>NC_088402.1:12114-177114 GCF_034236695.1 Oncorhynchus nerka
ACTCCATCACTCAGACATCATTTACAGATATCCAGAGGCACACTCCATCACTCAGACATCATTTACAGATATCCAGGGGCACACTCCATCACTCAGACATCATTTACAGATATCCAGGGAGCACACTCCATCACTCAGACATCATTTACAGATATCCAGGGGCACACTCCATCACTCAGACATTATTTACAGATATCCAGGGCACACTCCATCACTCAGACATCATTTACAGATATCCAGGGGCACACTCCATCACTCAGACATCATTTACAGATAGCCAGGGCACACTCCATCACTCAGACATCATTTACAGATATCAGAGGCACACTCCATCACTCAGACATCATTTACAGATATCCAGAGGCACACTCCATCACTCAGACATCATTTACAGATATCCAGGGGCACACTCCATCACTCAGACATCATTTACAGATATCCAGGGGCACACTCCATCACTCAGACATCATTTACAGATATCCAGGGGCACACTCCATCACTCAGACATCATTTACAGATATCCAGGGGCACACTCCATCACTCAGACATCATTTACAGATATCCAGGGGCACACTCCATCACTCAGACATCATTTACAGATATCCAGAGGCACACTCCATCACTCAGACATCATTTACAGATATCCAGGGGCACACTCCATCACTCAGACATCATTTACAGATATCCAGGGGCACACTCCATCACTCAGACATCATTTACAGATATCCAGGGGCACACTCCATCACTCAGACATCATTTACAGATATCCAGGGGCACAGTCCACACTCAGACATCACTCAGACATCAGACATTTACAGATATCCAGGGGCACACTCCATCACTCAGACATCATTTACAGATATCCAGAGGCACACTCCATCACTCAGACATCATTTACAGATATCCAGGGGCACACTCCATCACTCAGACATCATTTACAGATATCCAGGGCACACTCCATCACTCAGACATAATTTACAGATATCACTCCATCACTCAGACATCATTACAGATATCCAGCACTCCATCATATCATTTACAGATATCTAGGGGCACACTCCATCACTCAGACATCATTTACAGATATCCAGGGGCACACTCCATCACTCAGACATCATTTACAGATATCCAGAGGCACACTCCATCACTCAGACATCATTTACAGATATCCAGAGGCACACTCCATCACTCAGACATCATTTACAGATATCCAGAGGCACACTCCATCACTCAGACATCATTTACAGATATTCAGGGGCACACTCCATCACTCAGACATCATTTACAGATATCCAGGGGCACACTCCATCACTCAGACATCATTTACAGATATCTAGAGGCACACTCCATCACTCAGACATCATTTACAGATATCCAGGGGCACACTCCATCACTCAGACATCATTTACAGATATCCAGGGCACACTCCATTACTCCATCACTCAGACATCATTTACAGATATCCAGGGGCACACTCCATCACTCAGACATCATTTACTCAGACATCATTTACAGATATTTACAGATATCCAGGGGCACACTCCATCACTCAGACATCATTTACAGATATCCAGGGCACACTCCATCACTCAGACATCATTTACAGATATCCAGGGCACACTCCATCACTCAGACATCATTTACAGATATCTAGAGGCACACTCCATCACTCAGACATCATTTACAGATATCCAGAGGCACACTCCATCACTCAGACATCATTTACTCATTTACAGATATCAGGGGCACACTCCATCACTCAGACATCATTTACAGATATCCAGAGGCACACTCCATCACTCAGACATCATTTACAGATATCCAGGGGCACACTCCTCAGACATCATTTACAGATATCCAGGGGGCAGGCACACTCCATCACTCAGACATCATTTACAGATATCCAGGGGCACACTCCATCACTCAGACATCATTTACAGATATCAGGGGCACACTCCATCACTCAGACATCATTTACAGATATCCAGGGGCACACTCCATCACTCAGACATCATTTACAGATATACATGGCCACACTCCATCACTCAGACATCATTTACAGATATCCAGAGGCACACTCCATCACTCAGACATCATTTACAGATATCCAGGGGCACACTCCATCACTCAGACATCATTTACAGATATCCAGGGGCACACTCCATCACTCAGACATCATTTACAGATATCCAGGGGCACACTCCATCACTCAGACATCATTTACAGATATCCAGGGGCACACTCCATCACTCAGACATCATTTACAGATAGCCAGGGGCACACTCCATCACTCAGACATCATTTACAGATACCTAGAGGCACACTCCACCACTCAGACATCATTTACAGATATCCAGAGGCACACTCCATCACTAAGACCTCATCTACAGATATCTAGGGGCACACTCCATCACTCAGACATAATTTACAGATATCCAGAGGCACACTCCATCACTCAGACATCATTTACAGATATCCAGGGGCACACTCCATCACTCAGACATCATTTACAGATATCCAGGGGCACACTCCAACACTCAGACATCATTTACAGATATCCAGGGGCACACTCCATCACTCAGACATCATTTACAGATATACAGGGGCACACTCCATCACTCAGACATCATTTACAGATATCCAGGGCACACTCCATCACTCAGACATCATTTACAGATATCCAGGGGCACACTCCATCACTCAGACATCATTTACAGATATCCAGGGGCACACTCCATCACTCAGACATCATTTACAGATATCCAGAGGCACACTCCATCACTCAGACATCATTTACAGATATCCAGGGCACACTCCATCACTCAGACATCATTTACAGATATTCAGGGGCACACTCCATCACTCAGACATCATTTACAGATATCCAGGGGCACACTCCATCACTCAGACATCATTTACAGATATCCAGGGGCACACTCCATCACTCAGACATCATTTACAGATATCCAGAGGCACACTCCATCACTCAGACATCATTTACAGATATCCAGGGGCACACTCCATCACTCAGACATCATTTACAGATATCCAGGGGCACACTCCATCACTCAGACATCATTTACAGATATCCAGGGGCACACTCCATCACTCAGACATCATTTACAGATACAGGGCACACTCCATCATCAGACATCATTTACAGGGGCACACTCATCACTCAGACATCATTTACAGATATCCAGGGGCACACTCCATCACTCAGACATCATTTACAGATATCCAGGGCACACTCCATCACTCAGACATCATTTACAGATATCCAGGGGCACACTCCATCACTCAGACATCATTTACAGATATCCAGCACACTCCATCACTCAGACATCATTTACAGATATCCAGGGGCACACTCCATCACTCAGACATCATTTACAGATATCCAGGGCACACTCCATCACTCAGACATCATTTACAGATATCCAGGGCACACTCCATCACTCAGACATCATTTACAGATATCCAGGGGCACACTCCATCACTCAGACATCATTTACAGATATCCAGGGGCACACTCCATCACTCAGACATCATTTACAGATATCAGAGGCACACTCCATCACTCAGACATCATTTACAGATATCCAGGGCACACTCCATCACTCAGACATCATTTACAGATATCCAGAGGCACACTCCATCACTCAGACATCATTTACAGATATCCAGGGGCACACTCCATCACTCAGACATCATTTACAGATATCCAGGGGCACACTCCATCACTCAGACATCATTTACAGATATCCAGGGGCACACTCCATCACTCAGACATCATTTACAGATATCCAGGGCACACTCCATCACTCAGACATCATTTACAGATATCCAGGGCACACTCCATCACTCAGACATCATTTACAGATATCCAGACATCATCACTCAGACATCATTTACAGATATCCAGGGGCACACTCCATCACTCAGACATCATTTACAGATATCCAGGGGCACACTCCATCACTCAGACATCATTTACAGATATCCAGGGGCACACTCCATCACTCAGACATCATTTACAGATATCCAGGGCACACTCCATCACTCAGACATCATTTACAGATATCCAGGGGCACACTTCATCACTCAGACATCATTTACAGATATCCAGGGGCACACTCCATCACTCAGACATCATTTACAGATATCCAGGGGCACACTCCATCACTCAGACATCATTTACAGATAGCCAGGGGCACACTCCATCACTCAGACATCATTTACAGATACCTAGAGGCACACTCCACCACTCAGACATCATTTACAGATATCCAGAGGCACACTCCATCACTAAGACCTCATCTACAGATATCTAGGGGCACACTCCATCACTCAGACATAATTTACAGATATCCAAAGGCACACTCCATCACTCAGACATAATTTACAGATATCCAGCGGCACACTCCATTACTCACACATCATTTACAGATATCCAGGGGGACACCCCAACACTCAGACATCATTTACAGATATCCAGGGGCACACTCCATCACTCAGACATCATTTACAGATATACAGGGGCACACTCCATCACTCAGACATCATTTACAGATATCCAGGGGCACACTCCATCACTCAGACATCATTTACAGATATCCAGGCACACTCCATCACTCAGACATCATTTACAGCACACTCCATCACTCAGACATCATTTACAGATATCCAGAGGCACACTCCATCACTCAGACATAATTTACAGATATCTAGAGGCACACTCCATCATTCAGACATCATTTACAGATATCCAGAGGCACACTCCATCACTCAGACATCATTTACAGATATCCAAGGGCACACTCCATCACTCAGACATCATTTACAGATATCCAGGGGCACACTCCATCACTCAGACATCATTTACAGATATCCAGAGGCACACTCCATCACTCAGACATCATTTACAGATATCCAGAGGCACACTCCATCACTCAGACATCATTTACAGATATCCAGGGCACACTCCATCACTCAGACATCATTTACAGATATCCAGGGGCACACTCCATCACTCAGACATCATTTACAGATATCCAGGGCACACTCCATCACTCAGACATCATTTACAGATATCCAGGGGCACACTCCATCACTCAGACATCATTTACAGATATCCAGGGCACACTCCATCACTTATCATTTACAGACATCATTTACAGATATCCAGGGCACACTCCATCACTCAGACATCATTTACAGATATCCAGAGGCACACTCCATCACTCAGACATCATTTACAGATATCCAGGGGCACACTCCACACTCCATCACTCAGACATCATTTACAGATATCCAGGGGCACACTCCATCACTCAGACATCATTTACAGATATCCAGGGGCACACTCCATCACTCAGACATCATTTACAGATATCCAGGGGCACACTCCATCACTCAGACATCATTTACAGATATCCAGGGGCACACTCCATCACTCAGACATCATTTACAGATATCCAGGGCACACTCCATCACTCAGACATCATTTACAGATATCCAGGGGCACACTCCATCACTCAGACATCATTTACAGATATCCAGGGCACATTTCAGACAGATTTACAGATATCCAGGGGCACACTCCATCACTCAGACATCATTTACAGATATCCAGGGGCACACTCCATCACTCAGACATCATTTACAGATATCCATCACTCAGGCACACTCCATCACTCAGACATCATTTACAGATATCCAGGGCACACTCCATCACTCAGACATCATTTACAGATATCCAGGGGCACACTCCATCACTCAGACATCATTTACAGATATCCAGGGCACACTCCATCACTCAGACATCATTTACAGATATCCAGAGGCACACTCCATCACTCAGACATCATTTACAGATATCCAGAGGCACACTCCATCACTCAGACATCATTTACAGATATCCAGGGGCACACTCCATCACTCAGACATCATTTACAGATATCCAGGGGCACACTCCATCACTCAGACATAATTTACAGATATCCAGGGGCACACTCCATCACTCAGACATCATTTACAGATATCCAGGGGCACACTCCATCACTCAGACATCATTTACAGATATCCAGGGCACACTCCATCACTCAGACATCATTTACAGATATCCAGAGGCACACTCCATCACTCAGACATCATTTACAGATATCCAGGGGCACACTCCATCACTCAGACATCATTTACAGATATCCAGGGGCACACTCCATCACTCAGACATCATTTACAGATATCCAGAGGCACACTCCATCACTCAGACATCATTTACAGATATCCAGGGGCACACTCCATCACTCAGACATCATTTACAGATATCCAGGGGCACACTCCATCACTCAGACATCATTTACAGATATCCAGGGGCACACTCCATCACTCAGACATCATTTACAGATATCCAGAGGCACACTCCATCACTCAGACATCATTTCAGGGGCACACTCCATCACTCAGACATCATTTACAGATATCCAGGGGCACACTCCATCACTCAGACATCATTTACAGATATCCAGGGCACACTCCATCACTCAGACATCATTTACAGATATCCAGGGCACACTCCATCACTCAGACATCATTTACAGATATCCAGGGGCACACTCCATCACTCAGACATCATTTACAGATATCCAGGGCACACTCCATCACTCAGACATCATTTACAGATATCCAGGGGCACACTCCATCACTCAGACATCATTTACAGATATCCAGGGCACACTCCATCACTCAGACATCATTTACAGATACCAGAGGCACACTCCACCACTCAGACATCATTTACAGATATCCAGAGGCACACTCCATCACTAAGACCTCATCTACAGATATCTAGGGCATCACTCCATCACTCAGACATAATTTACAGATATCCAAGGCACACTCCATCACTCAGACATAATTTACAGATATCCAGGGCACACTCCATTACTCACATCATTTTACAGATATCACTCAGACATCATTTACAGATATCCAGGGCACACTCCATCACTCAGACATCATTTACAGATATCCAGGGCACACTCCATCACTCAGACATCATTTACAGATATCCAGGGGCACACTCCATCACTCAGACATCATTTACAGATATACAGGGGCACACTCCATCACTCAGACATCATTTACAGATATCCAGGGCACACTCCATCACTCAGACATCATTTACAGATATCCAGAGGCACACTCCATCACTCAGACATCATTTACAGATATCTAGGGCACACTCCATCACTCAGACATCATTTACAGATATCCAGAGGCACACTCCATCACTCAGACATCATTTACAGATATCCAGGGCACACTCCATCACTCAGACATCATTTACAGATATCCAGGGGCACACTCCATCACTCAGACATCATTTACAGATATCCAGGGCACACTCCATCACTCAGACATCATTTACAGATATCCAGGGCACACTCCATCACTCAGACATCATTTACAGATATCCAGGGGCACACTCCATCACTCAGACATCATTTACAGATATCCAGGGCACACTCCATCACTCAGACATCATTTACAGATATCAGGGCACACTCCATCACTCAGACATCATTTACAGATATCCAGGGGCACACTCCATCACTCAGACATCATTTACAGATATCCAGAGGCACACTCCATCACTCAGACATCATTTACAGATATCCAGGGGCACACTCCATCACTCAGACATCATTTACAGATATCCAGGGCACACTCCATCACTCAGACATCATTTACAGATATCAGGGGCACACTCCATCACTCAGACATCATTTACAGATATCCAGGGGGCACACTCCATCACTCAGACATCATTTACAGATATCCAGGGCACACTCCATCACTCAGACATCATTTACAGATATCCAGGGGCACACTCCATCACTCAGACATCATTTACAGATATCCAGGGGCACACTCCATCACTCAGACATCATTTACAGATATCCAGACATCATTTACAGGCACACTCCATCACTCAGACATCATTTACAGATATCCAGGGGCACACTCCATCACTCAGACATCATTTACAGATATCCAGGGGCACACTCCATCACTCAGACATCATTTACAGATATCCAGGGCACACTCCATCACTCAGACATCATTTTTACACTCAGATTTACAGATATCCAGGGGCACACTCCATCACTCAGACATCATTTACAGATATCCAGGGCACACTCCATCACTCAGACATCATTTACAGATATCCAGGGGCACACTCCATCACTCAGACATCATTTACAGATATCCAGGGCACACTCCATCACTCAGACATCATTTACAGACTCCATCACTCAGACATCATTTACAGATATCAGGGGCACACTCCATCACTCAGACATCATTTACAGATATCCAGGGGCACACTCCATCACTCAGACATCATTTACAGATATACAGGGGCACACTCCATCACTCAGACATCATTTACAGATATCCAGAGGCACACTCCATCACTCAGACATCATTTACAGATATCCAGAGGCACACTCCATCACTCAGACATCATTTACAGATATCCAGGGGCACACTCCATCACTCAGACATCATTTACAGATATCCAGGGGCACACTCCATCACTCAGACATCATTTACAGATATCCAGGGGCACACTCCATCACTCAGACATCATTTACAGATATCCAGAGGCACACTCCATCACTCAGACATCATTTACAGATATCCAGAGGCACACTCCATCACTAAGACCTCATCTACAGATATCTAGGGGCACACTCCATCACTCAGACATAATTTACAGATATCCAGGGGCACACTCCATCACTCAGACATAATTTACAGATATCCAGCGGCACACTCCATCACTCAGACATCATTTACAGATATCCAGGGGGACACCCCAACACTCAGACATCATTTACAGATATCCAGGGGCACACTCCATCACTCAGACATCATTTACAGATATCTAGGGGCACACTCCATCACTCAGACATCATTTACAGATATCCAGGGGCACACTCCATCACTCAGACATCATTTACAGATATCCAGGGCACACTCCATCACTCAGACATCATTTACAGATATCCAGACATCATTTACAGGCACACTCCATCACTCAGACATCATTTACAGATATCCAGAGGCACACTCCATCACTCAGACATCATTTACAGATATCCAGGGCACACTCCATCACTCAGACATCATTTACAGATATCCAGGGGCACACTCCATCACTCAGACATCATTTACAGATATCCAGGGCACACTCCATCACTCAGACATCATTTACAGATATCCAGGGCACACTCCATCACTCAGACATCATTTACAGATATCCAGAGGCACACTCCATCACTCAGACATCATTTACAGATATCCAGGGGCACACTCCATCACTCAGACATCATTTACAGATATCCAGGGGCACACTCCATCACTCAGACATCATTTACAGATATCCAGGGCACACTCCATCACTCAGACATCATTTACAGATATCCAGGGGCACACTCCATCACTCAGACATCATTCACTCAGACATCATTTACAGATATCCAGGGCACACTCCATCACTCAGACATCATTTACAGATATCCAGGGCACACTCCATCACTCAGACATCATTTACAGATATCCAGGGGCACACTCCATCACTCAGACATCATTTACAGATATCCAGGGCACACTCCATCACTCAGACATCATTTACAGATATCCAGGGGCACACTCCATCACTCAGACATCATTTACAGATATCCAGGGGCACACTCCATCACTCAGACATCATTTACAGATATCCAGGGCACACTCCATCACTCAGACATCATTTACAGATATCCAGGGGCACACTCCATCACTCAGACATCATTTACAGATATCAGGGGCACACTCCATCACTCAGACATCATTTACAGATATCCAGGGGCACACTCCATCACTCAGACATCATTTACAGATATCCAGGGCACACTCCATCACTCAGACATCATTTACAGATATCCAGGGGCACACTCCATCACTCAGACATCATTTACAGATATCCAGGGCACACTCCATCACTCAGACATCATTTACAGATATCCAGGGCACACTCCATCACTCAGACATCATTTACAGATATCCAGGGCACACTCCATCACTCAGACATCATTTACAGATATCCAGGGCACACTCCATCACTCAGACATCATTTACAGATATCCAGGGGCACACTCCATCACTCAGACATCATTTACAGATATCCAGGGCACACTCCATCACTCAGACATCATTTACAGATATCCAGGGGCACACTCCATCACTCAGACATCATTTACAGATATCCAGGGCACACTCCATCACTCAGACATCATTTACAGATATCCAGGGGCACACTCCATCACTCAGACATCATTTACAGATATCCAGGGGCACACTCCATCACTCAGACATCATTTACAGATATCCAGGGCACACTCCATCACTCAGACATCATTTACAGATATCCAGGGGCACACTCCATCACTCAGACATCATTTACAGATATCCAGGGGCACACTCCATCACTCAGACATCATTTACAGATATCCAGAGGCACACTCCATCACTCAGACATCATTTACAGATATCCAGGGGCACACTCCATCACTCAGACATCATTTACAGATATCCAGGGCACACTCCATCACTCAGACATCATTTACAGATATCCAGGGCACACTCCATCACTCAGACATCATTTACAGATATCCAGAGGCACACTCCATCACTCAGACATCATTTACAGATATCCAGGGGCACACTCCATCACTCAGACATCATTTACAGATATCCAGGGCACACTCCATCACTCAGACATCATTTACAGATATCCAGGGG
The DNA here is from genome assembly GCF_034236695.1 of Oncorhynchus nerka. NCBI lineage: Eukaryota > Metazoa > Chordata > Actinopteri > Salmoniformes > Salmonidae > Oncorhynchus > Oncorhynchus nerka. Next base: position 22,969 of record NC_088402.1, read on the forward strand.
CACACTCCATCACTCAGACATCATTTACAGATATCCAGAGGCACACTCCATCACTCAGACATCATTTACAGATATCCAGGGGCACACTCCATCACTCAGACATCATTTACAGATATCCAGGGCACACTCCATCACTCAGACATCATTTACAGATATCCAGGGGCACACTCCATCACTCAGACATCATTTACAGATATCCAGGGCACACTCCATCACTCAGACATCATTTACAGATATCCAGGGGCACACTCCATCACTCAGACATCATTTACAGATATCCAGGGGCACACTCCATCACTCAGACATCATTTACAGATATCCAGGGGCACACTCCATCACTCAGACATCATTTACAGATATCCAGAGGCACACTCCATCACTCAGACATCATTTCAGGCACACTCCATCACTCAGACATCATTTACAGATATCCAGGGCACACTCCATCACTCAGACATCATTTACAGATATCCAGGGGCACACTCCATCACTCAGACATCATTTACAGATATCCAGGGCACACTCCATCACTCAGACATCATTTACAGATATCCAGGGCACACTCCATCACTCAGACATCATTTACAGATATCCAGAGGCACACTCCATCACTCAGACATCATTTACAGATATCCAGGGGCACACTCCATCACTCAGACATCATTTACAGATATCCAGGGGCACACTCCATCACTCAGACATCATTTACAGATATCCAGGGGCACACTCCATCACTCAGACATCATTTACAGATATCCAGGGCACACTCCATCACTCAGACATCATTTACAGATATCCAGGGGCACACTCCATCACTCAGACATCATTTACAGATATCCAGGGGCACACTCCATCACTCAGACATCATTTACAGATATCCAGGGGCACACTCCATCACTCAGACATCATTTACAGATATCCAGAGGCACACTCCATCACTCAGACATCATTTACAGATATCCAGGGCACACTCCATCACTCAGACATCATTTACAGATATCCAGGGCACACTCCATCACTCAGACATCATTTACAGATATCCAGGGGCACACTCCATCACTCAGACATCATTTACAGATATCCAGAGGCACACTCCATCACTCAGACATCATTTACAGATATCCAGGGGCACACTCCATCACTCAGACATCATTTACAGATATCCAGGGGCACACTCCATCACTCAGACATCATTTACAGATATCCAGGGCACACTCCATCACTCAGACATCATTTACAGATATCCAGGGGCACACTCCATCACTCAGACATCATTTACAGATATCCAGGGGCACACTCCATCACTCAGACATTATTTACAGATATCCAGGGGCACACTCCATCACTCAGACATCATTTACAGATAGCCAGGGGCACACTCCATCACTCAGACATCATTTACAGATACCTAGAGGCACACTCCACCACTCAGACATCATTTACAGATATCCAGAGGCACACTCCATCACTAAGACCTCATCTACAGATATCTAGGGGCACACTCCATCACTCAGACATAATTTACAGATATCCAAAGGCACACTCCATCACTCAGACATAATTTACAGATATCCAGCGGCACACTCCATCACTCAGACATCATTTACAGATATCCAGGGGGACACCCCAACACTCAGACATCATTTACAGATATCCAGACATCATTTACAGCACACTCCATCACTCAGACATCAGGGGCACACTCCATCACTCAGACATCATTTACAGATATCAGGGGCACACTCCATCACTCAGACATCATTTACAGATATCCAGGGCACACTCCATCACTCAGACATCATTTACAGATATCCAGAGGCACACTCCATCACTCAGACATCATTTACAGATATCCAGAGGCACACTCCATCACTCAGACATCATTTACAGATATCCAGAGGCACACTCCATCACTCAGACATCATTTACAGATATTCAGGGGCACACTCCATCACTCAGACATCATTTACAGATATCCAGGGGCACACTCCATCACTCAGACATCATTTACAGATATCCAGAGGCACACTCCATCACTCAGACATCATTTACAGATATCCAGGGCACACTCCATCACTCAGACATCATTTACAGATATCCAGGGGCACACTCCATCACTCAGACATCATTTACAGATATCCAGGGGCACACTCCATCACTCAGACATCATTTACAGATATCCAGGGGCACACTCCATCACTCAGACATCATTTACAGATATCCAGGGGCACACTCCATCACTCAGACATCATTTACAGATATCCAGGGGCACACTCCATCACTCAGACATCATTTACAGATATCCAGGGCACACTCCATCACTCAGACATCATTTACAGATATCCAGGGCACACTCCATCACTCAGACATCATTTACAGATATCCAGGGGCACACTCCATCACTCAGACATCATTTACAGATATCCAGGGGCACACTCCATCACTCAGACATCATTTACAGATATCCAGGCACACTCCATCACTCAGACATCATTTACAGATATCCAGGGCACACTCCATCACTCAGACATCATTTACAGATATCCAGGGGCACACTCCATCACTCAGACATCATTTACAGATATCCAGGGCACACTCCATCACTCAGACATCATTTACAGACATCATTTACAGATACACTCCATCACTCAGACATCATTTACAGATATCCAGGGGCACACTCCATCACTCAGACATCATTTACAGATATCCAGGGCACACTCCATCACTCAGACATCATTTACAGATATCCAGGGGCACACTCCATCACTCAGACATCATTTACAGATATCCAGGGGCACACTCCATCACTCAGACATCATTTACAGATATCCAGGGGCACACTCCATCACATCACTCAGACATCATTTACAGATATCCAGAGGCACACTCCATCACTCAGACATCATTTACAGATATCCAGGGGCACACTCCATCACTCAGACATCATTTACAGATATCCAGGGGCACACTCCATCACTCAGACATCATTTACAGATATCCAGGGGCACACTCCATCACTCAGACATCATTTACAGATATCCAGGGCACACTCCATCACTCAGACATCATTTACAGATATCCAGGGCACACTCCATCACTCAGACATCATTTACAGATATCCAGGGGCACACTCCATCACTCAGACATCATTTACAGATATCCAGGGCACACTCCATCACTCAGACATCATTTACAGATATCCAGGGGCACACTCCATCACTCAGACATCATTTACAGATATCCAGGGCACACTCCATCACTCAGACATCATTTACAGATATCCAGGGCACACTCCATCACTCAGACATCATTTACAGATATCCAGGGGCACACTCCATCACTCAGACATCATTTACAGATATCCAGGGGCACACTCCATCACTCAGACATCATTTACAGATATCCAGGGGCACACTCCATCACTCAGACATCATTTACAGATATCCAGAGGCACACTCCATCACTCAGACATCATTTACAGATATCAGGGGCACACTCCATCACTCAGACATCATTTACAGATATCCAGAGGCACACTCCATCACTCAGACATCATTTACAGATATCCAGGGGCACACTCCATCACTCAGACATCATTTACAGATATCCAGGGCACACTCCATCACTCAGACATCATTTACAGATATCCAGGGCACACTCCATCACTCAGACATCATTTACAGATATCCAGGGGCACACTCCATCACTCAGACATCATTTACAGATATCCAGGGGCACACTCCATCACTCAGACATCATTTACAGATATCCAGGGGCACACTCCATCACTCAGACATCATTTACAGATATCCAGAGGCACACTCCATCACTCAGACATCATTTACAGATATCCAGGGGCACACTCCATCACTCAGACATCATTTACAGATATCCAGGGGCACACTCCATCACTCAGACATCATTTACAGATATCCAGGGCACATTTCAGACATCATTTACAGATATCCAGGGCACACTCCATCACTCAGACATCATTTACAGATATCCAGGGGCACACTCCATCACTCAGACATCATTTACAGATATCCAGGGCACACTCCATCACTCAGACATCATTTACAGATATCCAGGGGCACACTCCATCACTCAGACATCATTTACAGATATCCAGGGCACACTCCATCACTCAGACATCATTTACAGATATCCAGAGGCACACTCCATCACTCAGACATCATTTACAGATATCCAGGGGCACACTCCATCACTCAGACATCATTTACAGATATCCAGGGGCACACTCCATCACTCAGACATCATTTACAGATATCCAGGGGCACACTCCATCACTCAGACATCATTTACAGATATCCAGGGCACACTCCATCACTCAGACATCATTTACAGATATCCAGAGGCACACTCCATCACTCAGACATCATTTCATTTACAGATATTTACAGATATCCAGGGCACACTCCATCACTCAGACATCATTTACAGATATCCAGGGGCACACTCCATCACTCAGACATCATTTACAGATATCCAGGGCACACTCCATCACTCAGACATCATTTACAGATATCCAGGGGCACACTCCATCACTCAGACATCATTTACAGATATCCAGGGGCACACTCCATCACTCAGACATCATTTACAGATATCCAGGGCACACTCCATCACTCAGACATCATTTACAGATATCCAGGGCACACTCCATCACTCAGACATCATTTACAGATATCCAGAGGCACACTCCATCACTCAGACATCATTTACAGATATCCAGGGGCACACTCCATCACTCAGACATCATTTACAGATATCCAGGGGCACACTCCATCACTCAGACATCATTTACAGATATCCAGGGGCACACTCCATCACTCAGACATCATTTACAGATATCCAGGGGCACACTCCATCACTCAGACATCATTTACAGATATCCAGGGCACACTCCACACTCAGACATCATTTACTCAGGGCACACTCCATCACTCAGACATCATTTACAGATATCCAGGGGCACACTCCATCACTCAGACATCATTTACAGATATCCAGGGGCACACTCCATCACTCAGACATCATTTACAGATATCCAGGGGCACACTCCATCACTCAGACATCATTTACAGATACAGGGGCACACTCCATCACTCAGACATCATTTACAGATATCCAGGGGCACACTCCATCACTCAGACATCATTTACAGATATCCAGGGGCACACTCCATCACTCAGACATCATTTACAGATATCCAGGGCACACTCCATCACTCAGACATCATTTACAGATATCCAGGGGCACACTCCATCACTCAGACATCATTTACAGATATCCAGGGGCACACTCCATCACTCAGACATCATTTACAGATATCCAGAGGCACACTCCATCACTCAGACATCATTTACAGATATCCAGGGGCACACTCCATCACTCAGACATCATTTACAGATATCCAGGGCACACTCCATCACTCAGACATCATTTACAGATATCCAGGGGCACACTCCATCACTCAGACATCATTTACAGATTCCAGGGCACACTCCATCACAGACATCATTTACAGATATCCAGGGGCACACTCCATCACTCAGACATCATTTACAGATATCCAGGGGCACACTCCATCACTCAGACATCATTTACAGATATCCAGGGCACACTCCATCACTCAGACATCATTTACAGATATCCAGGGCACACTCCATCACTCAGACATCATTTACAGATATCCAGGGCACACTCCATCACTCAGACATCATTTACAGATATCCAGGGGCACACTCCATCACTCAGACATCATTTACAGATATCCAGGGCACACTCCATCACTCAGACATCATTTACAGATATCCAGGGCACACTCCATCACTCAGACATCATTTACAGATATCCAGGGCACACTCCATCACTCAGACATCATTTACAGATATCCAGGGGCACACTCCATCACTCAGACATCATTTACAGATATCCAGGGCACACTCCATCACTCAGACATCATTTACAGATATCCAGAGGCACACTCCATCACTCAGACATCATTTACAGATATCCAGGGCACACTCCATCACTCAGACATCATTTACAGATATCCAGGGGCACACTCCATCACTCAGACATCATTTACAGATATCCAGGGCACACTCCATCACTCAGACATCATTTACAGATATCCAGGGCACACTCCATCACTCAGACATCATTTACAGATATCCAGGGCACACTCCATCACTCAGACATCATTTACAGATATCCAGGGGCACACTCCATCACTCAGACATCATTTACAGATATCCAGGGGCACACTCCATCACTCAGACATCATTTACAGATATCCAGGGGCACACTCCATCACTCAGACATCATTTACAGATATCCAGGGGCACACTCCATCACTCAGACATCATTTACAGATATCCAGGGCACACTCCATCACTCAGACATCATTTACAGATATCCAGGGCACACTCCATCACTCAGACATCATTTACAGATATCCAGGGGCACACTCCATCACTCAGACATCATTTACAGATATCCAGGGCACACTCCATCACTCAGACATCATTTACAGATATCCAGGGGCACACTCCATCACTCAGACATCATTTACAGATATCCAGGGCACACTCCATCACTCAGACATCATTTACAGATATCCAGGGGCACACTCCATCACTCAGACATCATTTACAGATATCCAGGGGCACACTCCATCACTCAGACATCATTTACAGATATCCAGAGGCACACTCCATCACTCAGACATCATTTACAGATATCCAGGGGCACACTCCATCACTCAGACATCATTTACAGATATCCAGGGGCACACTCCATCACTCAGACATCATTTACAGATATCCAGGGCACACTCCATCACTCAGACATCATTTACAGATATCCAGGGCACACTCCATCACTCAGACATCATTTACAGATATCCAGAGGCACACTCCATCACTCAGACATCATTTACAGATATCCAGGGGCACACTCCATCACTCAGACATCATTTACAGATATCCAGGGGCACACTCCATCACTCAGACATCATTTACAGATATCCAGGGGCACACTCCATCACTCAGACATCATTTACAGATATCCAGGGCACACTCCATCACTCAGACATCATTTACAGATATCCAGGGGCACACTCCATCACTCAGACATCATTTACAGATATCCAGGGCACACTCCATCACTCAGACATCATTTACAGATATCCAGGGCACACTCCATCACTCAGACATCATTTACAGATATCCAGGGGCACACTCCATCACTCAGACATCATTTACAGATATCCAGGGGCACACTCCATCACTCAGACATCATTTACAGATATTCAGGGGCACACTCCATCACTCAGACATCATTTACAGATATCCAGGGCACACTCCATCACTCAGACATCATTTACAGATATCCAGGGGCACACTCCATCACTCAGACATCATTTACAGATATCCAGGGGCACACTCCATCACTCAGACATCATTTACAGATATCCAGGGCACACTCCATCACTCAGACATCATTTACAGATATCCAGGGGCACACTCCATCACTCAGACATCATTTACAGATATCCAGGGCACACTCCATCACTCAGACATAATTTACAGATATCCAGGGCACACTCCATCACTCAGACATCATTTACAGATATCCAGGGCACACTCCATCACTCAGACATCATTTACAGATATCCAGGGGCACACTCCATCACTCAGACATCATTTACAGATATCCAGGGGCACACTCCATCACTCAGACATCATTTACAGATATCCAGGGGCACACTCCATCACTCAGACATCATTTACAGATATCCAGGGCACACTCCATCACTCAGACATCATTTACAGATATCCAGGGCACACTCCATCACTCAGACATCATTTACAGATATCCAGGGGCACACTCCATCACTCAGACATCATTTACAGATACAGGCACACTCCATCACTCAGACATCATTTACAGATATCCAGGGGCACACTCCATCACTCAGACATCATTTACAGATATCCAGGGGCACACTCCATCACTCAGACATCATTTACAGATATCCAGGGGCACACTCCATCACTCAGACATCATTTACAGATATCCAGAGGCACACTCCATCACTCAGACATCATTTACAGATATCCAGGGCACACTCCATCACTCAGACATCATTTACAGATATCCAGGGCACACTCCATCACTCAGACATCATTTACAGATATCCAGGGGCACACTCCATCACTCAGACATCATTTACAGATATCCAGGGGCACACTCCATCACTCAGACATCATTTACAGATATCCAGGGGCACACTCCATCACTCAGACATCATTTACAGATATCCAGGGGCACACTCCATCACTCAGACATCATTTACAGATATCCAGGGGCACACTCCATCACTCAGACATCATTTACAGATATCCAGGGGCACACTCCATCACTCAGACATCATTTACAGATATCCAGGGGCACACTCCATCACTCAGACATCATTTACAGATATCCAGAGGCACACTCCATCACTCAGACATCATTTACAGATATCCAGGGCACACTCCATCACTCAGACATCATTTACAGATATCCAGGGGCACACTCCATCACTCAGACATCATTTACAGATATCCAGGGCACACTCCATCACTCAGACATCATTTACAGATATCCAGGGGCACACTCCATCACTCAGACATCATTTACAGATATCCAGGGGCACACTCCATCACTCAGACATCATTTACAGATATCCAGGGCACACTCCATCACTCAGACATCATTTACAGATATCCAGGGGCACACTCCATCACTCAGACATCATTTACAGATATCCAGGGGCACACTCCATCACTCAGACATCATTTACAGATATCCAGGGGCACACTCCATCACTCAGACATCATTTACAGATATCCAGGGCACACTCCATCACTCAGACATCATTTACAGATATCCAGGGGCACACTCCATCACTCAGACATCATTTACAGATATCCAGGGGCACACTCCATCACTCAGACATCATTTACAGATATCCAGGGCACACTCCATCACTCAGACATCATTTACAGATATCCAGGGGCACACTCCATCACTCAGACATCATTTACAGATATCCAGGGGCACACTCCATCACTCAGACATCATTTACAGATATCCAGGGCACACTCCATCACTCAGACATCATTTACAGATATCCAGGGGCACACTCCATCACTCAGACATCATTTACAGATATCCAGGGGCACACTCCATCACTCAGACATCATTTACAGATATCCAGAGGCACACTCCATCACTCAGACATCATTTACAGATATCCAGGGCACACTCCATCACTCAGACATCATTTACAGATATCCAGGGGCACACTCCATCACTCAGACATCATTTACAGATATCCAGGGCACACTCCATCACTCAGACATCATTTACAGATATCCAGGGGCACACTCCATCACTCAGACATCATTTACAGATATCCAGGGGACACTCCATCACTCAGACATCATTTACAGATATCCAGGGGCACACTCCATCACTCAGACATCATTTACAGATATCCAGGGCACACTCCATCACTCAGACATCATTTACAGATATCCAGGGGCACACTCCATCACTCAGACATCATTTACAGATATCCAGGGGCACACTCCATCACTCAGACATCATTTACAGATATCCAGGGCACACTCCATCACTCAGACATCATTTACAGATATCCAGGGGCACACTCCATCACTCAGACATCATTTACAGATATCCAGGGGCACACTCCATCACTCAGACATCATTTACAGATATCCAGAGGCACACTCCATCACTCAGACATCATTTACAGATATCCAGAGGCACACTCCATCACTCAGACATCATTTACAGATATCCAGAGGCACACTCCATCACTCAGACATCATTTACAGATATCCAGGGGCACACTCCATCACTCAGACATCATTTACAGATATCCAGGGGCACACTCCATCACTCAGACATCATTTACAGATATCCAGAGGCACACTCCATCACTCAGACATCATTTACAGATATCCAGGGCACACTCCATCACTCAGACATCATTTACAGATATCCAGGGGCACACTCCATCACTCAGACATCATTTACAGATATCCAGGGGCACACTCCATCACTCAGACATCATTTACAGATATCCAGGGGCACACTCCATCACTCAGACATCATTTACAGATATTCAGGGGCACACTCCATCACTCAGACATAATTTACAGATATCCAGAGGCACACTCCATCACTCAGACATCATTTACAGATATCCAGGGCACACTCCATCACTCAGACATCATTTACAGATATCCAGGGGCACACTCCATCACTCAGACATCATTTACAGATATCCAGGGGCACACTCCATCACTCAGACATCATTTACAGATATTCAGGGGCACACTCCATCACTCAGACATAATTTACAGATATCTAGAGGCACACTCCATCACTCAGCCATCATTTACAGATATCCAGGGGCACACTTCATCACTCAGACATCATTTACAGATATCCAGAAGCACACTCCATCACTCAGACATAATTTACAGATATTCAGGGGCACACTCCATCACTCAGACATCATTTACAGATATCCAGAGGCACAGTCCATCACTCAGACATCATCTACAGATATCTAGGGGCACACTCCATCACTCAGACATCATTTACAGATATCCAGGGGCACACTCCATCACTCAGACATCATTTACAGATATCCAGGGGCACACTCCATCACTCAGACATCATTTACAGATATCCAGGGGCACACTCCATCACTCAGACATCATTTACAGATATCCAGGGGCACACTCCATCACTCAGACATCATTTACAGATATCCAGAGGCACACTCCATCACTCAGACATCATTTACAGATATCCAGGGGCACACTCCATCACTCAGACATCATTTACAGATATCCAGGGGCACACTCCATCACTCAGACATCATTTACAGATATCCAGAGGCACACTCCATCACTCAGACATCATTTACAGATATCCAGGGCACACTCCATCACTCAGACATCATTTACAGATATCCAGGGGCACACTCCATCACTCAGACATCATTTACAGATATCCAGGGGCACACTCCATCACTCAGACATCATTTACAGATATCCAGGGCACACTCCATCACTCAGACATCATTTACAGATATCCAGGGCACACTCCATCACTCAGACATCATTTACAGATATCCAGGGCACACTCCATCACTCAGACATCATTTACAGATATCCAGGCACACTCCATCACTCAGACATCATTTACAGATATCCAGAGGCACACTCCATCACTCAGACATCATTTACAGATATCCAGGGGCACACTCCATCACTCAGACATCATTTACAGATATCCAGGGGCACACTCCATCACTCAGACATCATTTACAGATATCCAGGGGCACACTCCATCACTCAGACATCATTTACAGATATCCAGGGCACACTCCATCACTCAGACATCATTTACAGATATTCAGGGGCACACTCCATCACTCAGACATCATTTACAGATATCCAGGGGCACACTCCATCACTCAGACATCATTTACAGATATCCAGGGGCACACTCCATCACTCAGACATCATTTACAGATATCCAGGGGCACACTCCATCACTCAGACATCATTTACAGATATCCAGGGCACACTCCATCACTCAGACATCATTTACAGATATCCAGGGGCACACTCCATCACTCAGACATCATTTACAGATATTCAGGGGCACACTCCATCACTCAGACATAATTTACAGATATCCAGAGGCACACTCCATCACTCAGACATCATTTACAGATATCCAGGGGCACACTCCATCACTCAGACATCATTTACAGATATCCAGGGCACACTCCATCACTCAGACATCATTTACAGATATCCAGGGCACACTCCATCACTCAGACATCATTTACAGATATCCAGAGGCACAGTCCATCACTCAGACATCATCTACAGATATCTAGGGGCACACTCCATCACTCAGACATCATTTACAGATATCCAGGGGCACACTCCATCACTCAGACATCATTTACAGATATCCAGGGGCACACTCCATCACTCAGACATCATTTACAGATATCCAGGGGCACACTCCATCACTCAGACATCATTTACAGATATCCAGGGGCACACTCCATCACTCAGACATCATTTACAGATATTCAGGGGCACACTCCATCACTCAGACATCATTTACAGATATCCAGAGGCACACTCCATCACTCAGACATCATCTACAGATATCTAGGGGCACACTCCATCACTCAGACATCATTTACAGATATCCAGAGGCACACTCCATCACTCAGACATCATTTACAGATATCCAGAGGCACACTCCATCACTCAGACATCATTTACAGATATCCAGGGGCACACTCCATCACTCAGACATCATTTACAGATATCCAGAGGAACACTCCATCACTCAGACATCATTTACAGATATCCAGGGGCACACTCCAACACTCAGACATCATTTACAGATATCCAGAGGCACACTCCACCACTCAGACATCATTTACAGATATCCAGAGGCACACTCCATCACTCAGACATCATTTACAGATATCTAGGGGCACACTCCATCACTCAGACATCATTTACAGATATCCAGAGGCACACTCCATCACTCAGACATCATTTACAGATATCCAGGGGCACACTCCATCACTCAGACATCATTTACAGATATCCAGGGGCACACCCATCACTCAGACATCATTTACTCCAGGGGACATCACTCAGACATTTACAGATATCCAGGGGCACACTCCATCACTCAGACATCATTTACAGATATCCAGGGGCACACTCCATCACTCAGACATCATTTACAGATATCCAGGGGCACACTCCATCACTCAGACATCATTTACAGATATCCAGGGGCACACTCCATCACTCAGACATCATTTACAGATATCCAGGGGCACACTCCATCACTCAGACATCATTTACAGATATCCAGGGCACACTCCATCACTCAGACATCATTTACAGATATCCAGAGGCACACTCCATCACTCAGACATCATTTACAGATATCCAGGGGCACACTCCATCACTCAGACATCATTTACAGATATCCAGGGGCACACTCCATCACTCAGACATCATTTACAGATATCCAGGGGCACACTCCATCACTCAGACATCATTTACAGATATCCAGGGCACACTCCATCACTCAGACATCATTTACAGATATCCAGGGGCACACTCCATCACTCAGACATCATTTACAGATATCCAGGGGCACACTCCATCACTCAGACATCATTTACAGATATCCAGGGCACACTCCATCACTCAGACATCATTTACAGATATCCAGGGGCACACTCCATCACTCAGACATCATTTACAGATATCCAGGGCACACTCCATCACTCAGACATCATTTACAGATATCCAGGGGCACACTCCATCACTCAGACATCATTTACAGATATCCAGGGGCACACTCCATCACTCAGACATCATTTACAGATATCCAGGGCACACTCCATCACTCAGACATCATTTACAGATATCCAGAGGCACACTCCATCACTCAGACATCATTTACAGATATCCAGGGGCACACTCCATCACTCAGACATCATTTACAGATATCCAGGGGCACACTCCATCACTCAGACATCATTTACAGATATCCAGGGGCACACTCCATCACTCAGACATCATTTACAGATATCCAGGGGCACACTCCATCACTCAGACATCATTTACAGATATCCAGGGGCACACTCCATCACTCAGACATCATTTACAGATATCCAGGGCACACTCCATCACTCAGACATCATTTACAGATATCCAGAGGCACACTCCATCACTCAGACATCATTTACAGATATCCAGGGGCACACTCCATCACTCAGACATAATTTACAGATATCCAGAGGCACACTCCATCACTCAGACATCATTTACAGATATCTAGAGGCACACTCCATCACTCAGACATCATTTACAGATATCCAGAGGCACACTCCATCACTCAGACATCATTTACAGATATTCAGGGGCACACTCCATCACTCAGACATCATTTACAGATATCCAGGGGCACACTCCATCACTCAGACATCATTTACAGATATCCAGGGGCACACTCCATCACTCAGACATCATTTACAGATATCCAGAGGCACACTCCATCACTCAGACATCATTTACAGATATCCAGGGGCACACTCCATCACTCAGACATCATTTACAGATATCCAGGGGCACACTCCATCACTCAGACATCATTTACAGATATCCAGGGGCACACTCCATCACTCAGACATCATTTACAGATATCCAGGGGCACACTCCATCACTCAGACATCATTTACAGATATCCAGGGGCACACTCCATCACTCAGACATCATTTACAGATATCCAGGGCACACTCCATCACTCAGACATCATTTACAGATATCCAGGGGCACACTCCATCACTCAGACATCATTTACAGATATCCAGGGGCACACTCCATCACTCAGACATCATTTACAGATATCCAGGGGCACACTCCATCACTCAGACATCATTTACAGATATCCAGGGGCACACTCCATCACTCAGACATCATTTACAGATATCCAGGGGCACACTCCATCACTCAGACATCATTTACAGATATCCAGGGGCACACTCCATCACTCAGACATCATTTACAGATATCCAGGGGCACACTCCATCACTCAGACATCATTTACAGATATCCAGGGCACACTCCATCACTCAGACATCATTTACAGATATCCAGGGGCACACTCCATCACTCAGACATCATTTACAGATATCCAGGGGCACACTCCATCACTCAGACATCATTTACAGATATCCAGGGGCACACTCCATCACTCAGACATCATTTACAGATATCCAGGGGCACACTCCATCACTCAGACATCATTTACAGATATCCAGGGGCACACTCCATCACTCAGACATCATTTACAGATAGCCAGGGGCACACTCCATCACTCAGACATAATTTACAGATATCTAGAGGCACACTCCATCACTCAGACATCATTTACAGATATCCAGAGGCACACTCCATCACTCAGACATCATTTACAGATATCCAGGGGCACACTCCATCACTCAGACATAATTTACAGATATCCAGATAAGGCACACTCCATCACTCAGACATCATTTACAGATATCCAGAGGCACACTCCATCACTCAGACATCATTTACAGATATCCAGGGGCACACTCCATCACTCAGACATCATTTACAGATATCCAGGGGCACACTCCATCACTCAGACATCATTTACAGATATCCAGGGGCACACTCCATCACTCAGACATCATTTACAGATATCCAGGGGCACACTCCATCACTCAGACATCATTTACAGATATCCAGGGGCACACTCCATCACTCAGACATCATTTACAGATATCCAGGGCACACTCCATCACTCAGACATCATTTACAGATATCCAGGGGCACACTCCATCACTCAGACATCATTTACAGATATCCAGGGGCACACTCCATCACTCAGACATCATTTACAGATATCCAGAGGCACACTCCATCACTCAGACATAATTTACAGATATCTAGAGGCACACTCCATCACTCAGACATCATTTACAGCTATCCAAGGGCACACTCCATTACTCAGACATAATTTACAGATATTCAGGGGCACACTCCATCACTCAGACATCATTTACAGATATCCAGGGGCACACTCCATCACTCAGACATAATTTACAGATACAGGGGCACACTCCATCACTCAGACATCATTTACAGATATCCAGGGCACACTCCATCACTCAGACATCATTTACAGATATCCAGGGGCACACTCCATCACTCAGACATCATTTACAGATATCCAGGGGCACACTCCATCACTCAGACATCATTTACAGATATCCAGGGGCACATCACTCAGACATCATTTACAGATATACAGGGGCACACTCCATCACTCAGACATCATTTACAGATATTCAGGGGCACACTCCATCACTCAGACATCATTTACAGATATCCAGGGGCACACTCCATCACTCAGACATCATTTACAGATATCCAGGGGCACACTCCATCACTCAGACATCATTTACAGATATCCAGGGGCACACTCCAACGCTCAGACATCATTTACAGATATCCAGGGGCACACTCCATCACTCAGACATCATTTACAGATATCCAGGGGCACACTCCATCACTCAGACATCATTTACAGATATCCAGGGCACACTCCATCACTCAGACATCATTTACAGATATCCAGGGCACACTCCATCACTCAGACATCATTTACAGATATCCAGGCACACTCCATCACTCAGACATCATTTACAGATATCCAGGGGCACACTCCATCACTCAGACATCATTTACAGATATCCAGGGCACACTCCATCACTCAGACATCATTTACAGATATCCAGGGGCACACTCCATCACTCAGACATCATTTACAGATATCCAGGGCACACTCCATCACTCAGACATCATTTACAGATATCCAGGCACACTCCATCACTCAGACATCATTTACAGATATCCAGGGGCACACTCCATCACTCAGACATCATTTACAGATATCCAGGGGCACACTCCATCACTCAGACATCATTTACAGATATCCAGGGGCACACTCCATCACTCAGACATCATTTACAGATAGCCAGGGCACACTCCATCACTCAGACATCATTTACAGATACCAGAGGCACACTCCATCACTCAGACATCATTTACAGATATCCAGAGGCACACTCCATCACTAAGACTCATCTACAGATATCAGGGGCACACTCCATCACTCAGACATAATTTACAGATATCCAAAGGCACACTCCATCACTCAGACATCATTTACAGATATCCAGCGGCACACTCCATTACTCACACATCATTTACAGATATCCAGGGGGACACTCCATCACTCAGACATCATTTACAGATATCCAGGGGCACACTCCATCACTCAGACATCATTTACAGATATCCAGGGGCACACTCCATCACTCAGACATCATTTACAGATATCCAGGGGCACACTCCATCACTCAGACATCATTTACAGATATCCAGGGGCACACTCCATCACTCAGACATCATTTACAGATATCCAGAGGCACACTCCATCACTCAGACATCATTTACAGATATCAGGGCACACTCCATCACTCAGACATCATTTACAGATATCCAGGGCACACTCCATCACTCAGACATCATTTACAGATATCCAGGGGCACACTCCATCACTCAGACATCATTTACAGATATCCAGGGCACACTCCATCACTCAGACATCATTTACAGATATCAGGGCACACTCCATCACTCAGACATCATTTACAGATATCCAGGGCACACTCCATCACTCAGACATCATTTACAGATATCCAGGGGCACACTCCATCACTCAGACATCATTTACAGATATCCAGAGGCACACTCCATCACTCAGACATCATTTACAGATATCCAGCACACTCCATCACTCAGACATCATTTACAGATATCCAGGGGCACACTCCATCACTCAGACATCATTTACAGATATCCAGGGCACACTCCATCACTCAGACATCATTTACAGATATCCAGGGGCACACTCCATCACTCAGACATCATTTACAGATATCCAGGGGCACACTCCATCACTCAGACATCATTTACAGATATCCAGGGGCACACTCCATCACTCAGACATCATTTACAGATATCCAGGGGCACACTCCATCACTCAGACATCATTTACAGATATCCAGGGGCACACTCCATCACTCAGACATCATTTACAGATATCCAGGGCACACTCCATCACTCAGACATCATTTACAGATATTCAGGGGCACACTCCATCACTCAGACATCATTTACAGATATCCAGGGCACACTCCATCACTCAGACATCATTTACAGATATCCAGGGGCACACTCCATCACTCAGACATCATTTACAGATATCCAGGGGCACACTCCATCACTCAGACATCATTTACAGATATCCAGGGCACACTCCATCACTCAGACATCATTTACAGATATCCAGGGGCACACTCCATCACTCAGACATCATTTACAGATATCCAGGGGCACACTCCATCACTCAGACATCATTTACAGATATCCAGAGGCACACTCCATCACTCAGACATCATTTACAGATATCCAGGGCACACTCCATCACTCAGACATCATTTACAGATATCCAGGGGCACACTCCATCACTCAGACATCATTTACAGATATCCAGGGGCACACTCCATCACTCAGACATCATTTACAGATATCCAGGGGCACACTCCATCACTCAGACATCATTTACAGATATCCAGGGCACACTCCATCACTCAGACATCATTTACAGATATCCAGGGGCACACTCCATCACTCAGACATCATTTACAGATATCCAGGGCACACTCCATCACTCAGACATCATTTACAGATATCCAGGGGCACACTCCATCACTCAGACATCATTTACAGATATCCAGGGGCACACTCCATCACTCAGACATCATTTACAGATATCAGGGGCACACTCCATCACTCAGACATCATTTACAGATATCCAGGGCACACTCCATCACTCAGACATCATTTACAGATATCCAGGGGCACACTCCATCACTCAGACATCATTTACAGATATTCAGCACACTCCATCACTCAGACATAATTTACAGATATCTAGAGGCACACTCCATCACTCAGCCATCATTTACAGATATCCAGGGGCACACTTCATCACTCAGACATCATTTACAGATATCCAGAGGCACACTCCATCACTCAGACATAATTTACAGATATCCAGGGGCACACTCCATCACTCAGACATCATTTACAGATATCCAGAGGCACACTCCATCACTCAGACATCATTTACAGATATCAGGGGCACACTCCATCACTCAGACATCATTTACAGATATCCAGGGGCACACTCCATCACTCAGACATCATTTACAGATATCCAGGGGCACACTCCATCACTCAGACATCATTTACAGATATCCAGGGGCACACTCCATCACTCAGACATCATTTACAGATATCCAGGGGCACACTCCATCACTCAGACATCATTTACAGATATCTAGAGGCACACTCCATCACTCAGACATCATTTACAGATATCCAGGGGCACACTCCATCACTCAGACATCATTTACAGATATCCAGGGGCACACTCCATCACTCAGACATCATTTACAGATATTCAGGGGCACACTCCATCACTCAGACATCATTTACAGATATCCAGAGGCACACTCCATCACTCAGACATCATTTACAGATATCCAGAGGCACACTCCATCACTCAGACATCATTTACAGATATCCAGGGGCACACTCCATCACTCAGACATCATTTACAGATATCCAGAGGCACACTCCATCACTCAGACATCATTTACAGATATCCAGGGGCACACTCCATCACTCAGACATCATTTACAGATATCCAGGGGCACACTCCATCACTCAGACATCATTTACAGATATCCAGGGCACACTCCATCACTCAGACATCATTTACAGATATCCAGGGGCACACTCCATCACTCAGACATCATTTACAGATATCCAGAGGCACACTCCATCACTCAGACATCATTTACAGATATCAGGGCACACTCCATCACTCAGACATCATTTACAGATATCCAGGGGCACACTCCATCACTCAGACATCATTTACAGATATCCAGGGCACACTCCATCACTCAGACATCATTTACAGATATCCAGGGGCACACTCCATCACTCAGACATCATTTACAGATATCCAGGGGCACACTCCATCACTCAGACATCATTTACAGCTATCCAAGGGCACACTCCATCACTCAGACATCATTTACAGATATCCAGAGGCACACTCCATCACTCAGACATCATTTACAGATATCCAGGGGCACACTCCATCACTCAGACATCATTTACAGATATCCAGAGGCACACTCCATCACTCAGACATCATTTACAGATATCCAGGGGCACACTCCATCACTCAGACATCATTTACAGATATCCAGGGGCACACTCCATCACTCAGACATCATTTACAGATATCCAGGGGCACACTCCATCACTCAGACATCATTTACAGATATCCAGAGGCACACTCCATCACTCAGACATCATTTACAGATATCCAGGGCACACTCCATCACTCAGACATCATTTACAGATATCCAGGGGCACACTCCATCACTCAGACATCATTTACAGATATCCAGAGGCACACTCCATCACTCAGACATCATTTACAGATATCCAGGGGCACACTCCATCACTCAGACATCATTTACAGATATCCAGGGCACACTCCATCACTCAGACATCATTTACAGATATCCAGAGGCACACTCCATCACTCAGACATCATTTACAGATATCCAGGGCACACTCCATCACTCAGACATCATTTACAGATATCCAGGGGCACACTCCATCACTCAGACATCATTTACAGATATCCAGAGGCACACTCCATCACTCAGACATCATTTACAGATATCCAGAGGCACACTCCATCACTCAGACATCATTTACAGATATCCAGGGGCACACTCCATCACTCAGACATCATTTACAGATATCCAGGGGCACACTCCATCACTCAGACATCATTTACAGATATCCAGGGGCACACTCCATCACTCAGACATCATTTACAGATATCCAGGGCACACTCCATCACTCAGACATCATTTACAGATATCCAGGGGCACACTCCATCACTCAGACATCATTTACAGATATCCAGGGGCACACTCCATCACTCAGACATCATTTACAGATATCCAGGGGCACACTCCATCACTCAGACATCATTTACAGATATCCAGGGGCACACTCCATCACTCAGACATCATTTACAGATATACAGGGGCACACTCCATCACTCAGACATCATTTACAGCTATCCAAGGGCACACTCCATCACTCAGACATCATTTACAGATATCCAGAGGCACACTCCATCACTCAGACATAATTTACAGATATCTAGAGGCACACTCCATCATTCAGACATCATTTACAGATATCCAGAGGCACACTCCATCACTCAGACATCATTTACAGATATTCAGGGGCACACTCCATCACTCAGACATCATTTACAGATATCCAGAGGCACACTCCATCACTCAGACATAATTTACAGATATCTAGAGGCACACTCCATCACTCAGACATCATTTACAGATATACATGGCCACACTCCATCACTCAGACATCATTTACAGATATCCAGGGGCACACTCCATCACTCAGACATCATTTACAGATATCCAGGGGCACACTCCATCACTCAGACATCATTTACAGATATCCAGGGGCACACTCCATCACTCAGACATCATTTACAGATATCCAGAGGCACACTCCATCACTCAGACATCATTTACAGATATCCAGGGGCACACTCCATCACTCAGACATCATTTACAGATATCCAGGGGCACACTCCATCACTCAGACATCATTTACAGATATCCAGAGGCACACTCCATCACTCAGACATCATTTACAGATATCCAGGGGCACACTCCATCACTCAGACATCATTTACAGATATCCAGAGGCACACTCCATCACTCAGACATCATTTACAGATATCAGGGGCACACTCCATCACTCAGACATCATTTACAGATATCCAGGGGCACACTCCATCACTCAGACATCATTTACAGATATCCAGGGGCACACTCCATCACTCAGACATCATTTACAGATATCCAGAGGACATCAGACATCATTTACAGATATCCAGGGGCACACTCCATCACTCAGACATCATTTACAGATATCCAGGGCACACTCCATCACTCAGACATCATTTACAGATATCCAGAGGCACACTCCATCACTCAGACATCATTTACAGATATCCAGGGGCACACTCCATCACTCAGACATCATTTACAGATATCCAGGGGCACACTCCATCACTCAGACATCATTTACAGATATCCAGAGGCACACTCCATCACTCAGACATCATTTACAGATATCCAGGGGCACACTCCATCACTCAGACATCATTTACAGATATCCAGGGGCACACTCCATCACTCAGACATCATTTACAGATATCCAGGGGCACACTCCATCACTCAGACATCATTTACAGATATCCAGGGGCACACTCCATCACTCAGACATCATTTACAGATATCCAGGGGCACACTCCATCACTCAGACATCATTTACAGATATCCAGAGGCACACTCCATCACTCAGACATCATTTACAGATATCCAGGGGCACACTCCATCACTCAGACATCATTTACAGATATCCAGGGCACACTCCATCACTCAGACATCATTTACAGATATCCAGAGGCACACTCCATCACTCAGACATCATTTACAGATATCCAGGGGCACACTCCATCACTCAGACATCATTTACAGATATCCAGGGGCACACTCATCACTCAGACATCATTTACAGATATCCAGGGGCACACTCCATCACTCAGACATCATTTACAGATATCCAGGGGATCCATCACTCAGACATCATTTACAGATATCCAGGGGCACACTCCATCACTCAGACATCATTTACAGATATTCCATCACTCAGACATCATTTACAGATATCCAGGGCACACTCCATCACTCAGACATCATTTACAGATATCCAGGGGCACACTCCATCACTCAGACATCATTTACAGATATCCAGGGCACACTCCATCACTCAGACATCATTTACAGATATCAGAGGCACACTCCATCACTCAGACATCATTTACAGATATCCAGGGGCACACTCCATCACTCAGACATCATTTACAGATATCCAGAGGCACACTCCATCACTCAGACATCATTTACAGATATCCAGAGGCACACTCCATCACTCAGACATCATTTACAGATATCCAGGGCACACTCCATCACTCAGACATCATTTACAGATATCCAGGGCACACTCCATCACTCAGACATCATTTACAGATATCCAGATATCCAGGGGCACACTCCATCACTCAGACATCATTTACAGATATCCAGATCATTTACAGCACACTCCATCACTCAGACATCATTTACAGATATCCAGGGGCACACTCCATCACTCAGACATCATTTACAGATATCCAGGGGCACACTCCATCACTCAGACATCATTTACAGATATCCAGGGGCACACTCCATCACTCAGACATCATTTACAGATATCCAGGGGCACACTCCATCACTCAGACATCATTTACAGATATCCAGGGCACACTCCATCACTCAGACATCATTTACAGATATCCAGGGGCACACTCCATCACTCAGACATCATTTACAGATATCCAGAGGCACACTCCATCACTCAGACATCATTTACAGATATCCAGGGGCACACTCCATCACTCAGACATCATTTACAGATATCCAGAGGCACACTCCATCACTCAGACATCATTTACAGATATCCAGGGGCACACTCCATCACTCAGACATCATTTACAGATATCCAGGGGCACACTCCATCACTCAGACATCATTTACAGATATCCAGGGCACACTCCATCACTCAGACATCATTTACAGATATCCAGGGGCACACTCCATCACTCAGACATCATTTACAGATATCCAGGGGCACACTCCATCACTCAGACATCATTTACAGATATCCAGGGCACACTCCATCACTCAGACATCACACTCCATCACTCAGACATCATTTACAGATATCCAGAGGCACACTCCATCACTCAGACATCATTTACAGATATCCAGGGCACACTCCATCACTCAGACATCATTTACAGATATCCAGGGGCACACTCCATCACTCAGACATCATTTACAGATATCCAGGGCACACTCCATCACTCAGACATCATTTACAGATATCCAGGGGCACACTCCATCACTCAGACATCATTTACAGATATCCAGGGGCACACTCCATCACTCAGACATCATTTACAGATATCCAGGGGCACACTCCATCACTCAGACATCATTTACAGATATCCAGGGGCACACTCCATCACTCAGACATCATTTACAGATATCCAGGGCACACTCCATCACTCAGACATCATTTACAGAATATCCAGGGGCACACTCCATCACTCAGACATCATTTACAGATATCCAGAGGCACACTCCATCACTCAGACATCATTTACAGATATCCAGGGCACACTCCATCACTCAGACATCATTTACAGATATCCAGGGGCACACTCCATCACTCAGACATCATTTACAGATATCAGGGCACACTCCATCACTCAGACATCATTTACAGATATCCAGAGGCACACTCCATCACTCAGACATCATTTACAGATATCCAGGGCACACTCCATCACTCAGACATCATTTACAGATATCCAGGGCACACTCCATCACTCAGACATCATTTACAGATATCCAGAGGCACACTCCATCACTCAGACATCATTTACAGATATCCAGGGGCACACTCCATCACTCAGACATCATTTACAGATATCCAGAGGCACACTCCATCACTCAGACATCATTTACAGATATCCAGGGGCACACTCCATCACTCAGACATCATTTACAGATATCCAGGGGCACACTCCATCACTCAGACATCATTTACAGATATCCAGGGCACACTCCATCACTCAGACATCATTTACAGATATCCAGGGCACACTCCATCACTCAGACATCATTTACAGATATCCAGGGGCACACTCCATCACTCAGACATCATTTACAGATATCCAGGGGCACACTCCATCACTCAGACATCATTTACAGATATCCAGAGGCACACTCCATCACTCAGACATCATTTACAGATATCCAGGGGCACACTCCATCACTCAGACATCATTTACAGATATCCAGGGGCACACTCCATCACTCAGACATCATTTACAGATATCCAGGGGCACACTCCATCACTCAGACATCATTTACAGATATCCAGGGGCACACTCCATCACTCAGACATCATTTACAGATATCCAGGGGCACACTCCATCACTCAGACATCATTTACAGATATCCAGGGGCACACTCCATCACTCAGACATCATTTACAGATATCCAGGGCACACTCCATCACTCAGACATCATTTACAGATATCCAGGGGCACACTCCATCACTCAGACATCATTTACAGATATCCAGGGGCACACTCCATCACTCAGACATCATTTACAGATATCCAGAGGCACACTCCATCACTCAGACATCATCTACAGATATCCAGAGGCACACTCCACCACTCAGACATCATTTACAGATATCCAGGGGCACACTCCATCACTCAGACATCATTTACAGATATTCAGGGGCATACTCCACCACTCAGACATCATTTACAGATATCCAGGGGCACACTCCATCACTCAGACATCATTTACAGATATCCAGAGGCACACTCCATCACTCAGACATCATCTACAGATATCCAGAGGCACACTCCATCACTCAGACATCATTTACAGATATCCAGGGGCACACTCCATCACTCAGACATCATTTACAGATATCCAGGGGCACACTCCATCACTCAGACATCATCTACAGATATCTAAGGGCACACTCTATCACTCAGACATCATTTACAGATATCCAGGGGCACACTCCATCACTCAGACATAATTTACAGATATCCAGAGGCACACTCCATCACTCAGACATAATTTACAGATATCTAGAGGCACACTCCATCACTCAGACATAATTTACAGATATCCAGAAGCACACTCCATCACTCAGACATAATTTACAGATATTCAGGGGCACACTCCATCACTCAGACATCATTTACAGATATCCAGGGGCACACTCCATCACTCAGACATCATTTACAGATATCAGAGGCACACTCCATCATTCAGACATCATTTACAGATTCCAGGGCCACACTCCATCACTCAGACATCATTTACAGATATCCAGGGGCACACTCCATCACTCAGACATCATTTACAGATATCCAGGGGCACACTCCATCACTCAGACATCATTTACAGATATCCAGAGGCACACTCCATCACTCAGACATCATTTACATATATCCAGGGGCACACTCCATCACTCAGACATCATTTACAGATATCCAGGGGCACACTCCATCACTCAGACATCATTTACAGATATCCAGGGGCACACTCCATCACTCAGACATCATTTACAGATATCCAGGGGCACACTCCATCACTCAGACATCATTTACAGATATCCAGGGGCACACTCCATCACTCAGACATCATTTACAGATATACAGGGGCACACTCCATCACTCAGACATCATTTACAGCTATCCAAGGGCACACTCCATCACTCAGACATCATTTACAGATATCCAGAGGCACACTCCATCACTCAGACATCATTTACAGATATCCAGAGGCACACTCCATCACTCAGACATCATTTACAGATATCCAGAGGCACACTCCATCACTCAGACATCATTTACAGATATTCAGGGGCACACTCCACCACTCAGACATCATTTACAGATATCCAGAGGCACACTCCATCACTCAGACATAATTTACAGATATCTAGAGGCACACTCCATCATTCAGACATCATTTACAGATATACATGGCCACACTCCAATGCTCAGACATCATTTACAGATATCCAGGGGCACACTCCATCACTCAGACATCATTTACAGATATCCAGGGCACACTCCATCACTCAGACATCATTTACAGATATCCAGGGGCACACTCCATCACTCAGACATCATTTACAGATATCCAGGGGCACACTCCATCACTCAGACATCATTTACAGATATCCAGGGCACACTCCATCACTCAGACATCATTTACAGATATCCAGAGGCACACTCCATCACTCAGACATCATTTACAGCACACTCCATCACTCAGACATCATTTACAGATATCCAGGGGCACACTCCATCACTCAGACATCATTTACAGATATCCAGGGGCACACTCCATCACTCAGACATCATTTACAGATATCCAGGGCACACTCCATCACTCAGACATCATTTACAGATATCCAGGGGCACACTCCATCACTCAGACATCATTTACAGATATCCAGGGGCACACTCCATCACTCAGACATCATTTACAGATATCCAGGGGCACACTCCATCACTCAGACATCATTTACAGATATCCAGAGGCACACTCCATCACTCAGACATCATTTACAGATATTCAGGGGCACACTCCATCACTCAGACATCATTTACAGATATCCAGGGGCACACTCCATCACTCAGACATCATTTACAGATATCCAGGGGCACACTCCATCACTCAGACATCATTTACAGATATCCAGAGGAACACTCCATCACTCAGACATCATTTACAGATATCCAGGGCACACTCCATCACTCAGACATCATTTACAGATATCCAGGGGCACACTCCATCACTCAGACATCATTTACAGATATCCAGGGCACACTCCATCACTCAGACATCATTTACAGATATCCAGAGGCACACTCCATCACTCAGACATCATTTACAGATATCCAGGGCACACTCCATCACTCAGACATCATTTACAGATATCCAGGGGCACACTCCATCACTCAGACATCATTTACAGATATCCAGAGGCACACTCCATCACTCAGACATCATTTACAGATATCCAGGGGCACACTCCATCACTCAGACATCATTTACAGATATCCAGGGGCACACTCCATCACTCAGACATCATTTACAGATATCCAGGGGCACACTCCATCACTCAGACATCATTTACAGATATCCAGGGCACACTCCATCACTCAGACATCATTTACAGATATCCAGAGGCACACTCCATCACAGACATCATTTACAGATATCCAGGGGCACACTCCATCACTCAGACATAATTTACAGATATCCAGGGGCACACTCCATCACTCAGACATCATTTACAGATATTCACTCAGACATCATTTACAGATATCCAGGGCACACTCCATCACTCAGACATCATTTACAGATATCCAGGGGCACACTCCATCACTCAGACATCATTTACAGATATCCAGGGGCACACTCCATCACTCAGACATCATTTACAGATATCCAGGGGCACACTCCATCACTCAGACATCATTTACAGATATACAGGGCACACTCCATCACTCAGACATCATTTACAGATATCCAGGGCACACTCCATCACTCAGACATCATTTACAGATATCCAGAGGCACACTCCATCACTCAGACATCATTTACAGATATCAGAGGCACACTCCATCACTCAGACATCATTTACAGATATCCAGAGGCACACTCCATCACTCAGACATCATTTACAGATATTCAGGGCACACTCCATCACTCAGACATCATTTTACAGATATCCAGAGGCACACTCCATCACTCAGACATCATTTACAGATATCAGAGGCACACTCCATCACTCACATCTCCATGGCCACACTCCATCACTCAGACATCATTTACAGATATCCAGGGGCACACTCCATCACTCAGACATAATTTACAGATACCTAGAGAAACACTCCATCACTCAGACATAATTTACAGATATCCAGGGGCACACTCCATCACTCAGACATCATTTACAGATATCCAGGGGCACACTCCATCACTCAGACATCATTTACAGATATCAGGGGCACACTCCATCACTCAGACATCATTTACAGATATCCAGGGCACACTCCATCACTCAGACATCATTTACAGATATCCAGGGCACACTCCATCACTCAGACATCATTTACAGATATCCAGGGGCACACTCCATCACTCAGACATCATTTACAGATATCAGGGGCACACTCCATCACTCAGACATCATTTACAGATATCCAGGGGCACACTCCATCACTCAGACATCATTTACAGATATCCAGGGGCACACTCCATCACTCAGACATCATTTACAGATATCCAGAGGCACACTCCATCACTCAGACATCATTTACAGATATCCAGAGGCACACTCCATCACTCAGACATCATTTACAGATATCCAGGGGCACACTCCATCACTCAGACATCATTTACAGATATCCAGGGCACACTCCATCACTCAGACATCATTTACAGATATCCAGAGGCACACTCCATCACTCAGACATCATTTACAGATATCCAGGGGCACACTCCATCACTCAGACATCATTTACAGATATCCAGGGCACACTCCATCACTCAGACATCATTTACAGATATCCAGAGGAACACTCCATCACTCAGACATCATTTACAGATATCCAGGGGCACACTCCATCACTCAGACATCATTTACAGATATCCAGGGGCACACTCCATCACTCAGACATCATTTACAGATATTACAGCACACTCCATCACTCAGACATCATTTACAGATATCCAGGGCACACTCCATCACTCAGACATCATTTACAGATATCCAGGGGCACACTCCATCACTCAGACATCATTTACAGATATCCAGGGGCACACTCCATCACTCAGACACACAGATATCCATCCATCACTCAGACATCATTTACAGATATCCAGGGCACACTCCATCACTCAGACATCATTTACAGATATCCAGGGCACACTCCATCACTCAGACATCATTTACAGATATCCAGGGGCACACTCCATCACTCAGACATCATTTACAGATATCCAGGGGCACACTCCATCACTCAGACATCATTTACAGATATCCAGGGGCACACTCCATCACTCAGACATCATTTACAGATATCCAGGGGCACACTCCATCACTCAGACATCATTTACAGATATCCAGGGCACACTCCATCACTCAGACATCATTTACAGATACCAGCACACTCCACACTCAGACATCATTTACAGATATCCAGAGGCACACTCCATCACTCAGACATCATTTACAGATATCCAGGGCACACTCCATCTACAGATCATTTCAGATATCCAGGGGCACACTCCATCACTCAGACATCATTTACAGATATCCAGAGGCACACTCCATCACTCAGACATCATTTACAGATATCCAGAGGCACACTCCATCACTCAGACATCATTTACAGATATTCAGGGGCACACTCCACCACTCAGACATCATTTACAGATATCCAGAGGCACACTCCATCACTCAGACATCATTTACAGATATCAGGGCACACTCCATCATTTCAGACATCATTTACAGATCCATCACTCAGACATCATTTACAGATATCCAGGGGCACACTCCATCACTCAGACATCATTTACAGATATCCAGGGCACACTCCATCACTCAGACATCATTTACAGATATCCAGGGCACACTCCATCACTCAGACATCATTTACAGATATCCAGGGCACACTCCATCACTCAGACATAATTTACAGATATCCAGGGAAACACT
This sequence comes from Oncorhynchus nerka, assembly GCF_034236695.1. Lineage (NCBI taxonomy): Eukaryota > Metazoa > Chordata > Actinopteri > Salmoniformes > Salmonidae > Oncorhynchus > Oncorhynchus nerka. Next base: position 53,382 of record NC_088402.1, read on the forward strand.
CCATCACTCAGACATCATTTACAGATACAGATATCAGACATCATTTACAGGGACATCATTTACAGCAGGGGCACTCCATCACTCAGACATCATTTACAGATATCCAGGGCACACTCCATCACTCAGACATCATTTACAGATATCCAGGGGCACACTCCATCACTCAGACATCATTTACAGGGCACACTCCATCACTCAGACATCATTTACAGATATCCAGGGCACACTCCATCACTCAGACATCATTTACAGATATCCAGAGGCACACTCCATCACTCAGACATCATTTACAGATATCCAGGGCACACTCCATCACTCAGACATCATTTACAGATATTCAGGGGCACACTCCATCACTCAGACATCATTTACAGATATCCAGGGCACACTCCATCACTCAGACATCATTTACAGATATCAGAGGCACACTCCATCACTCAGACATCATTTACAGATATTCAGGGGCACACTCCATCACTCAGACATGATTTACAGATATCCAGGGGCACACTCCATCACTCAGACATCATTTACAGATATCCAGGGGCACACTCCATCACTCAGACATCATTTACAGATATCCAGGGGCACACTCCTCCATACAGATATTACAGATATCCAGAGGCACACTCCATCACTCAGACATAATTTACAGATATCAGAGGCACACTCCATCACTCAGACATCATTTACAGATATCCAGGGGCACACTCCATCACTCAGACATCATTTACAGATATCCAGGGCACACTCCATCACTCAGACATAATTTACAGATATCAGGGCACACTCCATCACTCAGACATCATTTACAGATATCCAGGGGCACACTCCATCACTCAGACATCATTTACAGATATCCAGGGGCACACTCCATCACTCAGACATCATTTACAGATATCCAGGCACACTCCATCACTCAGACATAATTTACAGATATTCAGGGGATATCCACACTCCATCACTCAGACATCATTTACAGATATCCAGAGGCACACTCCATCACTCAGACATCATTTACAGATATCTAGGGCACACTCCATCACTCAGACATCATTTACAGATATCCAGGGCACACTCCATCACTCAGACATCATTTACAGATATCCAGGGGCACACTCCATCACTCAGACATCATTTACAGATATCCAGGGGCACACTCCATCACTCAGACATCATTTACAGATATCCAGAGGCACACTCCATCACTCAGACATCATTTACAGATATCCAGGGGCACACTCCATCACTCAGACATCATTTACAGATATCCAGGGCACACTCCATCACTCAGACATCATTTACAGATATCCAGGGGCACACTCCATCACTCAGACATCATTTACAGATATCCAGGGCACACTCCATCACTCAGACATCATTTACAGATATCCAGGGAAACACTCCATCACTCAGACATCATTTACAGATCCAGGGGCACACTCCATCACTCAGACATCATTTACAGATATCCAGGGGCACACTCCATCACTCAGACATCATTTACAGATATCCAGGGGATACACTCCATCACTCAGACATCATTTACAGATATCCAGGGCACACTCCATCACTCAGACATAATTTACAGATATTCAGGGGCACACTCCATCACTCAGACATCATTTACAGATATCCAGGGGCACACTCCATCACTCAGACATCATTTACAGATAGCCAGGGGCACACTCCATCAATCAGACACCATTTACAGATATCCAGGGGCACACTCCATCACTCAGACATCATTTACAGATATCCAGGGGAACACTTCATCACTCAGACATCATTTACAGATATCCAGGCACACTCCATCACTCAGACATCATTTACAGATATTCAGGGCACACTCCATCACTCAGACATCATTTACAGATATCCAGGGGCACACTCCATCACTCAGACATAATTTACAGATATCCAGGGGCACACTCCATCACTCAGACATCATTTACAGATATCCAGGGGCACACTCCATCACTCAGACATCATTTACAGATATTCAGGGGCACACTCCATCACTCAGACATTTTACAGATATCCAGGGGCACACTCCATCACTCAGACATCATTTACAGATATCCAGGGGCACACTCCATCACTCAGACATAATTTACAGATACCTAGAGAAACACTCCATCACTCAGACATAATTTACAGATATCCAGGGGCACACTCCATCACTCAGACATCATTTACAGATATCCAGGGGCACACTCCATCACTCAGACATCATTTACAGATATCCAGGGGCACACTCCATCACTCAGACATCATTTACAGATATCCAGGGGCACACTCCATCACTCAGACATCATTTACAGATATCCAGGGCACACTCCATCACTCAGACATCATTTACAGATATCCAGGGGCACACTCCATCACTCAGACATCATTTACAGATATCCAGGGCACACTCCATCACTCAGACATCATTTACAGATATCACCAGGGCACACTCCATCACTCAGACATCATTTACAGATATCCAGGGCACACTCCATCACTCAGACATCATTTACAGATATCCAGGGCACACTCCATCACTCAGACATCATTTACAGATATCCAGAAGCACACTCCATCACTCAGACATTTACAGATATTCAGGGGCACACTCCATCACTCAGACATCATTTACAGATATCCAGGGCACACTCCATCACTCAGACATCATTTACAGATATCCAGGGGCACACTCCATCACTCAGACATCATTTACAGATATCCAGGGCACACTCCATCACTCAGACATCATTTACAGATATTCAGGGGCACACTCCATCACTCAGACATCATTTACAGATATCCAGGGGCACACTCCATCACTCAGACATCATTTACAGATATCCAGGGGCACACTCCATCACTCAGACATAATTTACAGATATCCAGAGGCACACTCCATCACTCAGACATCATTTACAGATATCCAGGGGCACACTCCATCACTCAGACATCATTTACAGATATCCAGGGGCACACTCCATCACTCAGACATCATTTACAGATATCCAGGGGCACACTCCATCACTCAGACATCATTTACAGATATCCAGGGCACACTCCATCACTCAGACATCATTTACAGATATCCAGGGGCACACTCCATCACTCAGACATCATTTACAGATATCCAGGGGAACACTTCATCACTCAGACATCATTTACAGATATCCAGAAGCACACTCCATCACTCAGACATAATTTACAGATATTCAGGGGCACACTCCATCACTCAGACATCATTTACAGATATCCAGGGGCACACTCCATCACTCAGACATCATTTACAGATATCCAGGGGCACACTCCATCACTCAGACATCATTTACAGATATCCAGGGGCACACTCCATCACTCAGACATAATTTACAGATATTCAGGGGCACACTCCATCACTCAGACATCATTTACAGATATCCAGGGGCACACTCCATCACTCAGACATCATTTACAGATATCCAGGGGCACACTCCATCACTCAGACATCATTTACAGATATCTAGAGAAACACTCCATCACTCAGACATAATTTACAGATATCCAGGGGCACACTCCATCACTCAGACATCATTTACAGATATCCAGGGGCACACTCCATCACTCAGACATCATTTACAGATATCCAGGGGCACACTCCATCACTCAGACATCATTTACAGATATCCAGGGCACACTCCATCACTCAGACATCATTTACAGATATCCAGGGGCACACTCCATCACTCAGACATCATTTACAGATATCCATGGCCACACTCCAACACTCAGACATCATTTACAGATATCCAGAGGCACACTCCATCACTCAGACATCATTTACAGATATCCAGGGGCACACTCCATCACTCAGACATCATTTACAGATATCCAGGGCACACTCCATCACTCAGACATCATTTACAGATATCCAGGGGCACACTCCATCACTCAGACATCATTTACAGATATCCAGGGGCACACTCCATCACTCAGACATCATTTACAGATATCCAGGGCACACTCCATCACTCAGACATCATTTACAGATATCCAGGGGCACACTCCATCACTCAGACATCATTTACAGATATTCAGGGGCACAGACTCCATCACTCAGACATCATTTACAGATATCCAGGGGCACACTCCATCACTCAGACATCATTTACAGATATCCAGGGGCACACTCCATCACTCAGACATCATTTACAGATATCCAGAGGCACACTCCATCACTCAGACATCATTTACAGATATCCAGGGGCACACTCCATCACTCAGACATCATTTACAGATATCCAGGGGCACACTCCATCACTCAGACATCATTTACAGATATCCAGGGGCACACTCCATCACTCAGACATCATTTACAGATATCCAGGGGCACACTCCATCACTCAGACATCATTTACAGATATCCAGGGGCACACTCCATCACTCAGACATCATTTACAGATATCCAGAGGCACACTCCATCACTCAGACATCATTTACAGATATCCAGAGGCACACTCCATCACTCAGACATCATTTACAGATATTCAGGGGCACACTCCATCACTCAGACATCATTTACAGATATCCAGAGGCACACTCCATCACTCAGACATAATTTACAGATATCTAGAGGCACACTCCATCACTCAGACATAATTTACAGATATCTAGAGGCACACTCCATCACTCAGACATCATTTACAGATATCCAGGGGCACACTCCATCACTCAGACATCATTTACAGATATCCAGGGGCACACTCCATCACTCAGACATCATTTACAGATATCCAGAGGCACACTCCATCACTCAGACATCATTTACAGATATCCAGAGGCACACTCCATCACTCAGACATCATTTACAGATATCCAGGGGCACACTCCATCACTCAGACATCATTTACAGATAGCCAGGGGCACACTTCATCACTCAGACATCATTTACAGATATCCAGAGGCACACTCCATCACTCAGACATCATTTACAGATATCCAGGGGCACACTCCATCACTCAGACATCATTTACAGATATCCAGGGGCACACTCCATCACTCAGACATCATTTACAGATATCCAGGGGCACACTCCATCACTCAGACATCATTTACAGATATCCAGGGGCACACTCCATCACTCAGACATAATTTACAGATATCCAGCGGCACACTCCATTACTCACACATCATTTACAGATATCCAGGGGGACACTCCATCACTCAGACATCATTTACAGATAGCCAGGGGCACACTCCATCACTCAGACATCATTTACAGATATTCGGGGGCACACTCCATCACTCAGACATCATTTACAGATTTCCAGAAGCACACTCCATCACTCAGACATAATTTACAGATATCCAGGGGCACACTCCATCACTCAGACATCATTTACAGATATCCAGGGCACACCCCAACACTCAGACATCATTTACAGATATCCAGGGGCACACTCCATCACTCAGACATCATTTACAGATATCCAGGGGCACACTCCATCACTCAGACATCATTTACAGATATCCAGGGGCACACTCCATCACTCAGACATCATTTACAGATATCCAGGGCACACTCCATCACTCAGACATCATTTACAGATATCCAGGGGCACACTCCATCACTCAGACATCATTTACAGATATCCAGGGGCACACTCCATCACTCAGACATCATTTACAGATATCCAGGGGCACACTCCATCACTCAGACATCATTTACAGATATCCAGGGCACACTCCATCACTCAGACATCATTTACAGATATCCAGGGCACACTCCATCACTCAGACATCATTTACAGATATCCAGGGGCACACTCCATCACTCAGACATCATTTACAGATATCCAGAGGCACACTCCATCACTCAGACATCATTTACAGATATCCAGGGGCACACTCCATCACTCAGACATCATTTACAGATATCCAGGGCACACTCCATCACTCAGACATCATTTACAGATATTCAGGGGCACACTCCATCACTCAGACATCATTTACAGATATCCAGGGGCACACTCCATCACTCAGACATCATTTACAGATATCCAGGGGCACACTCCATCACTCAGACATTTCATTTACAGATATTTACCAGGGGCACACTCCATCACTCAGACATCATTTACAGATATCCAGGGGCACACTCCATCACTCAGACATCATTTACAGATATCCAGGGCACACTCCATCACTCAGACATCATTTACAGATATCCAGGGGCACACTCCATCACTCAGACATCATTTACAGATATCCAGAGGCACACTCCATCACTCAGACATCATTTACAGATATCAGGGCACACTCCATCACTCAGACATCATTTACAGATATCCAGGGGCACACTCCATCACTCAGACATCATTTACAGATATCCAGGGGCACACTCCATCACTCAGACATCATTTACAGATATCCAGGGGCACACTCCATCACTCAGACATCATTTACAGATATCCAGGGGCACACTCCATCACTCAGACATCATTTACAGATATCCAGGGGCACACTCCATCACTCAGACATCATTTACAGATATCCAGGGGCACACTCCATCACTCAGACATCATTTACAGATATCCAGAGGCACACTCCATCACTCAGACATCATTTACAGATATCCAGGGGCACACTCCATCACTCAGACATCATTTACAGATATCCAGGGGCACACTCCATCACTCAGACATCATTTACAGATATCCAGGGCACACTCCATCACTCAGACATCATTTACAGATATCCAGGGGCACACTCCATCACTCAGACATCATTTACAGATATCCAGGGGCACACTCCATCACTCAGACATCATTTACAGATATCCAGAGGCACACTCCATCACTCAGACATCATTTACAGATATCCAGAGGCACACTCCATCACTCAGACATCATTTACAGATATCCAGGGGCACACTCCATCACTCAGACATCATTTACAGATATCCAGGGGCACACTCCATCACTCAGACATCATTTACAGATATCCAGAGGCACACTCCATCACTCAGACATCATTTACAGATATCCAGAGGCACACTCCATCACTCAGACATCATTTACAGATATCCAGGGGCACACTCCATCACTCAGACATCATTTACAGATATCCAGGGCACACTCCATCACTCAGACATCATTTACAGATATCCAGGGGCACACTCCATCACTCAGACATCATTTACAGATATCCAGGGGCACACTCCATCACTCAGACATCATTTACAGATATCCAGGGGCACACTCCATCACTCAGACATCATTTACAGATATCCAGAGGCACACTCCATCACTCAGACATCATTTACAGATATCCAGGGGCACACTCCATCACTCAGACATCATTTACAGATATCCAGGGGCACACTCCATCACTCAGACATCATTTACAGATATCCAGGGGCACACTCCATCACTCAGACATCATTTACAGATATCCAGGGGCACACTCCATCACTCAGACATCATTTACAGATATCCAGGGCACACTCCATCACTCACACATCATTTACAGATATCCAGGGGCACACTCCATCACTCAGACATCATTTACAGATATCCAGGGGCACACTCCATCACTCAGACATCATTTACAGATATTTACAGACATCATTTACAGATTTCCAGGGCACACTCCATCACTCAGACATCATTTACAGATATCCAGGGGCACACTCCATCACTCAGACATCATTTACAGATATCCAGGGGCACACTCCATCACTCAGACATCATTTACAGATATCCAGGGCACACTCCATCACTCAGACATCATTTACAGATATCCAGAGGCACACTCCATCACTCAGACATCATTTACAGATATCCAGGGGCACACTCCATCACTCAGACATCATTTACAGATATCCAGGGGCACACTCCATCACTCAGACATCATTTACAGATATCCAGGGGCACACTCCATCACTCAGACATCATTTACAGATATCCAGAGGCACACTCCATCACTCAGACATCATTTACAGATAGCCAGGGGCACACTCCATCACTCAGACATCATTTACAGATATCCAGGGGCACACTCCATCACTCAGACATCATTTACAGATATCCAGGGCACACTCCATCACTCAGACATCATTTACAGATATCCAGGGCACACTCCATCACTCAGACATCATTTACAGATATCCAGGGGCACACTCCATCACTCAGACATAATTTACAGATATCCAGAGGCACACTCCATCACTCAGACATCATTTACAGATATCCAGGGGCACACTCCATCACTCAGACATCATTTACAGATATCCAGGGGCACACTCCATCACTCAGACATCATTTACAGATAGCCAGGGGCACACTCCATCACTCAGACATCATTTACAGATATCCAGAGGCACACTCCATCACTCAGACATCATTTACAGATATCCAGGGGCACACTCCATCACTCAGACATCATTTACAGATATACATGGCCACACTCCATCACTCAGACATCATTTACAGATATCCAGGGGCACACTCCATCACTCAGACATCATTTACAGATATCCAGGGCACACTCCATCACTCAGATCATTTACAGATAGCCAGGGGCACACTCCATCACAGATATCCAGACATCCATTTACAGATATACAGATATCCAGGGGCACACTCCATCACTCAGACATCATTTACAGATAGCCAGGGCACACTCCATCACTCAGACATCATTTACAGATATTCATTTCAGATTTACAGGATATACAGGGCACACTCCATCACTCAGACATCACTCAGACATCATTTACAGATTTCCAGAAGCACACTCCATCACTCAGACATCATTTACAGATATCCAGGGGCACACTCCATCACTCAGACATCATTTACAGATATCCAGGGGAACACCCCAACACTCAGACATCATTTACAGATATCCAGGGGCACACTCCATCACTCAGACATCATCTACAGATATCCAGAGGCACACTCCATCACTCAGACATCATTTACAGATAGCCAGGGGCACACTCCATCACTCAGACATAATTTACAGATATCCAGGGGCACACTCCATCACTCAGACATCATTTACAGATAGCCAGGGGCACACTCCATCACTCAGACATCATCTACAGATATCCAGAGGCACACTCCATCACTCAGACATCATTTACAGATAGCCAGGGGCACACTCCATCACTCAGACATCATCTACAGATATCCAGAGGCACACTCCATCACTCAGACATCATTTACAGATATCAAGAGGCACACTCCAACGCTCAGATATCATTTACAGATATACAGGGGCACACTCCATCACTCAGACATCATTTACAGATATCCAGAGGCACACTCCATCACTCAGACATCATTTACAGATTTCCAGAAGCACACTCCATCACTCAGACATCATTTACAGATATCCAGGGGCACACTCCATCACTCAGACATCATTTACAGATATCCAGGGGAACACCCCAACACTCAGACATCATTTACAGATATCCAGGGGCACACTCCATTACTCAGACATAATTTACAGATATCTAGAGGCACACTCCATCACTCAGACATAATTTACAGATATCCAGAGGCACACTCCATCACTCAGACATCATTTACAGATAGCCAGGGGCACACTCCATCACTCAGACATCATCTACAGATATCCAGAGGCACACTCCATCACTCAGACATCATTTACAGATAGCCAGGGGCACACTCCATCACTCAGACATCATTTACAGATATCCAGGGGCACACTCCATCACTCAGACATCATTTACAGATATACAGGGGCACACTCCATCACTCAGACATCATTTACAGATATCCAGGGGCACACTCCATCACTCAGACATCATTTACAGATATCCAGGAGCACACTCCATCACTCAGACATCATTTACAGATATCCAGAGGCACACTTCATCACTCAGACATCATTTACAGATATCCAGAAGCACACTCCATCACTCAGACATAATTTACAGATATTCAGGGGCACACTCCATCACTCAGATATCATTTACAGATATCCAGGGGCACACTCCATCACTCAGACATCATTTACAGATATCCAGGGGCACACTCCATCACTCAGACATCTTTTACAAAATATGCATTTCTGTTTAATGATTCCGCCAGATCAGAGACATAAGGGATGACCATGTGTTGTTTTGATAAGGACCATTTTCCTGTCCTGCTAAGCATTAAAAATGTAACAAGTACTTTTGGGTGTCAGGTAAATGTAAGGAGTAAAAAGTACATCATTTTCTTTAGGACTGTAGCGAAGTAAAATTAAAAGTCCTCCCGGGTGGCGCAGTGGCCTAAGGCATGCACCACCCTGCCACCAGAGACCCTGGGTTCGAGCTCAGGCTTTGTGGCAGCCGGCCGCGACCGAGAGGTCCATGGGGTGATGCACAATTGGCCTAGCATCATCCGGGTTAGGGAGGGTTTGGCCGGTAGGGACATCCTTGTCTCATCGCGCACTAGCGATTCCCGTGGCAGGCCGGGCACAGTGCACTCTAAACAGGTCGCCAGGTGCACGGTGTTTCCTCCGACACATTGGTGCAGCTGGCTTCTGGGTTGGTTGCACGCTGTGTTAAGAAGCAGTGCAGCTTGGTTGGTTTGTGTTTCAGACCTTTCGACCTTCGTCTCTCACAAGCCCATACGGGAGTTGTAGCGATGAGACAAGATAGTAACTACTAACAATTGGATACCACAAAATTGGGGGGAAAAAGGTGGTAAAAAAAATATATATATGTACAGTAAAGTACAGATACCCCAAAAACCGACTTAAGTAGTACTTTAAAGTATTTTTACTTAAGTACTTTACACCACTGATGTATAGTGATGTATAGTGATGTATACTGAGTACAATGTATAGTGATGACTGAACATGTCTGTGTCTAACAGGTGGTTGGAGGAAAGATGATGGATTCTGGTCGACTTTGTGCTTTCATCACTAAAGTGAAGAGAGGAAGTCTAGCAGATACTGTTGGTCACCTTCGACCAGGTACACACCTGCTCACACTGATCATGTCAAGAGTACACACTATCTCACACTGAGGATGTCATGAGTAGGCACTGGCTCACACTGATGATATCATGAGTAGACACTGGCTCATTCTAAATATGTAACTAGTACATGTTGACTCACAATGATGATGTCACGAGTACGCACTCTCACAATGTCTCATACTGACGATGTCATGAGTACACCCTGGCTCCCACTGATGATGTCATGAGTACACGCCTTCTCATACTGATGATGCAATGAGTCTTTTTAGCTGCCATTACCCTTGTCTGACCAATCATATTTGTACACATCATAAACACTTCTCAAATTCAATCATATTTGTACACTGCATGAATATTTTAATGTCACTCCTCTCTTTCTGCAGTGTGCTGTGTTAACGGTTCCTCTCTCTCTCTTCAGGAGATCAGGTTCTTGAATGGAATGGGAGGGTCCTACAAGGAGCAACATTCAAGGAAGTTTATAATGTCATTCTAGAATCAAAGCCAGACCCCCAAGTGGAGCTGGTTGTGTCCCGTCCCATACGGTTAGTTCAGTTCTAACACAACTATGGAAAATGACCTTTCAAGTTGTGAATACATGTACTTAGTCTTAGGATGTGTGACTCCCAGCTTGGTTTTGCACTACCCCTGTACGCCCTTAATGACTTGTGGAGTGGTACAGTGCCTTCCGAAAGTATTCATACCCCTTGACTTATTCCACATTTTGTTTTGTTACAGCTATAATTTAAAATGGATTAAATATGTTTCCTTTTCTCACCCATATACACACAATATCCCATAATTATAAAGTGAAAACTTGTTTTAGAATCACCTTTGGCAGCGATTATTGCTGTGAGTCTTTTTGGGTAAGAGCTTTCTTTACACACCTGGTTTGTACAATGTTTGCACATGGTTCTTTTTTAAATTCTTCAAGCTATGTCAAGTTGGTTGTTGATCATCGGTAGACAACCATTTTCAGGTCTTGCCATAGATTTTTCAAGCCAATTTAAGTGAAAACTCGACCTAGGCCACTCAGGAACATTCAATGTCATCTTTATTTAAATTACACATTTATTTAACCTTTATTGGGGCAGCAGGGTAGCCTAGTGGTTAGAGCGTTGGATTAGTAACTGGAAGGTTGCAAGTTCAAATCCCCGAGCTGACAAGGTACAAATCTGTCCCTGAACAGGCAGTTAACCCACTGTTCCTAGGCCGTCATTGAAAATAAGGGTTTGTTCTTAACTGACTTAAATAAATATATATATTTTTTTTTAACTATGCAAGTTTGTAAGCAACTCCCGTGTCTGAATTAATTTCCCACTGTCTGTTGGAAAGCTAACTGAACCAGGTTATGCATTTTGCATTTGCTTAACTCTATTAAATGGTATTTTTTCCCCAAAACATTCCCTAGTCCTTGCCGATAACAAGCATACCCATTTACATTTACATTACATTTAAGTCATTTAGCAGACGCTCTTATCCAGAGCGACTTACAAATTGGTGCATTCACCTTATGACCTCCAGTGGAACAGTAGTGCATCTAAATCTTTTCAGGGGGAGGGGGGGTGAGAGGGATTACTTTATCCTATCCTAGGTATTCCTTAAAGAGGTGGGGTTTCAGGTGTCTCCGGAAGGTGGTGATTGACTCCGCTGTCCTGGCGTCGTGAGGGAGTTTGTTCCACCATTGGGGGGCCAGAGCAGCGAACAGTTTTGACTGGGCTGAGCGGGAACTGTACTTCCTCAGTGGTAGGGAGGCGAGCAGGCCAGAGGTGGATGAACGCAGTGCCCTTGTTTGGGTGTAGGGCCTGATCAGAGCCTGGAGGTACTGAGGTGCCGTTCCCCTCACAGCTCCATAGGCAAGCACCATGGTCTTGTAGAGGATGCGAGCTTCAACTGGAAGCCAGTGGAGAGAGCGGAGGAGCGGGGTGACGTGAGAGAACTTGGGAAGGTTGAACACCAGACGGGCTGCGGCGTTCTGGATGAGTTGTAGGGGTTTAATGGCACAGGCAGGGAGCCCAGCGAGTTGCAGTAATCCAGACGGGAGATGACAAGTGCCTGGATTAGGACCTGCGCCGCTTCCTGTGTGAGGCAGGGTCGTACTCTGCGGATGTTGTAGAGCATGAACCTACAGGAACGGGCCACCGTCTTGATGTTAGTTGAGAACGACAGGGTGTTGTCCAGGATCACGCCAAGGTTCTTAGCGCTCTGGGAGGTGGACACAGTGGAGTTGTCAACCGTGATGGCGAGATCATGGAACGGGCAGTCCTTCCCCGGGAGGAAGAGCAGCTTCGTCTTGCCGAGGTTCAGCTTGAGGTGGTGATCCGTCATCCACACTGATATGTCTGCCAGACATGCAGAGATGCGATTCGCCACCTGGTCATCAGAAGGGGGAAAGGAGAAGATTAATTGTGTGTCGTCTGCATAGCAATGATAGGAGAGACCATGTGAGGTTATGACAGAGCCAAGTGACTTGGTATATAGCGAGAATAGGAGAGGGCCTAGAACAGAGCCCCGGGGGACACCAGTGGTGAGAGCACGTGGTGAGGAGACGGATTCTCGCCACGCCACCTGGTAGGAGCGACCTGTCAGGTAGGACGCAATCCAAGCGTGGGCCGCGCCGGAGATGCCCAACTCGGAGAGGGTGGAGAGGAGGATCTGATGGTTCACAGTATCGAAGGCAGCCGATAGGTCTAGAAGGATGAGAGCAGAGGAGAGAGAGTTAGCTTTAGCAGTGCGGAGCGCCTCCGTGATACAGAGAAGAGCAGTCTCAGTTGAATGACTAGTCTTGAAACCTGACTGATTTGAAAGAAGGGATACTGGTCTGTAGTTGTTGACATCGGAGGGATCGAGTGTAGGTTTTTTCAGAAGGGGTGCAACTCTCGCTCTCTTGAAGACGGAAGGGACGTAGCCAGCGGTCAGGGATGAGTTGATGAGCGAGGTGAGGTAAGGGAGAAGGTCTCCGGAAATGGTCTGGAGAAGAGAGGAGGGGATAGGGTCAAGCGGGCAGGTTGTTGGGCGGCCGGCCGTCACAAGACGCGAGATTTCATCTGGAGAGAGAGGGGAGAAAGAGGTCAGAGCACAGGGTAGGGCAGTGTGAGCAGAACCAGCGGTGTCATTTGACTTAGCAAACGAGGATCGGATGTCGTCGACCTTCTTTTCAAAATGGTTGACGAAGTCATCTGCATAGAGGGAGGAGGGGGGGGATTCAGGAGGGAGGAGAAGGTGGCAAAGAGCTTCCTAGGGTTAGAGGCAGATGCTTGCAATTTAGAGTGGTAGAAAGTGGCTTTAGCAGCAGCGACAGAAGAGGAAAATGTAGAGAGGAGGGAGTGAAAGGATGCCAGGTCCGCAGGGAGGCGAGTTTTCCTCCATTTCCGCTCGGCTGCCCGGAGCCCTGTTCTGTGAGCTCGCAATGAGTCGTCCCGAGCCACGGAGGCGGGAGAGGGGAGGACCGAGCCGGCCTGGAGGATAGGGGACATAGAGAGTCAAAGGATGCAGAAAGGGAGGAGAGGAGGGTTGAGGAGGCAGAATCAGGAGATAGGTTGGAGAAGGTTTGAGCAGAGGGAAGAGATGATAGGATGGAAGAGGAGAGAGTAGCGGGGGAGAGAGAGCGAAGGTTGGGACGGCGCGATACCATCCGAGTAGGGGCAGTGTGGGAAGTGTTGGATGAGAGCCACCACCATGCTTGAAAATATGAGGAGTGGTAGTCAGTGATGAGTTGGCTTTGCCCCAAACACGCTTTGTATTCAGGACATAAAGTTAATTTATTTGCCACATTTTTGATGCCTTATTCAAACAGGATGCATGTTTTGGAATATCTTTATTCTGTACAGGCTTCCTTCTTTTCACTCTGCCATTTGGTTTACTATTGTGGAGTAAATACAATGTTGTTGATCCATCCTCAGTGTTTTCCTATCACAGCCTTTAAACTCTGTAATAAATTATACCTAATTCCACTTTGACATTATGGGTTATTGTGTAAAGGACAGTGACACAACATCTCAATTTAATCTATTTTAAATTCAGGCTGTAACATAACAACATGAGGTATAAGTCAAGGGGTGTCAATACTTTCTGAAGGCACTGCATAAATACATTTTCAAATCAAATGGTATTCACTACATGCTTGGTAAACAACCGGTGTTGACTAACTGAAATGTTTACTCAATTTATTCCCCCGTCTCAGGAGAATTTTATTAATGGTATCTCTGACAAGATATGAAAGTTAACATAAAGGTTTACATAAAGGTTCGAAGCAGAAAATGAGTCCCTGTCATTGAAAGCTGTGAAAAGATGTTACATACTAATAGCTCTTGTGAAACTTGTTTTGAATCACACCGTCCTTCAGCTCCAAAGATAACATACCAGATTCAGTCTTTCAGCTCCACAGATAACATTCCAGCTTCAGTCTTTCAGCTCCACAGATAAAATTCCAGCTTCAATCCCTCAGCTCAACAGATAACATCCCAGATTTAGTCATTCAGATCCACAGAACACATCCCAGCTTCAGTCCCTCAGCTCCACAGATAACATCCCAGCTTCAGTCCTTCAGCTCCACAGATAACATCCCAGCTTCAGTCATTCAGATCCACAGATGACATCCCAGCTTCAGTCATTCAGATCCACAAATGACACCCCAGCTTCAGTCTTTCAGATCCACAGATAACATCCCAGCTTCAGACTTTCATCTCCACAAATGACACCCCAGCTTCAGTTCCTCAGCTCCACAGATGACATCCCATTTCATTCCCTCAGCTCCACAGATAACATCCCAGCTTCAGTCTTTCAGATCCACAGATAACATCCCAGCTTCAGTCCCTAAGCTCCACGATTAACATCCCAGCTTCAGTGCCTCAGCTCCACAGAAAACATCCAAGCTTCAGTCCCTCAGCTCCACAGATAACATCCCAGCTTCAGGCCCACAGCTCCCCAGATAACATCCCAGCTTCAGGCCCACAGCTCCCCAGATAACATCCCAGCTTCAGTCCCACAGCTCCACAGATAACATCCCAGCTTCAATGCCTCAGCTCCACAGATAACATCCCAGCTTCAGTGCCTCAGCTCCACAGAAAACAACCAAGCTTCAGTCCCACAGCTCCACAGATAACATCCCAGCTTCAGTCCCACAGCTCCACAGATAACATCCCAGCTTCAGTCCCTTAGTTCCACAGATAACATCGCAGCTTCAGTCCCACAGCTCCACAGATAACATCCCAGCTTCAGTCCCACAGCTCCATAGATAACATCCCAGCTTCAGACTTTCAGCTCCACAGATAACATTCCAGCTTCAGTCTTTCAGCTCCACAGATAACATCCCAGATTTAGTCATTCAGATCCACAGAACACATCCCAGCTTCAGTCCCCCAGCTCCACTGAAAACATCCCAGTTACAGTCCCTCTGCTCCACAGATGACATCCCAGCGTCAGTACCCCAGCTCCACAGATAACATCCCAGGTTCAGTCATTCAGCTCCATTGATAACATTTCAGCTTCAGTGCCTCACCTCCACAGATAACATCCCAGTTTCAGTCATTCAGCTCCACAGATAACATCCCAGCTTCAGGCCCACAGCTCCCCAGATAACATCCCAGCTTCAGTCCCACAGCTCCACAGATAACATCCCAGCTTCAATGCCTCAGCTCCACAGATAACATCCCAGCTTCAGTGCCTCAGCTCCACAGAAAACAACCAAGCTTCAGTCCCACAGCTCCACAGATAACATCCCAGCTTCAGTCCCACAGCTCCACAGATAACATCCCAGCTTCAGTCCCTCAGTTCCACAGATAACATCGCAGCTTCAGTCCCACAGCTCCACAGATAACATCCCAGCTTCAGTCCCACAGCTCCATAGATAACATCCCAGCTTCAGACTTTCAGCTCCACAGATAACATTCCAGCTTCAGTCTTTCAGCTCCACAGATAACATCCCAGATTTAGTCATTCAGATCCACAGAACACATCCCAGCTTCAGTCCCCCAGCTCCACTGAAAACATCCCAGTTACAGTCCCTCTGCTCCACAGATGACATCCCAGCGTCAGTACCCCAGCTCCACAGATAACATCCCAGTTTCAGTCATTCAGCTCCATTGATAACATTTCAGCTTCAGTGCCTCACCTCCACAGATAACATCCCAGTTTCAGTCATTCAGCTCCACAGATAACATCCCAGCTTCAGTCCCTCAGCTCCACAGAGAGCATCCGAGCTCCAGTCGTTCAGCTCATGAGATAACGTCCCAGCTTCAGTCCCTCAGCTCCACAGATAACATCCCAGCTTCATTCCATTAGCTACACAGATAACATCCCAGCTTCAGTCCTTTAGCACCACAGGTAACATCCCAGCTTCATTCCTTTAGCACCACAGGTAACATCCCAGCTTCAGTCCTTTAGCACCATAGGTAACATCCCAGCTTCATTCCTTTAGCACCACAGGTAACATCAAAGCTTCAGTCCCTCAGCTCAACAGATAACATCCCAGCTTCAGTTCATTAGCTCCACATGTAACATTGCAGCATCCCTCCCTCTGCTGCAGAGATAACATCCCAGATTCATTCCATTAGCTCCACAGATATCATCCAATATTCATTCCATTAGCTACACAGATAACATCCCAGCTTCAGTCCTTTAGCACCACAGGTACCATCCCAGCTTCAGTCCTTTAGCACCACAGGTAACATCCCAGCGTCAGTCCCTCAGCTCCACAGATAACATCCCAGCTTCAGTCCTTTAGCACCACAGGTACCATCCCAGCTTCAGTCCTTTAGCACCACAGGTAACATCCCAGCGTCAGTCCCTCAGCTCCACAGATAACATCCCAGCTTCAGTCCTTTAGCACCACAGGTACCATCCCAGCTTCAGTCATTCAGATCCACAGATGACATCCCAGCTTCAGACTTTCAGCTCCACAAATGACACCCCAGCTTCAGTCTTTCAGATCCACAGATAACATCCCAGCTTCAGACTTTCATCTCCACAAATGACACCCCAGCTTCAGTTCCTCAGCTCCACAGATGACATCCCATTTCAGTCCCTCAGCTCCACAGATAACATCCCAGCTTCAGTGCCTCAGCTCCACAGAAAACATCCAAGCTTCAGTCCCTCAGCTCCACAGATAACATCCCAGCTTCAGTCCCACAGCTCCACAGATAACATCCCAGCTTCAATGCCTCAGCTCCACAGATAACATCCCAGCTTCAGTGCCTCAGCTCCACAGAAAACATCCAAGCTTCAGTACCTCAGCTCCACAGATAACATCCCAGCTTCAGTGCCTCAGCTCCACAGAAAATATCCAAGCTTCAGTCCCTCAGCTCCACAGATAACATCACATCTTCAGTCCTTTAGCACCACAGGTACCATCCCAGCTTCAGTCCTTTAGCACCACATATGACATCCTAGCTTCAGTCCCTCAGCTCCAAAGATAACAACCAAGCTTCATTAGAACAATTCCCCCCTGGACCCTCTGAATAAACATAAATAGGTGACCCATATTTGACTAGAGAGAGGGCATTAACAGTATTGTATCTGTGAAGATGTCTCATGCTTCATAATGTTGGGGTTCTGTTTATTTCCCAGAGATTCTCCCAGTATCTCAGAGAGCACACATGGACAACTTGAATCAAGTGAGTGGTGACATCATACATTCATTATCACAACATCAATCATGCCTACATCTGCTTGTAGTGTAGCTCTCAGCTTTTACTAAATTACACAATGATTCAAAGAAATCTGAGGCAATGTGCCCTAGTAGGAAGACCACTTTGTGCAGCTCACCCTGCACTATCAAGTCTACTTCTGATAAGCTTCTCAGGAAAGCATTAAAAACAATCAAGCAACCCAGAAAAGTGCTAAAAATAGGCCATATTAACATATGCAGCCTGAGAAACAAGGTCCATGAAGTCAATAACTTGCTTATAACAAATAACATGCATATTCTCTGAAACTCACCTAGACTATACCTTTGATGATACAGTGGTAGCAATACAAGGTTATAACATTTACAGAAAAGACAGAAATGCCAACGGGGGCGGTGTTGCGGTCTATATAAAGAACCACATTCCTTTAAAGCTTAGAGACAATCTAATGTTAAATAATGTTCTCACGTATGCTCCCTCTCTGGCCTCTAGGTCACCAGACTGCTGATTATTACGCACACCTGTCACCATCGTCACACGCACCAGCGCTTATTGACACTCACCTGGACTCCATCTATATATGTCACTCCATTTGGTTCCTTCCCCAGGCGTTATTGTTTCTGTATCTGTTTCATGTCGCTGTTTCTTCCCGACTCTCAGTGTACAGCTTTACAAAATAACGCCTCACCAAAGGGAAGCATCAGGGAGTGTTTTTAGTTTTCGTGTTGGAAGTGACGTTGGGTCTGGGTTCCGCTGCCAGAGCAACCAAGGATGCCTCAGCCGGCTCTTTAGGCTTTCATGTCTAAACCGGTACATCGGGGTGTCAAGACTCGGTTGGCAGGTCAAGCGTCTGTTGCCAAGTCTACCGAGGGTGCCTCAGATAGCTTGTCAGGTTTCAAAACTCGGTAGGCTCGGCAGGCTCCCCAGCTCCCCAGCCACAGCTGGCTTGCCAGGCTCCGGCACTTAAGGCTGCTCGTCAGGTTCCTTTGCCTCTACGGAGCCGAATGGTCTCTGATCCCCGGGAACGTCCCTCTGGTTGGCATCCTGCGACTGGAGCCTCGCGTCGGAGAGGGTGTGCTGCTCCTTCTTCGGCACTCTAGGTCGCCGGGCTCCCATGCCCCAGCCGGCTCGACAGGTTCCTGCGTTTCAGCAGAGGTGGCCGTTCCACTCCTTATCCCTGGGATCGTCCCTGTTGTCGGCGTCCTGCGGCTGGAGCCGCATTTCAGGAGCTGCTCGTCAGTGAGAGGGTACTGTCACGTATACTCCCTCTCTGGCCTCATCGTCACACACACCAGCGCTTATTGACACTCACCTGGACTCCATCTATTTATGTCACTCTCTTTCCTTCCTCAGTCGTTATTGTTTCTGTATATCCTTTTCATGTCGGTGCGCTGTTTGTGTTTCTTCTTTTGTTCATGTTCGTTTATTTATTAAATGTATTCACTCCCTGAACTCGCTTCTCGACTCTCAGGGTACACTGTTCCAACTGTTGAAGTAATATGGCTACAGGTTCATCTGCCTCACCTAAAGCCTATTCTTTTTTTTGTATTTTCACCCCTTTTTCCTCCCCAATTGGTAGTTGCAGTCTTGTGTGATCGCTGTAACTCCCGTAAGGACTCGGGAGAGGTGAAGGTCGAAAGCCATGCGTCCTCCGAAACACAACCCAACCCAACCAAGCCGCACTGCTTCTTGACACAATGCCCATTTAACCCGGAAGCCAGCCGCACCAATGTGTCGGAGGAAACACTGTACACTTGGCAACCGTGTCAGTGTGCATTGTGCCTGCCCCGCAACAGGAGTCGCTAGTGCCCGATGGGACATCCCTGCCGGCCAAACCCTCCCCTAACCCGGACGACGCTGCGCCGCCCCATGGGTCTCCCGGTCACAGCCGGCTGCGACAGAGCCTGGACTCGAACCAAGAATTTCTAGTGGCACAGCCTTAGACCACTGCGCAACTTGGGAGGCCCCCTAAAGCCCATTCTTGTGGGAAGCTGCTATAGACCACCAAGTACTAACAGTCAGTATCTGGATAATATGTGTGAAATGCTTGAAAATGTAGGTGATATCAACAGAGAAGTACATTTTCTGGGTGATTTAAATATTGACTGGATCTCATCAGTGCCTGCAACCTGGTTCAGGTTATCAGTCAACCTACCAGGGTAGTTACAAACAGTACAAGAATGAAATCATCAACATGTATTGATCACATCTTTACTAATGCTGCAGAAATTTGCGTTAAAGCAGTATCCAGATCCATGGAATGTAGTGATCACAATAATATAGCCATATCTAGGAAAACCACAGTTCCAAATGCTGGGCCGAATATAGTGTATAAGAGGTCATAAGTTTTGTAGTGATTCATATGTTGATGATGTAAATAATATTTGTTTGCCTGTGGTGTGTAATGAGGAGCAACCAGATGCTGCACTTCACACATGTATGAAATTGCTTATTCCAGTTACTAATAAACATGCACCCATTAAGAAAATGACTGTAAAAACTGTTAATACCCCTTGGATTGATGAGGAATTGACAAATGGTATGGTTGAGTGGGATGAGGAAAATACGTCTGGCAGCCCAGCTGATTGGCAAACATACTGTAAATTAAGAAAACATGTGACTTTGCTAAATAAAAATGTAATAAACTATACTATGAAACAAAGATAAATTATATAGAAATGAAAAAGCACCTACACACCTGAACCTTTATGTGGAAATAACACAATGATTGAAAGAAAACAAGCCCCTACACACCTTAACCTTTAAGTGAAAATAACACATATTTGCTTGTGTCTGCAGGTTCGAGTTTATTTGAATCCCAGAAGATGGGTCGAGCAATATCCGTCACTTCCCCCATGAGTCCCGGGATGCTCCGCTACTCCCCACAGTGCCTGTCTGGACACGTCTCAGTAAGTAGCCACGATGTACTGCTGCTCTGTGGCCAATTATTATCACTCACTAAGGGGATTGGTTGGATCTCTTAATTAGTTAATGCTGTTCTCGTTAAGATTTAAGCTAGTTAATGAGGATGAGGGGCCTTATGGGTGGAGGAACAACAATGTGCTATCTGTCATTTGACTGATCTAAATCAATAGACACTGTCCTAAGTTTCAAAGATATTTATTTGGTTCCCTTTTCTATAAGTTATTGAGAGAATAAGGGCTGGTTTGGTTCCCATCTACGTATGTTATTGAGAGAATACTGGACTGGTTTGGTTCCCATCTACGTATGTTATTGAGAGAATACTGGACTGGTTTGGTTCCCATCTACGTATGTTATTGAGAGAATACTGGACTGGTTTGGTTCCCATCTACGTATGTTATTGAGAGAATAAGGGCTCGTTTGGTTCCCATCTACGTATGTTATTGAGAGAATACTGGACTGGTTTGGTTCCCATCTTAATTTTTTTATTTCACCTTTATATAACCAGGTAAGCTAGTTGAGAACAAGTTCTCATTTACAACTGCGACCTGGCCAAGATAAAGCAAAGCAGTGCGACAGAAACAACAACACAGAGTTACACATGGAATAAACAAGCGTACAGTCAATAACACAATAGAAAAAAAATAAAGTCTACATACAGTGTGTGCAAATGGCATGAGGAGGTATGGCAATAAATAGGCCATAGTAGAAAAGTAATTACAATGTTGCAGATTAACACTGGAGTGAAAGAAGAGCAGATGATGATGAGCAGATGATGGTGTGTAAGTAGTGATACTGGTGTGCAAAAGAGCAGCAAAGTAAATAAAAACAATATGGGGATGAGGTATGGGGATGAGGAGGTAGGGTGGGTGGGCTATTTACAGATGGACTATGTACAGCTGCAGCGATCGGTTAGCTGCTCAGATAGCTGATGTTTAAAGTTAGTGAGGGAAATGTAATTCTCCAGCTTCAGCAATTTTTGTAATTGGCAGCAGAGAACTGGAAGGAAAGGCGGCCAAAGGAGGTGTTGGCTTTGGGGATGACCAGTGAGATATACCTGCTGGACCTGCTGAATGTTTTGAGTAAAGAGTCTGAATACTAATGTAAATGCAATATTTCTGTTTTTTTTATAAAAACCTGTTTTTGCGTTGTCATTATTGGGTATTGTCTGTAGGTTAATGAGGTTTTAAAAAAAATCTATTTAAAATAAGCACATTTTTAATAGCACATTGAAACAAAGCCCTATTGTCTAAGTATGTTTTATTTGACAAGATAAAAAACATAAGATAGGATTGATTGTTAGAATTTATTTATATTATTTCATGAATCAAACAGTCCAAACATCAGACTAAAGCTAAACTTCATGTACACACAGATTGAAATCTGAGAAAAACAAAGCATACGTGCCGATGACACTGTCTGTCTTAAAGGGTATTAACACAGATCTGTCTATCAGACACTGCCAGAGCTAGTCAATAGATATTCACATTCACTGACACACTTCAGCTATCTTAGGTGACATCACACACACCATGCCGGTTTGCCATACAATAATGGTCTACCTTTGGGTTAAAACATTGTTACACAGAACAAGTGTAAAATATTACTTTTGAAGGTGACTCTATGAAGGACATGGACTCATTACTTAATAACTGTATTTCGTTCATAAAGCACTTTTCACAATCCCCAAAATGTAACCTTTGTATTTAAAATAAATTGTTGTGATGGAATGAAAGTGTACCAGAACACGCTTCAGTAGGTGAACTAAAGGCAAACATGCCACGTACTGAACTGTAGGCACAAATACACTAAAAAACATATTAAAAGTAAATTTAACAGAGTTATAAATAGTGCCTTAGGAGTATATTAGCATTGGAATGAGACACTCAGGACTGTGCTTCCTAACGTTAGCTAGATAGATAATGGTACAACAGCCAGAGATATTAGCACAGAACATGGCTACCTAGCTTACGGTCATTAGCTAGCTAACACTCAAGCTAACATTAGCTAGCTTGAGGACAACCTATTTAACCTGAATGACCGTCAAATTCAGAATTCGTAACGTTTGTTACTTACCATTGTCACAGTTTTCAGTCAGCCAAAAGACTATTAGTCTGTTGAAATAATGTTAGCCGTTTTCCACTCGTCAGTCACATGAGAACTAGAATACTTGTAAGTATTGTACTGGACTTCACGTGCTGGTAGCGGGAGAATTAACCCATTGGCTCGGTGAAATATCCATAGCCCAACCTGGCTGTAGTTACAGAAAACAACATAACTATTGACCCAATGCCTGCAACCCAGCAATTGGGTCATCCAAACAACACAGCATTTTAGAGTGTAACTTACATCTCAAAGCTGTGCATGCAAGAAGACTTGACCTGTCTGCTGAACACATATTTCTCTGTCCTCAGTTTGATGGAAGGCCTGAATCTGTCTTTTTGCCTTGTAACTGATTGCTTCTAGAAAGACAGAAGGAACAACTCATGATCAAGATGAGCTAGCTACTAGTTTAAAGTAACGGCAGTTTTATTTGTTACAAAGAAAATGTAAATGTAAAATGAATGTATGGGCTACATTTATTACAATAATACATGCATTTACTTGCTTGATCATTTATCACTCCAAAAAAGCGTTACGAGGTAGTGCACCACAAACATATTTCCAGGGTGTTGATGAATCTTCCTCCCTAAACAGCCTCTTCCAACACCACAGGTAGGCGAAGGTTATCCATCTGCAAAAATTAAGTTTTGCTTTGATGTCAAATTGACAAATTTTGTTCTTAGCTAGCTAGTTACCTACCTTAGCTACTAGGCTAGCTAAGATGCTAGAGAGCCGTGACACAAGCATATTGACATGCATATTGGTATTAAAAAACACCAACGTATTCAGCTAAAAATATGTGTTAAGGCAAATCAGTGGTTAGCTAGCTACCTATCACATGAATTGTGCAAAAATATAATAGCTAATGTTAGCTAGCTAAATGCTAGCCAGTCAGTCAGTGGCATTGAGAGATTGAAACTGGTATCAACAAAATGGGTTTCACTCTATCCTATTAGACATGACATTGCTAAATAGGCTTTTAGCTAATAAGATGTTCAAGTTTATTTGGAAGTTTCATTAATAATTAGACACTCACCGGACAACTTTGGTAGGTACTGTAGCTAGCTTTGTTTCCATTTTCCAAGAGATTTTTCTAATTCCCTTGATTGGTCGTAAATGGTTACTGGTCTTGGAACTCATGTGTTCACCAGAAACTTCTTGTGTTAAATGTTGCTTCCACAGGTTTACCAGATATTCAAATAGAATCTTGAGAGAATTGTCTGCCAGAAAAAAAACTCTAGCGAACTGTTTGCCACTAATGGCAATAAATATTATTGTTGCCAAAGGTTTGCCGCGGATTCACCACTAGTGGCAAACATTTGCAAACTTCAACAACATTTTGTAGCACACTATTTAGTTTGCAGCAAATTTGCCACGAACTTGTGGTAAGTTTGCAGCATTAAATGTTGTTTTGTAATTTGGGAGCCTCTCAGTTGTGCAACTAGTGTTTTCAATCTTAGATAATTGTTTCACTTGACCATATTTTGTTTGGCAAAAAAAGAGCAAAGCATTTTCTTTTGAGTTTTAAATAGTTTCAAAGCATGTTCTTATTAGTTTGAAATCTGAATAAAGCATTTTGAATAGTTTTCCATCACTTATCTTTTGTTTGCAAATAAAACATCAACATCAGTCTTTGAAACCACCACCTGTGTCTAGATGCATGATATGGCTTCCAGACATTGGCTTCTAATAAACTCTTACTAAAATACATATTAGCTACTGCTGTGCTGTATTGCTAGACTGCTATATGCTATGCTTTAATGTTAGACCCTCCCAATACATCAGAGTTCCTCACCTCATAATAACACAACTCTACTCTCCCTCCAGGTCAAACTGTGGTACGACAAGGTGGGTCACCAGCTCATAGTCACCATCCTGGGAGCTAAAGAATTTCCTTCTAGGGAAGACGGCCGGCCCAGGAACCCCTATGTTAAAATATACCTCCTCCCCGACAGAAGGTAGGAATCAACATCATTCCATGTTTATGTTTTCTACCATGGTTGTATAACTGTCTTATACCATGGATGTATTACTGTCTGTCTTATACCATGGTTGTATTACTGTCTGTCTTATACCATGGTTGTATTACTGTCTTATACCATGGTTGTATTACTGTCTGTCTTATACCATGGATGTATTACTGTCTGTCTTATACCATGGTTGTATTACTGTCTGTCTTATACCATGGTTGTATTACTGTCTTATACCATGGTTGTATTACTGTCTGTCTTATACCATGGTTGTATTACTGTCTGTCTTATACCATGGTTGTATTACTGTCTTATACCATGGTTGTATTACTCTCTGTCTTATACCATGGTTGTATTACTGCCTGTCTTATACCATGGTTGTATTACTGGCTGTCTTATACCATGGTTGTATTACTGTCTTATACCATGGTTGTATTACTGTCTTATACCATGGTTGTATTACTGTCTGTCTTATTCCATGGTTGTATTACTGTCTGTCTTATACCATGGTTGTATTACTGTCTGTCTTATACCATGGTTGTATTACTGTCTGTCTTATACCATGGTTGTATTACTGTCTGTCTTATACCATGGTTGTATTACTGTCTGTCTAATACCATGGTTGTATTACTGTCGGTCTTATACCATGGTTGTATTACTGTCTTATACCATGGTTGTATTACTGTCTGGCTAATACCATGGTTGTATTACTGTCTTATACCATGGTTGTATTACTGTCTGGCTAATACCATGGTTGTATTACTGTCTTATATCATGGTTGTATTACTGTCTTATACCATGGTTGTATTACTGGCTGGCTAATACCATGGTTGTATTACTGTCTTATATCA
This sequence comes from Oncorhynchus nerka, assembly GCF_034236695.1. Lineage (NCBI taxonomy): Eukaryota > Metazoa > Chordata > Actinopteri > Salmoniformes > Salmonidae > Oncorhynchus > Oncorhynchus nerka. The sequence continues at coordinate 79,835 of NC_088402.1, forward strand.
TGGTTGTATTACTGTCTTATACCATGGTTGTATTACTGTCTTATACCATGGTGGTATTACTGTCTGTCTTATACCATGGTTGTATTACTGTCTGTCTTATACCATGGTTGTATTACTGTCTGTCTTATACCATGGTTGTATTACTGTCTTATACCATGGTTGTATTACTGTCTGTCTTATACCATGGTTGTATTACTGTCTGTCTTATACCATGGTTGTATTACTGGCTGTCTTATACCATGGTTGTATTACTGTCTTAGCATGGTTGTATTACTGTCTTTGTACCATGGTTTTATTACTGTCTTAGCATGGTTGTATTACTGTCTTATACCATGGTGGTATTACTGTCTGTCTTATACCATGGTTGTATTACTGTCTTATACCATGGTTGTATTACTGTCTGTCTAATACCATGGTTGTATTACTGTCTGTCTTATACCATGGTTGTATTACCGTCTTATACCATGGTTGTATTACTGTCTTATACCATGGTTGTATTACTGTCTGTCTTATACCATGGTTGTATTACTGTCTGTCTTATACCATGGTTGTATTACTGTCTGTCTAATACCATGGTTGTATTACTGTCTGTCTTATACCATGGTTGTATTACTGTCTTATTCCATGGTTGTATTACTGTCTGTCTTATACCATGGTTGTATTACTGTCTGTCTTATACCATGGTTGTATTACTGCCTGTCTTATACTATGGTTGTATTACTGTCTGTCTTATACCATGGTTGTATTACTGTCTGTCTTATACCATGGTTGTATTACTTCCTGTCTTATACCATGGTTGTATTACTGTCTTATACCATGGTTGTATTACTGTCTGTCTTATACCATGGTTGTATTACTGTCCTAAACCATGTTTGCATTACTGTCGCATACCAACGCTGTGTTACTGCCCTAAACCATCATCTTAATGGATATTGTATCCTTCCTTCTAGTGACAAAAGCAAAAGGAGAACGAAAACGGTGAAGAAGTCCCTGGAGCCTAAATGGAACCAGACGTTCATGTACATGCCTGTCCACTGGAGGGAGTTTAGAGAGCGCATGCTGGAGATCACTCTGTGGGACCAGGCCAGGGTCAGAGAGGAGGAGAGTGAATTCATGGGAGGGGTAAGATACATTACACAATGACTTAATATTACATAACACAACATTACACAACACAACATAATACAACACAGTGTCACGCCCTGACCTGAGATATCTCTGTTTTCTTTATATTTTGGTTAGGTCAGGGTGTGACTAGGGTGGGTATGCTAGTTTTGTATTGTCTAGGGTTTTTGTTTGTCTAGGGTTTAGTAGGTCTAGGGTTTTTTGTAATCTTATGTTTGCCTGATATGGTTCCCAATCAGCTATTTATCGTTGTCTCTGATTGGGGATCATATTTAAGTAGCCATTGCCCTTTGGTGTTTTTGGGATCTTGTCTATGTGCAGTTGCCTGTCAGCACTCGTTTGTATAGCTTCACATTTCGTTTTGTTATTTTGTTAGTTTGTCAGTGTTCATACTTTAAATAAATAAGAATGTACGCATACCACAATGCGCCTTGGTCCGATCTTTATAATGAACGTGACACACAGCATAATACAACACAGCATAATACAACACAGCATAATACAACACAACATAATATAACACAGAATAATATAACACAACATAATATAACACAACATAATATAACATAACATAATATAACACAACACATCATAATATAACACATCATAATATAACACAACATAATATAACACAACACAACATAATATAACACAAACATCACAATCATAATAATATAATATAATACACATATAACACATCATAATATAATACAACATAATATAACACAACATAATATAACACAACATAATATAACACAACATAATATAACACAACATAATATAACACAACATAATATAACACAACATAATATAACACAACATAATATAATACAACATAATATAACACAACATAATATAATACAACATAATATAACACAACATAATATAACACAACACAACATAATATAACACAACACATTATAATATAATACAACATAATATAACACAACATAATATAACACAACATAATATAACACAACATAATATAACACAACACAACACAACATAATATAACACAACATAATATAATACAACATAATATAACACAACATAAACATAATATAACACAACATAATATAATACAACATAATATAACACAACATAATATAACATAATACAACATAATATAACACAAACACAACATAATATAACACAACATAATATAACACAATACAAAACATAATATAACACAACACAACATAATATAACACAACATAATATAACACAATACAAAACATAATATAACACAGCATAATATAATATAACACAGCATAATATAACACAACATAATATAACACAACACAACATAATATAACACAACATAATATAACACAACATAATATAATATAACACAACACAGCATAATATAACACAACATAATATAACACAACACAACATAATATAACACAACATAATATAACACAACATAATATAACACAACATAATATAACACACATAATACAAAACATAATATAACACAACACAGCATAATATAATATAACACAACATAATATAACACAACATAATATAACACAACACAACATAATATAAACACAACATAATATAACACAACATAATATAACACAACATAATATAACATAAACACAACATAATATAACAACATAATATAAAACATAATATAACACAACATAATATAAGATAACACAACATAATATAACACAACATAATATAATATAACACAACATAATATAACACAACATAATATAACACAGCATAATATAACACAACATAACATAATATAACACAACATAATATAACACAACATAATATAACACAACACATCATAATATAACACAACATAATATAACACAACATAATATAACACAACACACATAATATAACACAACATAATATAACACAACATAATATAACACAACATAATATAACACAACATAATATAACACAACATAATATAACACAACACAACATAATATCACAAAACACAACATAATATAACACAACATAATATAACACAACATAATATAACACAGCATAATATAACACAACATAATATAACACAACATAATATAACACAACATAATAATAACAAACACAACATAATATAACACAACATAATATAACACAACACACACATAATATAACATAACATAATATAATACAACATAATATAACATATAATAACATAATATAATACAACATAATATAACACAACATAATATAACACAACACAACATAATATAACATAACATAATATAACACAACATAATATAACACAACATAATATAATACAACATAATACAACACAACATAATATAACACAACATAATATAACACATCATAATATAACACAACATAATATAACACATCATAATATAACACATCATAATATAACACAACATAATATAACACATCATAATATAACACAACATAATATAACACAACATAATATAACACATCATAATATAACACAACATAATATAACACATCATAATATAACACAACATAATATAATACAACATAATATATAATATAACACAACATAATATAACACAACATAATATAACACATCATAATATAACACAACATAATATAACACAGCATAATATAACACACCATAATATAACACAGCATAATATAACACAACATAATATAACACAGCATAATATAACATAACATAATATAACACAACATAATATAACACAACATAATATAATACAACATAATACAACACAACACATTATAATATAACACAGCATAATATAACACATCATAATATAACACAACATAATATAACACAACACAACATAATATAACACAACATAATATAACACAATACAAAACATAATATCACACAACATAACACAACACAGCATAATATAACACAACATAATATAACACAACATAATATAACACAACATAATATAACACAACACAACATAATATAACACAACATAATATAACACAACATAATATAACACAATATAAAACATAATATAACACAACATAATATAACACAACATAATATAATACAGCATAATATAACACAACATTATATAACACAACATAATATAATACAGCATAATATAACACAACATAATATAACACAACACAGCATAATATAACACAGCATAATATAACACAACACAACATAATATAACACAACATAATATAACATAACATAATATAACACAACATAATATAACACAACATAATATAATACAACATAATACAACACAACATAATATAACACAACACAGCATAATATAACACAGCATAATATAACACAACACAACATAATATAACACATCATAATATAACACAATACAAAACATAATATAACACAACATAATAAAACACAACACAGCATAATATAACACAGCATAATATAACACAACATAATATAACATAACATAATATAACACAACATAATATAACACAACATAATATAATACAACATAATACAACACAACACAACATAATATAACACAACATAATATAACACAATACAAAACATAATATCACACAACATAACACAACACAGCATAATATAACACAACATAATATAACACAACACAACATAATATAACACAACATAATATAACACAACATAATATAACACAATATAAAACATAATATAACACAACATAATATAACACAACATAATATAATACAGCATAATATAACACAACATAATATAACACAACATAATATAACACAACATAATATAATACAGCATAATATAACACAATACAAACCATAATATAACACAGCATAATATAACACAATACAAACCATAATATAATACAGCATAATATAACACAACACATTATAATATAATACAACATAATATAATACAACATAATATAACAGACCATAATAAACACAACACAACATAATATAATACAACATAATATAACACAACATAATATAACACAACATAATATAAATAGCATAATATAACACAACATAATATAACACAACATAATATAATACAGCATAATATAACACAACACAGCATAATATAACACAACATAATATAACACAACATAATATAACACAACATAATATAACACAACATAATATAACACAACACAGCATAATATAACACAACATAATATAACACAACATAATATAACACAACATAATATAACACAACATAATATAACACAACATAATATAACACAACATAATATAACACAATACAAAACATAATATAACACAACATAATATAACACAACATAATATAACACAACATAATATAACACAACATAATATAACACAACATAATATAACACAACATACTATAACACAACATAATATAACACAACATAATATAACACAACATAATATAACACAATACAAAACATAATATAACACAACATAATATAATACAACATAATATAACACAACATAATATAACACAACATAATATAATACAGCATAATATAATACAACATAATATAATACAACATAATATAACACAACATAATATAACACAACATAATATAACACAACATAATATAATACAACATAATATAACACAACATAATATAACACAACATAATATAATACAGCATAATATAATACAACATAATATAACACAACATAATATAACACAACATAATATAACACAACACAACATAATATCACACAACACATTATAATATAATACAACATAATATAACACAACATAATATAACACAACATAATATAACACAACACAACATAATATCACACAACACATTATAATATAATACAACATAATATAACACACCATAATAAACACAACACAACATAATATAACACAACATAATATAACACAACATAATATAACACAACATAATATAATACAACATAATATAACACAACATAATATAACACAACATAATATAATACAACATAATATAATACAACATAATATAACACAACATAATATAACACAACATAATATAACACAACATAATATAAACAACATAATATAATACAACATAATATAAACATAATATAACACAACATAATATAATACAACATAATATAACACAACATAATATAATACAACATAATATAACACAATATAATATAATACAACATAATATAACACAACATAATATAATAATATAAACATAATATAACACAACATAATATAATACAACATAATATAACACAACATAATATAATACAACATAATATAACACAACATAATATAACACAACATAATATAACACAACATAATATAACACAACATAATATAATACAACATAATATAATACAACATAATATAATACAACATAATATAACACAACATAATATAACACAACATAATATAACACAACATAATATAATACAACATAATATAATACAACATAATATAATACAACATAATATAACAACATAATATAATACAACATAATATAACACAACATAATATAACACAACATAATATAATACAACATAATATAATACAACATAATATAACACACCATAATATAACACAACACAACATAATATAACACAACATAATATAACACAATACAAAACATAATATCACACAACATAACACAACACAGCATAATATAACACAACATAATATAACACAACACAACATAATATAACACAACATAATATAACACAACATAATATAACACAATATAAAACATAATATAACACAACATAATATAACACAACATAATATAATACAGCATAATATAACACAACATAATATAACACAACATAATATAACACAACATAATATAACACAATATAAACCATAATATAATACAGCATAATATAACACAACACAACATAATATAATACAACATAATATAACACAACATAATATAATATAACACAACATAATATAACACAACATAATATAACACAACATAATATAACACAACATAATATAATATAACACAACATAATATAACACAACATAATATAATATAACACAACATAATATAACACAACATAATATAACACAACACAACATAATATAACACAACATAATATAACACAACATAATATAATACAGCATAATATAACACAACATAATATAACACAACATAATATAATACAGCATAATATAACACAACACAGCATAATATAACACAACATAATATAACACAACATAATATAACACAACATAATATAACACAACATAATATAACACAACATACTATAACACAACATAATATAACACAACATAATATAACACAACACAGCATAATATAACACAACATAATATAACACAACATAATATAACACAACATAATATAACACAACATAATATAACACAACACAACATAATATAACACAACATAATACAACACAACATAATATAACACAACACAGCATAATATAACACAGCATAATATAACACAACACAACATAATATAACACATCATAATATAACACAATACAAAACATAATATAACACAACATAATAAAACAACATAATATAACACAACATAATATAACACACATAATATAACATAATATAATATAACACAACATAATATAACATAACATAATATAACACAACATAATATAACACAACATAATACAATACAACACAACATAATATAACACAACATAATATACATAAATAATATAAAAACATAATATAACACAACATAATAATATAACACATAATATAACACAACATAATATAACACAACATAATATAACACAACATAATATAACACAACATAATATAACACAATATAAAACATAATATAACACAACATAATATAACACAACATAATATAATACAGCATAATATAACACAACATAATATAACACAACATAATATAACACAACATAATATAATACAGCATAATATAACACAATACAAACCATAATATAATACAGCATAATATAACACACCATAATAAACACAACACAACATAATATAACACAACATAATATAACACAACATAATATAACACAACACAACATAATATAACCCAACATAATATAACACAACATAATATAACACAACATAATATAACACAACACAGCATAATATAACACAACATAATATAACACAACATAATATAACACAACATAATATAACACAACATAATATAACACAACACAACATAATATAACACAACATAATATAACACAACATAATATAACACAACATAATATAACACAACATACTATAACACAACATAATATAACACAACATAATATAACACAACATAATATAACACAATACAAAACATAATATAACACAACATAATATAACACAACATAATATAACACAACATAATATAACACAACATAATATAACACAACATAATATAACACAACATAATATAACACAACATAATATAACACAACATAATATAACATAACATAATATAACACAACATAATATAAACAAACAAAACATAATATAACACAACATAATATAATACAACATAATATAACACAACATAATATAACACAACATAATATAATACAGCATAATATAATACAACATAATATAACACAACATAATATAACACAACATAATATAACACAACATAATATAATACAGCATAATATAATACAACATAATATAACACAACATAATATAACACAACATAATATAACACAACACAACATAATATCACACAACACATTATAATATAATACAACATAATATAACACAACATAATATAACACAACATAATATAACACAACATAATATAACACAACACAACATAATATCACACAACACATTATAATATAATACAACATAATATAACACACCATAATAAACACAACATAATATAACACAACACATTATAATATAATACAACATAATATAACACACCATAATAAACACAACATAATATAATACAACATAATATAACACAACATAATATAATACAACATAATATAACACAACATAATATAACACAACATAATATAATACAACATAATATAACACAACATAATATAACACAACATAATATAACACAACACAACATAATATCACACAACACATTATAATATAATACAACATAATATAACACACCATAATAAACACAACACAACATAATATAACACATCATAATAAAACACAACACAACATAATATAACACAACATAATATAACACAACATAATATAACACAATACAAAACATAATATAACACAACATAACACAACACAGCATAATATAACACAACATAATATAACACAACACAACATAATATAACACAACATAATATAACACAACATAATATAACACAATATAAAACATAATATAACACAACATAATATAACACAACATAATATAATACAGCATAATATAACACAACATAATATAACACAACATAATATAACACAACATAATATAACACAATATAAACCATAATATAATACAGCATAATATAACACAACACAACATAATATAATACAGCATAATATAACACACCATAATAAACACAACATAATATAACACAACATAATATAATACAACATAATATAATACAGCATAATATAACACAACATAATATAACACAGCATAATATAACACAACACAACATAATATAATACAACATAATATAATACAACATAATATAACACAACACAACATAATATAATACAACATAATATAACACAACATAATAAACACAACATAATATAATACAGCATAATATAACACAACACAACATAATATAATACAACATAATATAATACAACATAATATAACACAACATAATATAATACAACATAATATAACACAACATAATATAACACAACATAATATAACACAACACAACATAATATCACACAACACATTATAATATAACACAACATAATATAACACAACATAATATAACACAACATAATATAATATAACACAACATAATATAACACAACATAATATAACACAACACAACATAATATAACACAACATAATATAACACAACATAATATAATACAACATAATATAACACAACATAATATAACACAACATAATATAATACAGCATAATATAACACAGCATAATATAACACAACATAATATAAACAACATAATATAACACAACATAATATAACACAACATAATATAACACAACATAATATAACACAACATAATATAACACAACATAATATAACACAACACAGCATAATATAACACAACATAATATAACACAACATAATATAACACAACATAATATAACACAACATAATATAACACAACACAACATAATATAACACAACATAATATAACACAACATAATATAACAACATAATATAACACAACATAATATAACACAACATAATATAACACAACATAATATAACACAACATAATATAACACAACATAATATAACACAACATAATATAACACAAACATAATATAACACAACATAATATAACACAACATACTATAACACAACATAATATAAACAACATAATATAACACAACATAATATAAACAATACAAAACATAATATAACACAACATAATATAATACAACATAATATAACACAACATAATAAACACAACATAATATAATACAGCATAATATAACACAACACAACATAATATAACACAACATAATATAATACAACATAATATAACACAACATAATATAACACAACATAATATAACACAACATAATATAACACAACACAACATAATATCACACAACACATTATAATATAACACAACATAATATAACACAACATAATATAACACAACATAATATAACACAACATAATATAACACAACACAACATAATATAACACAACATAATATAACACAACATAATATAACACAACATAATATAATACAACATAATATAATATAACACAACATAATATAACACAACATAATATAAAACAACAAAACATAATATCACACAACACATTATAATATAATACAACATAATATAACACAACATAATATAACACAGAATAATATAACACACCACAACATAATATAACACAACATAATATAACACACCATAATAAACACAACATAATATAATACAGCATAATATAACACAACACAACATAATATAATACAACATAATATAATACAACATAATATAACACAACATAATATAATACAACATAATATAACACAACATAATATAACACAACATAATATAATACAACATAATATAACACAACATAATATAACACAACATAATATAACACAACACAACATAATATAACACAACACAACATAATATAACACACCATAATAAACACAACATAATATAACACAACATAATATAACACAACATAATATAATACAACATAATATAACACACCATAATAAACACAACACAACATAATATAACACAACATAATATAACACAACATAATATAATACAGCATAATATAACACAACATAATATAACACAACATAATATAACACAACATAATATAAACAAACATAATATAATACAAATAATATAACACAACACAACATAATATAACACAACATAATATAACACAACACAACATAATATAACACAACATAATATAACACAACATAATATAACACAATAAACATAATATAACACAACATAATATAACACAATACAAAACATAATATAACACAACATAATATAACACAACATAATATAATACAGCATAATATAACACAACACAACATAATATAATACAACATAATATAACACAACATAATATAATACAACATAATATAACACAACATAATATAACACAACATAATATAACACAACACAACATAATATCACACAACACATTATAATATAACACAACATAATATAACACAACATAATATAACACAACATAATATAACACAACATAATATAATATAACACAACATAATATAACACAACATAATATAACACAACACAACATAATATAACACAACATAATATAACACAACATAATATAATACAGCATAATATAACACAACATAATATAACACAACATAATATAATACAGCATAATATAACACAACACAGCATAATATAACACAACATAATATAACACAACATAATATAACACAACATAATATAACACAACATAATATAACACAACATAATATAACACAACATAATATAACACAACATAATATAACACAACACACATAATATAACAACACAACATAATATAACACAACATAATATAACACAGCATAATATAATACAGCATAATATAACACACCACAACATAATATAACACAACATAATATAACACATCATAATATAACACAACATAATATTACACAACACATTATAATATAATACAACATAATATAACACAACATAATATAACACAACATAATATAACACAACATAATATAACACAACACAACATAATATAACACAACACATTATAATATAACACAACATAATATAACACAACATAATATAACACAACATAATATAACACACAAAACATAATATAACACAACATAATATAACACACCATAAAAAACAACATAATATAATACATAATATAACACAACATAATATAACACAACATAATATAACACAACATAATATAACACAACATAATAATACAACATAATATAACACAACATAATATAACACAACATAATATAACACAACATAATATAACACATCATAATATAACACAACATAATATAATACAACATAATATAACACAACATAATATAACACAACATAATACAACAGCATAATATAACACAACATAATATAACACAACACATAATATAACACAACATAATATAACACAACACAACATAATATAACACAACATAATATAACACAACATAATATAACACAACATAATATAACACAACATAATATAACACAATATAATATAACACAACATATAATAACACAACATAATATAACACAACATAATATAACACAACATAATATAACACAACATAATATAACACAACATAATATAACACAATACACATAATATAACACAACATAATATAACACAACATAATAAACACAACACAACATAATATAACACAACATAATATAACACAACATAATATAACAATACAAAACATAATATACAACATAACAACATAATATAACACAACATAATATAACAACATAATATAATATAACACAACATAATATAACACAACATAATATAACACAATACAAAACATAATATAACACAACATAATATAACACAACATAATATAACACATCATAATATAACACAACATAATATAACACAATACAAAACATAATATAACACAACATAATATAATACAGCATAATATAACACAACATAATATAACACAACATAATATAACACAACATAATATAACACAACATAATATAACACAACATAATATAACACAACATAATATAACACAACATAATATAACACAACATAATATAACACAACATAATATAATATAACACAACATAATATAACACAACATAATATAACACACATAACATAAATAATATAACACAACATAATATAACACAACATAATATAACACAACACAACATAATATAACACAACATAATATAACACAACATAATATAATATAATATAACACAACATAATATAACACAACATAATATAATACACATAATATACAACAACATAATATAACACAACATAATATAACACAACATAATATAACACAACATAATATAACACAACATAATATAACACAACATAATATAACACAACATAATATAACACAACACAACATAATATAACACAACATAATATAACACAACATAATATAACACAACATAATATAACACAACACAACATAATATAACACAACATAATATAACACAACATAATATAACACAACATAATATAACACAACATAATATAACACAACATAATATAACACAACATAATATAAACAATACAAAACATAATATAACACAACATAATATAAATACAACATAATATAACACAACATAATATATAATATAACACAACATACTATAACACAACATAATATAACACAACATAATATAACACAACATAATATAACACAATACAAAACATAATATAACACAACATAATATAATACAACATAATATAACACAACATAATAAACACAACATAATATAATACAGCATAATATAACACAACATAATATAACACAACATAATATAACACAACACAACATAATATCACACAACACATTATAATATAATACAACATAATATAACACAACATAATATAATACAACATAATATAATACAAAACATAATATAACACAACATAATATAATACAACATAATATAATACAACATAATATAACACAACATAATATAATACAACATAATATAACACAACATAATATAACACAACATAATATAACACAACACAACATAATATCACACAACACATTATAATATAATACAACATAATATAACACAACATAATATAACACAACATAATATAACACAAATAATATAACACAACATAATATAACACAACATAATATAACACACCATAATAAACACAACATAATATAATACAGCATAATATAACATAACACAACATAATATAACACAACATAATATAATACAGCATAATATAACACAACATAATATAATACAACATAATATAACACAACATAATATAATACAGCATAATATAATACAGCATAATATAACACACCACAACATAATATAACACAACATAATATAACACATCATAATATAACACAACATAATATTACACAACACATTATAATATAATACAACATAATATAACACAACATAATATAACACAACATAATATAACACAACATAATATAACACAACATAATATAACACAACATAATATAACACAACATAAATAATATAACACAACATAATATAACACAACATAATATAACACAACACAACATAATAATACAACATAATATAACACAACATAATAAACACAACATAATATAACACAACATAATATAACACAACATAATATAACACAACACAACATAATATAACACAACATAATATAACACAACATAATATAACACAACATAATATAACACAACATAATATAACACAACATAATATAACACAACATAATATAACACAACATAATATAACACAACATAATATAACACAACATAATATAACACAACATAATATAACACACAACATAATATAACACAACATAATATAACACAACACATCATAATATAACACAACATAATATAACACAACATAATATAACACAGCATAATATAACACAACATAATATAACACAACATAATATAACACAACATAATATAACACAACACAACACAACATAATATAACACAACACAATATAACACAACATAATATAACACAATACAAAACATAATATAACACAACATAATATAATACAACATAATATAACACAACATAATATAACACAACACAGCATAACATAATATAACACAACACAATATAACACAACATAATATAACACAATACAAAACATAATATAACACAACATAATATAATACAACATAATATAACACAACATAATATAACACAGCATAATATAACACAATACAAAACATAATATAACACAACATAATATAATATAACACAACATAATATAACACAACACAATATAACACAACATAATATAACACAACATAATATAACACAACATAATATAACACAATACAAAACATAATATAACACAACACAACATAATATAACACAACATAATATAACACAACATAATATAACACAGCATAATATAACACAGCATAACATAATATAACACAACATAATATAACACAATACAAAACATAATATAACACAACATAATATAATACAACATAATATAACACAACATAATATAACACAGCATAATATAACACAATACAAAACATAATATAACACAACATAATATAATATAACACAACATAATATAACACAACACAATATAACACAACATAATATAACACAACATAATATAACACAACATAATATAACACAATACAAAACATAATATAACACAACACAACATAATATAACACAACATAATATAACACAACATAATATAACACAGCATAATATAACACAGCATAACATAATATAACACAACATAATATAACACAATACAAAACATAATATAACACAACATAATATAATACAACATAATATAACACAACATAATATAAAAACATAATATAACACAACATAATATAATATAACACAACATAATATAACACAACACAATATATAATATAACACAACATAATATAACACAAATATATTATAACACAATACAAAACATAATATAACACAACATAATATAACACAACATAATATAACACAACATAATATAACACAACATAATATAACACAGCATAATATAACACAGCATAACATAATATAACACAACATAATATAACACAATACAAAACATAATATAACACAACATATATATAACACAGCATAATATAACACAACATAATATAACACAACATAATATAACACAACATAATATAACACAACATAATATAACACAACATAATATAACACAGCATAATACATAATATAAATATAATATAACACAACATAATATAACACATCATAATATAACACAACATAATATAACACAACATAATATAACACAACATAATATAATACAACATAATATAACACATCATAATATAACACAACATAATATAACACAACACAACATAATATAACACAACATAATATAATACAACATAATATAACACAACATAATATAACACAACATAATATAACACAACATAATATAACACAACACATATAATATAACACAACATAATATAACACACATAATAAACACAACATAATATAATACAACATAATATAACACAACATAATATAACACAACATAATATAACACAGCATAATATAACACAACATAATATAATACAACATAATATATAATATAATACAACATAATATAACACAACATAATATAACACAACATAATATAACACAACATAATATAACACATCATAATATAACACAAAACATAATATAACACATTCATAATATAACACAACATAATATAACACAACATATATACATAATATAACACAACATAATATAACACAACACAACATAATATAACACATCATAATATAACACAACATAATATAACACATAATATAACACAACATAATATAACACAAATAATATAACACAATACACAACATAATATAACACAACATAATATAACACAACATAATATAACACAACATAATATACAACACAACATAATATAACACAACACATCATAATATAACACAACATAATATAACACAACATAATATAACACAACATAATATAACACAGCATAATATAACACAACACAACATAATATAACACAACATAATATAACACAACATAATATAACACAACATAATATAATACAACATAATATAACACAACATAATATAACACAACATAATATAACACAACATAATATAACACAACATAATATAACACAACATAATATAACACAACACAACATAATATAACACAACATAATATAAACAACATAATATAACACAACATAATATATAACACAACATATATATAACACAACATAATATAACACAACACATCATAATATAACACAACATAATATAACACAACATAATATAACACAACATAATATAACACAATATAAAACATAATATAACACAACATAATATAACACAACATAATATAACACAACACAACATAATATAACACAACATAATATAACACAACATAATATAACAACAACATAATATAACACAACATAATATAACACAACATAATATAACACAACACAATATAATATAACACATTATAATATAATACAACATAATATAACACAACATAATATAACACAACATAATATAACACAACATAATATAATATAACACAACATAATATAACACAACATAATATAACACAACATAATATAACACAACATAATATAACACAACATAATATAAACATAATATAACACAACATAATATAACACAACATAATATAATACAGCATAATATAACACAACACAACATAATATAACACAACATAATATAACACAACATAAATATAATATAACACAACATAATATAACACAACATAATATAACACAACATAATATAACACAACATAATATAACACAACACAGCATAATATAACACAACATAATATAACACAACATAATATAAACACAACACAACATAATATAACACAACACAACATAATATAACACAACATAATATAACACAACATAATATAACACAACATAATATAACACAACATAATATAACACAACATAATATAACACAACATAATATAACACAACATAATATAACACAATACAAAAACATAATATAACACAACATAATATAACACATCATAATATAACACAACATAATATAACACAACATAATATAACACATCATAATATAACACAACATAATATAACACAACATAATATAACACAACATAATATAACACAACATATATACACAATACAAAACATAATATAACACAACATAATATAATACAACATAATATAACACAACATAATATAACACAACATAATATAATACAACATAATATAACACAACACATCATAATATAACACAACATAATATAACACAACATAATATAACACAACATAATATAACACAACATAATATAACACAACATAATATAACACAACATAATATAACACAACACAACATAATATCAACAACAACATATATATAACACAACATAATATAACACAACATAATATAACACAACATAATATAACACAACATAATATAACACAACATAATATAACACAACATAATATAACACACCATAATAACACAACATAATATAATACACATAATATAACACAACATAATATAACACAACATAATATAACACAACATAATATAACACAACATAATATAACACAACATAATATAATACAACATAATATAACACACAACACATAATATAACACAACATAATATAACACAACATAATATAACACAACATAATATAACACAACATAATATAACACAACATAATATAATATAACACAACATAATATAACACAACATAATATAACACAACATAATATAACACAACATAATATAACACAACATTATAATATAATACAACATAATATAACACAACATAATATAACACAACATAATATAACACAACATAATATAACACAACATAATATAACACAACATAATATAACACAACACAACATAATATAATACAACATAATATAACACAACATAATATAACACAACAACATAATATAATACAACATAATATAACACAACATAATATAACACAACATAATATAACACAACATAATATAACACAACATAATATAACAACATAATATAACACAACATAATATAACACAACATAATATAAACAACACAACATAATATAACACAACATAATATAACACAACATAATATAACACAACATAATATAACACAGAATAATATAACACACAACATAATATAACACAACATAATATAACACAACACATCATAATATAACACAACATAATATAACACAACATAATATAACACAACATAATATAACACAACATAATATAACACAACATAATATAACACAACATAATATAACACAACACAACATAATATAACACAACATAATATAACACAACATAATATAACACAATACAAAACATAATATAACACAACATAATATAACACAACATAATATAACACAACATAATATAACACAACATAATATAACACAATACAAACATAATATAACACAACATAATATAACACAACATAATATAATATAACACAACATAATATAACACAACATAATATAACACAACATAATATAACACAACATAATATAACAATACAAAAACATAATATAACACAACATAATATAACACAACATAATATAAACACAACATAATATAATACAACATAATATAACACAACATAATATAATACAACATAATATAACACAACATAATATAACACAGCATAATATAACACAATCATAATATAACACAACATAATATAATATAACACAACATAATATAACACAACATAATATAACACAACATAATATAACACAACATAATATAACACAACATAATATAACACAATACAAAACATAATATAACACAACACAACATAATATAACACAACATAATATAACACAACATAATATAACACAACATAATATAAACACATAACATAATATAACACAACATAATATAATACAAAACATAATATAACACAACATAATATAATACAACATAATATAACACAGCATAATATACACAATACAACATAATATAACAACATAATATAATATAACACAACATAATATAACACAACATAATATAACACAACATAATATAACACAACATAATATAACACAACATAATATAACACAATACAAAACATAATATAACACAACACAACATAATATAACACAACATAATATAACACAACATAATATCATAATATAACACATAACATAATATAACACAAATAATATAACACAATACAAAACATAATATAACACAACATAATATAATACAACATAATATAACACAACATAATATAACACAACATAATATAACACAACATAATATAACACAACATAATATAACACAACATAATATAAACAACATAATATAACACAACATAATATAAACAAATATAATATAACACAACATAATATAACACAACATAATATAACACAACATAATATAACAACATAATATAACACACATAATATAACACAACATAATATAACACAACATAATATAACATAACATAATATAACACAACATAATATAATACAACATAATATAACACAACATAATATAACACAACATAATATAAACACATAATATAAAACACAAAACATAATATAAACAACAACACAACATAATATAACACAACATAATATAACACAACATAATATAACACAACATAACATAATATAACACAACATAATATAACACAAACATAATATAACACAACATAATATAACACAACATAATATAATACAACATAATATATAACACAACATAATATAACACAACATAATATAATACAGCATAATATAACACAACATAATATAACACAACATAATATAACACAACATAATATAACACAACATAATATAACACAACATAATATAACACAACACATCATAATATAACACAACATAATATAACAAACAATATAATATAATACAACATAATATAAACAACATAATATAACACAACATAATATAACACAGCATAATATAAATAACATAATATAACACAACATAATATAACACAACATAATATAACACAATAATATAACACAACATAATATAACACAACATAATATAATACAACATAATATAACACAACATAATATAACACAACATAATATAACACAAATAATATAACACAGAATAATATAACACAACATAATATAACACAACATAATATAACACAGCATAATATAATACAACATAA
The DNA here is from genome assembly GCF_034236695.1 of Oncorhynchus nerka. Lineage (NCBI taxonomy): Eukaryota > Metazoa > Chordata > Actinopteri > Salmoniformes > Salmonidae > Oncorhynchus > Oncorhynchus nerka. The sequence continues at coordinate 101,439 of NC_088402.1, forward strand.
TATAACACAGAATAATATAACACAACATAATATAATATAATACAACATAATATAACACAACATAATATAACACAACATAATATAACACAACATAATATAACACAACATAATATAACACAACACAACATAATATAACACAACATAATATAACACAACATAATATAACACAGAATAATATAACACAGAATAATATAACACAACATAATATAACACAACATAATATAACACAACATAATATAACACAACATAATATAACACAACATAATATAACACAACATAATATAACACAACATAATATAACACAACACAACATAATATAACACAACATAATATAACACAACACATCATAATATAACACAACATAATATAACACAACATAATATAACACAGCATAATATAACACAACATAATATAACACAACATAATATAACACAACACAATATAACACAACATAATATAACACAACACAAAACATAATATAACACAACATAATATAACACAACATAATATAACACAACATAATATAACACATCATAATATAACACAACATAATATAACACAACATAATATAACACAATACAACATAATATAACACAACATAATATAACACAACATAATATAACACAACATAATATAACACACATAATATAACACAACATAATATAAACACAACATAATATAATATAACACAACATAATATAACACAACATAATATAACACAACATAATATAATATAACACAACATAATATAAACAATACAAAACATAATATAACACAACATATAATATAACACAACATAATATAACACAACATAATATAACACAACATAAATATACAAATATAATATAACACAACATAATATAACACAACATAATATAAACAATACAAAACATAATATAACAACATAATATAACACAACATAATATAATACAACATAATATAACACAACATAATATAACACAACATAATATATACAACATAATACAACACAACATAATATAATATACAACATAATATAACACAACATAATATAACACAACATAATATAACACAACATACTATAACACAACATAATATAACACAACATAATATAACACAACAACATAATATAACACAACATAATATAACACAACATAATATAACACAACATAATATAACACATAATATAACACAACATAATATAACACAACATAATATAACACAACATAATATAACACACATAATATAACACAACATAATATACAACATAATATAACACAACATAATATAACACAATACAAACATAATATAAACACATAATATAACACAACATAATATAACACAACATAATATAACACAACATAATATAACACAACATAATATAACACAACATAATATAACACAACATAATATAACACAACATAATATACAATACAAAACATAATATAACACAACATAATATAATACAACATAATATAACACAACATAATATAACACAACATAATATAATACACATAATATAACACAACATAATATAACACAACATAATATAACACAACACAACATAATATAACACAACATAATATAACACAACATAATATAACACAACATAATATAACACAACATAATATAACAAAACATAATATAACACAACATAATATAACACAACATAATATAATACAACATAATATAACACAACATAATATAAACAACATAATATAACACAACATAATATAACACAACATAATATAACACAACATAATATAACACAACATAATATAATACAACATAATATAACACAACATAATATAACACAACATAATATAACACAACATAATATAACACAACATAATATAACACAACATAATATAACACAACATAATATAACACAACATAATATAATACAACATAATATAACATAACAACATAATATAACACAACATAATATAACACATAATATAACACAACATAATATAATACAACATAATATAACACAACATAATATATACACATAATATAAACACATAATATAACACACCACAACATAATATAACACAACATAATATAACACATCATAATATAACACAACATAATATAACACAACATAATTATAATATAATACAACATAATATAACACAACATAATATAACAACATAATATAACACAACATAATATAACACAACATAATATAACACAACATAATATAATATAACACAACATAATATAACACAACATAATATAACACAACATAATATAACACATCATAATATAATACAACATAATATAACACAACATAATAAACACAACATAATATAACACAACATAATATAACACAACATAATATAACACAACACAACATAATATAACACAACATAATATAACACAACATAATATAACACAATATAATATAACACAACATAATATAACACAGAATAATATAACACAACATAATATAACACAACATAATATAACACAACATAATATAACACAACATAATATAAACAGAATAATATAATACAACACAACATAATATAACACAACATAATATAACACACAACATAATATAACACAACATAATATAACACAACATAATATAACACAGCATAATATAACACAACATAATATAACACAACATAATATAACACAACATAATATAACACAACACAACACAACATAATATAACACAACACAATATAACACAACATAATATAACACAATACAAAACATAATATAACACAACATAATATAAACACAACATAATATAACACAACATAATATAACACAACACAGCATAACATAATATAACACAACACAATATAACACAACATAATATAACACAATACAAAACATAATATAACACAACATAATATAATACAACATAATATAAACAACATAATATAACACAGCATAATATAACACAATACAAAACATAATATAACACAACATAATATAATATAACACAACATAATATAACACAAACACAATATAACACAACATAATATAACACAACATAATATAACACAACATAATATAACACAATACAAAACATAATATAACAACACAACATAATATAACACAACATAATATAACACAACATAATATAACACAACATAATATAACACAGCATAACATAATATAACACAACATAATATAACACAATACAAAACATAATATAACACAACATAATATAATACAACATAATATAACACAACATAATATAACACAGCATAATATAACACAATACAAAACATAATATAACACAACATAATATAATATAACACAACATAATATAACACAACACAATATAACACAACATAATATAACACAACATAATATAACACAACATAATATAACACAATACAAAACATAATATAACACAACACAACATAATATAACACAACATAATATAACACAGCATAATATAACACAGCATAACATAATATAACACAACATAATATAACACAATACAAAACATAATATAACACAACATAATATAATACAACATAATATAACACAACATAATATAACACAGCATAATATAACACAATACAAAACATAATATAACACAACATAATATAATATAACACAACATAATATAACACAACACAATATAACACAACATAATATAACACAACATAATATAACACAATACAAAACATAATATAACACAAACACAACAAACATAATATAACACAAACAACATAATATAACACAACATAATATAACACAACATAATATAACACAGCATAATATAACACAGCATAACATAATATAACACAACATAATATAACACAATACAAAACATAATATAACACAACATAATATAATATAATATAACACAACATAATATAACACAACATAATATAACATAATATAACACAACATAATATAACACAACATAATATAATACAACATAATATAATACAACATAATATAACACAACATAATATAACACAACATAATATAACACATCATAATATAACACAACATAATATAAACAACACAACATAATATAACACAACATAATATAACACAACATAATATACACAACATAATATAACACATCATAATATAAACACATAATATAACACAACATAATATAACACAACATAATATAACACAACATAATATAACAACACACATAATATAATACAACATAATATAACAAAACATAATATAACACAACATAATATAACACAGCATAATATAACACAACATAATATAACACAACATAATATAATACAACATAATATAACACAACATAATATAACACAACATAATATAACACAACATAATATAATACAGCATAATATAACACAACATAATATAACACAACATAATATAATATAACACAACATAATATAACACATCATAATATAACACAACATAATATAACAATATAATATAACACAACATAATATAACACAACATAATATAATACAACATAATATAATAATATAACACAACATAATAATATAATACAACATAATATAAACAACATAATATAACACAACATAATATAACACAACATAATATAACACAACATAATATAACACAACAACATAATATAACACAACATAATATAACACAACATAATATAACACAACATAATATAACACATTATAATATAACACAACATAATATAACACAACATAATATAACACAACATAATATAACATAATATAACAACACAACATAATATAACACAACATAATATAACACAAACACAACATAATATAACACAACATAATATAACACAACATAATATAACACAACATAATATAACACAACATAATATAACACAACATAATATAACACAACATAATATAACACAACACAACATAATATAACACAACATATAATATAACACAACATAATATAACACAACATAATACAACACAACACAATATAATATAACACAACATAATACAACACATCATAATATAACACAACATAATATAACACAACATAATATAACACAACATAATATAACACAACATAATATAACACAATATAAAACATAATATAAATAACACAACATAATATAACACAACATAATATAACACAACATAATATACAATACATAATATAACACAACATAATATAACACAACATAATATAACACAACATAAAACACATCATAATATAACACAACATAATATAAACATCATAATATAACACAACATAATATAACACAACATAATATAACACAACATAATATAACACAACATAATATAATACAACATAATATAACACAACATAATATAACACAACACAACATAATATAACACAACATAATATAACACAACATAATATAATACAACATAATATAACACAACATAATATAACACAACATAATATAATACAGCATAATATAACACAACACAACATAATATACAACATAATATAACACAACATAATATAACACAACATAATATAACACAACATAATATAACACAACATACTATAAACAACATAATATAACACAACATAATATAAACAACAACATAATATAACACAACATAATATAACACAACATAATATAACACAACATAATATAACACAACATAATATAACACAACACAACATAATATAACACAACATAATATAACACAACATAATATAACATAATATAACACAACATAATATAACACAACATAATATAACACAACATAATATAACACAACATAATATAAACAATACAAAACATAATATAACACAACATAATATAACACAACATAATATAACACAACATAATATAACATAATATAATATAACACAACATAATATAACACAACATAATATAACACAACATAATATAACACAACATAATATAACACAACATAATATAACACATATACAAACATAATATAACACAACATAATATAATATAATATAAACAACATAATAAACACAACATAATATAATACAGCATAATATAACACAACACAACATAATATAATACAACATAATATAATACAACATAATATAACACAACATAATATAATACAACATAATATAACACAACATAATATAACACAACATAATATAACACAACACAACATAATATCACACAACACATTATAATATAATACAACATAATATAACACAACATAATATAACACAACATAATATAACACAGAATAATATAACACACCACAACATAATATAACACAACATAATATAACACACCATAATAAACACAACATAATATAATACAGCATAATATAACATAACACAACATAATATAACACAACATAATATAACACAACATAATATAATACAACATAATATAACACAACATAATATAACACAACACATTATAATATAATACAACATAATATAACACAACATAATATAACACAACATAATATAACACAGCATAATATTACACAACACATTATAATATAATACAACATAATATAACACAACATAATATAACACAACATAATAATAATATAACACAACATTATAATATAACACAACATAATATAACACAACATAATATAACACAACATAATATAACACAACATAATATAACACAACATAATATAACACAACATAATAAAACAACACAACATAATATAATACATAATATAACACAACATAATATAACACAACATAATATAACATAAACATAATATAAACACAACATAATAAACACAACATAATATAACACAACATAATATAACACAACATAATATAACACAACATAATATAACACAACATAATATAACACAACATAATATAACACAACACAACATAATATAACACAACATAATATAACACAACATAATATAACACAACATAATATAACACAGAATAATATAACACAACACAACATAATATAACACAACATAATATAACACAACATAATATAACACAACATAATATAACACAGCATAATATAACACAACATAATATAACACAACATAATATAACACAACATAATATAACACAACACAACACAACATAATATAACACAACACAATATAACACAACATAATATAACACAATACAAAACATAATATAACACAACATAATATAATACAACATAATATAACACAACATAATATAACACAGCATAATATAACACAATACAAAACATAATATAACACAACATAATATAATATAACACAACATAATATAACACAACACAATATAACACAACATAATATAACACAACATAATATAACACAACATAATATAACACAATACAAAACATAATATAACACAACACAACATAATATAACACAACATAATATAACACAGCATAACATAATATAACACAAACAATAAAACATAATATAACACAACATAATATAACACAACATAATATAACACAACATAATATAACACAGCATAATATAACACAATACAAAACATAATATAACACAACATAATATAACACAACATAATATAACACAACATAATATAACACAACATAATATAACACAACATAATATAACACAACATAATATAACACAATACAAAACATAATATAACACAACACAACATAATATAACACAACATAATATAACACAACATAATATAACACAACATAATATAACACAACATAATATAACACAACATAATATAACACAATACAAAACATAATATAACACAACATAATATAATACAACATAATATAACACAACATAATATAACACAACATAATATAACACAACATAATATAATATAACACAACATAATATAACACAACACAATATAACACAACATAATATAACACAACATAATATAACACAACATATTATAACACAATACAAAACATAATATAACACAACACAACATAATATAACACAACATAATATAACACAACATAATATAACACAGCATAATATAACACAGCATAACATAATATAACACAACATAATATAACACAATACAAAACATAATATAACACAACATAATATAATACAGCATAATATAACACAACATAATATAACACAACATAATATAACACAACATAATATAACACAACATAATATAATACAGCATAATATAATACAGCATAATATAACACAACATAATATAATACAACATAATATAACACAACATAATATAATACAACATAATATAACACAACATAATATAACACAACATAATATAACACAACATAATATAATACAGCATAATATAACACATCATAATATAACACAACATAATATAATACAACATAATATAACACAACATAATATAATACAACATAATATAACACAACATAATATAACACAACATAATATAACACAACACAACATAATATCACACAACACATTATAATATAATACAACATAATATAACACAACATAATATAACACAACATAATATAACACAACATAATATAACACAGAATAATATAACACACCACAACATAATATAACACAACATAATATAACACAACATAATATAACACAACATAATATAACACAACATAATATAATACAGCATAATATAACACAACATAATATAATACAACATAATACAGCATAATATAATATAACACAACATAATATAACACAACATAATATAACACAGAATAATATAACACACCACAACATAATATAACACAACATAATATAACACAACATAATATAACACAACATAATATAACACAACATAATATAATACAGCATAATATAACACAACATAATATAATACAACATAATATAACACAACATAATATAATACAGCATAATATAATACAGCATAATATAACACACCACATCATAATATAACACAACATAATATTACACAACACATTATAATATAATACAACATAATATAACACAACATAATATAACACAACATAATATAACACAGCATAATATAACACAACATAATATAACACACCATAATAAACACAACACAACATAATATAATACAGCATAATATAACACAACATAATATAACACAACATAATATAACACAACACAACATAATATAACACAACATAATATAACACAACATAATATAACACAACACAAATAATATAACACAACATAATATAACACAACATAATATAACACAACATAATATAATACAACATAATATAACACAGCATAATATAACACAACATAATATAATATAATACAACATAATATAACACAACATAATATAACACAACATAATATAACACAACATAATATAACACAACATAATATAACACAACACAACATAATATAACACAACATAATATAACACAACATAATATAACACAGAATAATATAACACAGAATAATATAACACAACATAATATAACACAACATAATATAACACAACATAATATAACACAACATAATATAACACAGAATAATATAACACAACATAATATAACACAGAATAATATAACACAACACAACATAATATAACACAACATAATATAACACAACACATCATAATATAACACAACATAATATAACACAACATAATATAACACAGCATAATATAACACAACATAATATAACACAACACAACACAACATAATATAACACAACACAATATAACACAACATAATATAACACAATACAAAACATAATATAACACAACATAATATAATACAACATAATATAACACAACATAATATAACACAACACAGCATAACATAATATAACACAACACAATATAACACAACATAATATAACACAATACAAAACATAATATAACACAACATAATATAATACAACATAATATAACACAACATAATATAACACAGCATAATATAACACAATACAAAACATAATATAACACAACATAATATAATATAACACAACATAATATAACACAAACATAATATAACACAACATAATATAACACAACATAATATAACACAACATAATATAACACAATACAAAACATAATATAACACAACATAATATAACACAACATAATATAACACAACATAATATAACACAGCATAATATAACACAGCATAACATAATATAACACAACATAATATAACACAACAAAATATAATATAACACAACATAATATAATACAACATAATATAACATACATAATATAACACAATACAAAACATAATATAACACAACATAATATAATATAACACAACATAATATAACACAACATAATATAACACAACATAATATAACACAACACATCATAATATAATACAACATAATATAACACAACATAATATAACACAACATAATATAACACAACATAATATAACACAACATAATATAACACAACACAACATAATATAACACAACATAATATAACACAACATAATATAACACAACATAATATAACACAGAATAATATAACACAACATAATATAACACAGAATAATATAACACAACACAACATAATATAACACAACATAATATAACACAATACAAAACATAATATAACACAACACAACATAATATAACACAACATAATATAACACAACATAATATAACACAGCATAATATAACACAGCATAACATAATATAACACAACACAATATAACACAACATAATATAACACAACATAATATAACACAACATATTATAACACAATACAAAACATAATATAACACAACATAATATAATACAGCATAATATAACACAACATAATATAACACAACATAATATAACACAACATAATATAACACAACATTATATAACACAACATAATATAACACAACACAACATAATATAACACAACATAATATAATACAGCATAATATAATACAGCATAATATAACACACCACAACATAATATAACACAACATAATATAACACATCATAATATAACACAACATAATATAATACAACATAATATAACACAACATAATATAATACAACATAATATAACACAACATAATATAACACAACATAATATAACACAACACAACATAATATCACACAACACATTATAATATAATACAACATAATATAACACAACATAATATAACACAACATAATATAACACAACATAATATCACACAACACATTATAATATAATACAACATAATATAACACACCATAATAAACACAACATAATATAATACAGCATAATATAACATAACACAACATAATATAACACAACATAATATAATACAGCATAATATAACACAACATAATATAATACAACATAATATAACACAACATAATATAATACAGCATAATATAAACATAATATAACACACCACATCATAATATAACACAACATAATATAACACAAACATAATAATATAATACAACATAATATAAACAACATAATATAACACAACATAATATAACACAACATAATATAACACAACATAATATAACACAACATAATATAACAACACAACATAATATAATACAGCATAATATAACACAACATAATATAACACAACATAATATAACACAACATAATATAACACAACATAATATAACACAACATAATATAACACAACATAATATAACACAACACAACATAATATAACACAACATAATATAACACAACATAATATAACACAAATAATATAACACAACATAATATAACACAACATAATATAACATAATATAACACAACATAATATAACACAACATAATATACAAATAATATAACACAATAATAATATAACACAACATAATATAACACAACATAATATAACACAACATAATATAACACAACACAACATAATATAACACAACATAATATAACACAACATAATATAACACAGCATAATATAACACAACATAATATAACACAACATAATATAACACAATATAACACAACATAATATAACACAACACAATATAACACAACATAATATAACACAATACAAAACATAATATAACACAACATAATATAATACAACATAATATAACACAACATAATATAACACAACACACATAACATAATATAACACAACATAATATAACACAACATAATATAACACAACAAACATAATAACACAACATAATATAACACAACATAATATAACACAAACATAATATAACACACATAATATAACACAATACAAAACATAATATAACACAACATAATATAATATAACACAACATAATATAACACAACATAATATAACACAACATAATATAACACAACATAATATAACACAACATAATATAACACAATACAAAACATATATAATAACACAACATAATATAACACAACATAATATAACACAACATAATATAACACAGCATAATATAACACAGCATAACATAATATAACACAACATAATATAAACAATACAAAACATAATATAACACAACATAATATAATACAACATAATATAACACAACATAATATAACACAGCATAATATAACACAATACAAAACATAATATAACACAACATAATATAATATAACACAACATAATATAACACAACATAATATAACACAACATAATATAACACAACATAATATAACACAACATAATATAACACAATACAAAACATAATATAACACAACACAACATAATATAACACAACATAATATAACACAACATAATATAACACAATACAAAAATATATAACACAACATAATATAACACAAACAAAACATAATATAACACAACATAATATAAACAACATAATATAACACAACATAATATAACACAACATAATATAACACAACATAATATAACACAACATAATATAACACAACATAATATAACACAACATAATATAACACAACATAATATAACACAACATAATATAACACAACATAATATAATACAAAACATAATATAACACAACATAATATAACACAACATAATATAACACAACATAATATAACACAACATAATATAACACATCATAATATAACACAACATAATATAACACAACATAATATAACACAAACATAATATAACACATCATAATATAACACATCATAATATAACACAACATAATATAACACAACATAATATAACACATCATAATATAACACAACATAATATAACACAACATAATATAACACAACACATCATAATATAACACAACATAATATAACACAACATAATATAACACAACACAACATAATATCACAAAACACATCATAATATAACACAACATAATATAACACATCATAATATAACACAACATAATATAAACAACATAATATAACACAACATAATATAACACAACACATCATAATATAACACATCATAATATAACACAATCATAATATAACACATCATAATATAACACAACATAATATAACAACATAATATAACACAACATAATATAACACAATACAAAACATAATATAACACAACATAATATAACAACACAACATAATATCACAAAACAACATAATATAACACAACATAATATAAATAACACAATATAATAAGCATAATATAACACAACATAATATAACACAACATAATATAACACAACATAATATAACACAACATAATATAACACAACATAATATAACACAAATAATATAACACAACATAATATAACACATCATAATATAACACAACATAATATAATACAACATAATATAACACAACATAATATAATACAACATAATATAACACAACATAATATAACACAACATAATATAACACAACATAATATAACACAACATAATATAACAATCATAATATAACACAACATAATATAACACAACATAATATAACACATCATAATATAACACAACATAATATAATACAGCATAATATAACACAACATAATATAACACATCATAATATAACACAACATAATATAACACAACATAATATAACACAACATAATATAACACAACATAATATAACACAACATAATATAACACAACATAATATAATATAACAACAACATAATATAACACAACATAATATAACACATCATAATATAACACAGAATAATATAACACAACATAATATAACACAGAATAATATAACACAACACAACATAATATAACACAGAATAATATAACACAACACAATATAACACAACACAGCATAATATAACACAACATAATATAACACAACATAATATAACACAACACAATATAACACAACACAGCATAATATAACACAACATAATATAACACAACATAATATAACACAACATAATATAACACAACACAACACAACATAATATAACACAACACAACACAACATAATATAACACAACACAACATAATATAACACAACACAACATAATATAACACAACATAATATAACACAACATAATATAACACAACACAACATAATATAACACAACATAATATAATACACATAATATAATACAACATAATATAACACAACATAATATAACACAACATAATATAATAACATAATATAACACAACAACATAATATAACACAACACATTATAATATAACACAACATAATATAACACACATAATATAACACAACATAATATAATACAACATAATATAACACAACATAATATAACACAACATAATATAATACAACATAATATAACACAATCATAATATACAACATAATATAACACAACATAATAAACACAACATAATATAACACAACATAATATAACACAACATAATATAACACAACATAATATAACACAACATAATATAACACAACATAATATAACACAACATAATATAACACATCATAATATAACACAACATAATATAACACAACATAATATAACACAACATAATATAACACAACATAATATAACACAACATAATATAACACAACATAATATAATACAACATAATATAACACAACATAATATAACACAACATAATATAATACAACATAATATAACACAACATAATATAACACAACATAATATAACACAACATAATATAACACAATACAAAACATAATATAACACAACATAATATAATACAACATAATATAACACAACATAATATAACACAGCATAACATAATATAACACAACACAATATAACACAACATAATATAACACAATACAAAACATAATATAACACAACATAATATAATACAACATAATATAACACAACATAATATAACACAGCATAATATAACACAATACAAAACATAATATAACACAACATAATATAATATAACACAACATAATATAACACAACACAATATAACACAACATAATATAACACAACATAATATAACACAACATAATATAAATACAAAACATAATATAACACAACACAACATAATATAACACAACATAATATAACACAACATAATATAACAACATAATATAAACAGCATAACATAATATAACACAACATAATATAAACACAAAACATAATATAACACAACATAATATAATACAACATAATATAACACAACATAATATAAACACATAATATAACACAATAAAATATAATATAACACAACATAATATAATATAACACAACATAATATAACACAACACAATATAACACAACATAATATAACACAACATAATATAACACAACATAATATAACACAATACAAAACATAATATAACACAACACAACATAATATAACACAACATAATATAACACAACACAATATAACACAATACAAAACATAATATAACACAACATAATATAACACAATACAAAACATAATATAACACAACATAATATAATACAACATAATATAACACAACATAATATAACACAACATAATATAACACAACATAATATCACAAAACACATCATAATATAACACAACATAATATAACACATCATAATATAACACAACATAATATAACACAACATAATATAACACAACATAATATAACACAACATAATATAACACATCATAATATAACACATCATAATATAACACAACATAATATAACACAACATAATATAACACATCATAATATAACACAACATAATATAACACAACATAATATAACACAACACATCATAATATAACACAACATAATATAACACATCATAATATAACACAACATAATATAACACAACATAATATAACACATCATAATATAACACAACATAATATAACACAACATAATATAACACAACATAATATAACACAACATAATATAACACAACATAATATAACACAACATAATATAACACAACACATCATAATATAACACAACATAATATAACACATCATAATATAACACAACATAATATAACACAACATAATATAATACAACATAATATAAACAACAATCATAATATAACACAACATAATATAACACAACATAATATAACACAACATAATATAACACAACATAATATAACACAACATAATATAACACAACATAATATAACACAACATAATATAACACAACATAATATAACACAACATAATAACATAATATAACATAATATAATATAACACAACATAATATAAACAACATAATATAACACAACATAATATAACACAACATAATATAACACAACATAATATAATACAACATAATATAACACAACATAATATAACACAACATAATATAACACAAATAATATAACACAACATAATATAACACAACATAATATAACACAACATAATATAACACAACAAAACATAATATAACACAACATAATATAATACAACATAATATAACACAACATAATATAACACAACACAGCATAACATAATATAACACAACATAATATAACACAACATAATATAAACACAAAACATAATATAACACAACATAATATAATACAACATAATATAACACAACATAATATAACACAACATAATATAACACAATACAAAACATAATATAACACAACATAATATAATATAACACAACATAATATAACACAACACAATATAACACAACATAATATAACACAACATAATATAACACAACATAATATAACACAAACAAAACATAATATAACACAACATAATATAACACAACATAATATAACACAACATAATATAACACAACATAATATAACACAGCATAACATAATATAACACAACATAATATAACACAATACAAAACATAATATAACACAACATAATATAATACAACATAATATAACACAACATAATATAACACAACATAATATAACACAATACAAAACATAATATAACACAACATAATATAACACAACATAATATAACACAACATAATATAACACAACATAATATAACACAACATAATATAACACAACATAATATAACACAATACAAAACATAATATACAACACAACATAATATAACACAACATAATATAACACAACATAATATAACAATACAAAACATAATATAACACAACATAATATAAACACAAAACATAATATAACACAACATAATATAATACAACATAATATAACACAACATAATATAACACAACATAATATAACACAACACAACATAATATCACAAAACACATCATAATATAACACAACATAATATAACACATCATAATATAACACAACATAATATAACACAACATAATATAACACAACATAATATAACACAATACAAAACATAATATAACACATCATAATATAACACATCATAATATAACACAACATAATATAACACAACATAATATAACACATCATAATATAACACAACATAATATAACACAACATAATATAACACAACACATCATAATATAACACAACATAATATAACACAACATAATATAACACAACATAATATAACACAACATAATATAACACAACATAATATAACACAACATAATATAACACAACATAATATATAACACATCATAATATAACACAACATAATATAACACAACATAATATAACACATCATAATATAACACATCATAATATAACACAACATAATATAACACATCATAATATAACACAACATAATATAACACAACATAATATAACACAACATAATATAACACAACACATCATAATATAACACATCATAATATAACACATCATAATATAACACATCATAATATAACACAACATAATATAACACATCATAATATAACACAACATAATATAACACAATACAAAACATAATATAACACAACATAATATAACACAACATAATATAACAAAACACATCATAATATAACACAACATAATATAACATAACACAATATAATACAGCATAATACAACACAACATAATATAACACAACATAATATAACACAACATAATATAACACAACATAATATAACACATCATAATATAACACAACATAATATAACACAACATAATATAACACATCATAATATAACACAACATAATATAATACAGCATAATATAACACAACATAATATAATACAACATAATATAACACAACATAATATAACACAACATAATATAACACAACATAATATAATACAACATAATATAACACAACATAATATAATACAGCATAATACAACACAACATAATATAACACAACACAACATAATATAATACAGCATAATATAACACAACATAATATAACACAACACATCATAATATAACACAACATAATAAACACAACATAATATAACACAACATAATATAACACAACATAATATAACACAACATAATATAACACAACATAATATAACACAACATAACACAACACAACATAATATAACACAACATAATATAACACATCATAATATAACACAGAATAATATAACACAACATAATATAACACAGAATAATATAACACAACACAACATAATATAACACAGAATAATATAACACAACACAATATAACACAACACAGCATAATATAACACAACATAATATAACACAACATAATATAACACAACACAATATAACACAACACAGCATAATATAACACAACATAATATAACACAACATAATATAACACAACATAATATAACACAACACAACACAACATAATATAACACAACATAATATAACACAACACAACATAATATAACACAACACAACATAATATAACACAACATAATATAACACAACATAATATAATACAACATAATATAACACAACATAATATAACACAACATAATATAATACAGCATAATATAATACAGCATAATATAACACAACATAATATAATACAGCATAATATAATACAGCATAATATAACACACCACAACATAATATAACACAACATAATATAATACAACATAATATAACACAACATAATATAACACAACATAATATAATACAGCATAATATAACACAACACATCATAATATAATACAACATAATATAACACAACATAATAAACACAACATAATATAACACAACATAATATAACACAACATAATATAACACAACATAATATAACACAACATAATATAACACAACATAATATAACAACAACATAATATAACACAACATAATATAACACAACATAATATAACACAACATAATATAACACAACATAATATAACACAACATAATATAACACATCATAATATAACACAACATAATATAACACAACATAATATAACACAACATAATATAACACAACATAATATAACACAACATAATATAACACAACATATAATATAACACAACATAATATAACACAACATAATATAACACAATACAAAAATAATATAACACAACATAATATAATACAACATAATATAACACAACATAATATAACACAACATAATATAATACAACATAATATAACACAACATAATATAACACAACATAATATAACACAACATAATATAACACAAACAAAACATAATATAATACAACATAATATAACACATAATATAATATAATAACACAACACAACATAATATAACACAATACAAAACATAATATAACACAACACAACATAATATAACACAACATAATATAACACAACATAATATAACACAACATAATATAACACAACATAATATAACACAACATAATATAACACAACATAATATAACACAACATAATATAACAATACACAACATAATATAACACAACATAATATAACACAACATAATATAAACAACATAATAACATAATATAATACAACATAATATAACACAACACAACATAATATAACACAACACAACATAATATAACACAACATAATATAACACAACATAATATAACACAACATAATATAATACAGCATAATATAACACAACATAATATAACACAACATAATATAATATATAACACAACATAATATAACACAACATAATATAATACAACATAAATAACACAACATAATATAACACAACATAATATAACACAACATAATATAACACAACATAATATAATACAGCATAATATAACACAACATAATATAACACAACATAATATAACACAACATAATATAACACAACATAATATAACACAACATAATATAACACAACATAATATAACACAACATAATATAACACAACACAACATAATATAACACAACATAATATAACACATCATAATATAACACAACATAATATAACACAACATAATATAACACATCATAATATAACACAACATAATATAACACAGAATAATATAACACAACATAATATAACACAACACAACATAATATAACATAACATAATATAACACAACATAATATAACACAACACAATATAACACAACATAATATAACACATCATAATATAACACAACATAATATAATACAGCATAATATAACACAACATAATATAATACAACATAATATAACACAACATAATATAACACAACATAATATAATACAGCATAATATAATACAGCATAATATAACACACCACAACATAATATAACACAACACAACATAATATAATACAGCATAATATAACACAACATAATATAACACAACACATCATAATATAACACAACATAATATAACACAACATAATATAACACAACATAATATAACACAACACACATATAATACAACATAATATAACACAACATAATATAACACAACATAATATAACACAACATAATATAACACAACATAATATAACACAACATAATATAACACAACATAATATAACACAACATAATATAACACAACATAATATAACACAACATAATATAACACAACATAATATAACACAACATAATATAACACAACATAATATAACATATCATAATATAACACAACATAATATAACACAACATAATATAACACAACATAATATAACACAACATAATATAACACAACATAATATAACAAAAACATAATATAACACAACATAATATAACACAACATAATATAACACAATACAAAACATAATATAACACAACACAACATAATATAACACAACATAATATAACACAACATAATATAACACAACACAATATAACACAACATAATATAACACAATACAACATAATATAACACAACATAATATAACACATACAAAACATAATATAACACAACATAATATAACAATACAACATAATATAACACAACATAATATAACACAACATAATATAACACAACATAATATAACACAGCATAATATAACACAACATAATATAACACAACATAATATAACACAACACAACATAATATAACACAACATAATATAACACAACATAATATAATACAACATAATATAACACAACATAATATAAACAACATAATATAACACAACATAATATAATACAACATAATATAACACAAACATAATATAACACAACACAACATAATATAACACAACACAACATAATATAACACAACATAATATAACACAACATAATATAACACAACATAATATAATACACATAATATAACACAACATAATATAACACAACATAATATAACAACATAATATAACACAACATAATATAACACAACATAATATAATACAACATAATATAACACAACATAATATAACACAACATAATATAACACAACATAATATAATACAGCATACATAATATAATACAGCATAATATAACACAACATAATATAACACAACATAATATAACACATCATAATATAACACAACATAATATAACACAACATAATATAACACAACATAATATAACACAACATAATATAAACAACATAACATAATATAACACAACATAATATAAACAACATAATATAACACAACATAATATAAACAACATAATATAACACAACATAATATAACACAACATAATATAAACAGCATAATATAACACAACACAACATAATATAACAAAACACATCATAATATAACACAACATAATATAACACAACATAATATAACACAACATAATATAACACAACATAATATAACACACATAAATATAATATAACACAACATAATATATAACACAACATAATATAACACAACATAATATAACACAACACAACATAATATAACACAACATAATATAACACAACATAATATAACACAACATAATATAACACAACATAATATAACACAACATAATATAATACAACATAATATAAACAACACATTATAATATAACACACAACATAATATAACACAACATAATATAACACAACATAATATAACACAACATAATATAACACAACATAATATAAATACAACATAATATAACACAACATAATATAACACACATAATATAAACACAAGCATAATATAACACAACATAATATAACACAACATAATATAACACAACATAATATAACACAACATAATATAACACAACATAATATAACACAACATAATATAACACATCATAATATAACACAACATAATATAACACAACATAATATAACACAACATAATATAACACAACACAATATAACACAACATAATATAACACAAACATAAACATAATATAACACAACATAATATAACACAACATAATATAATACAACATAATATAACACAACATAATATAACACAACATAATATAACACAACATAATATAACACAATACAAAACATAATATAACACAACATAATATAATACAACATAATATAACACAACATAATATAACACAACACAGCATAACATAATATAACACAACACAATATAACACAACATAATATAACACAATACAACATAATATAACACAACATAATATAACACAACATAATATAACACAACATAATATAACACAGCATAATATAACACATACAAAACATAATATAACACAACATAATATAATAACACAACATAATATAACACAACATAATATAACACAACATAATATAACACAACATAATATAACACAACATAATATAACACAATACAAAACATAATATAACACAACACAACATAATATAACACAACATAATATATAATATAACACAGCATAATATAACACAACATAATATAACACAACATAATATAACACAATACAAAACATAATATAACACAACATAATATAATACAACATAATATAACACAACATAATATAACACAGCATAATATAACACAATACAAAACATAATATAACACAACATAATATAATATAACACAACATAATATAACACAACACAATATAACACAACATAATATAACACAACATAATATAACACAACATAATATAACACAATACAAAACATAATACAACACAACATAATATAACACAACATAATATAACACAACACAATATAACACAATACAAAACATAATATAACACAACATAATATAACACAATACAAAACATAATATAACACAACATAATATAATACAACATAATATAACACAACATAATATAACACAACATAATATAACACAACACAACATAATATCACAAAACACATCATAATATAACACAACATAATATAACACATCATAATATAACACAACATAATATAACACAACATAATATAACACAACATAATATAACACAATACAAAACATAATATAACACATCATAATATAACACATCATAATATAACACAACATAATATAACACAACATAATATAACACAACATAATATAACACAACATAATATAACACAACATAATATAACACAACATAATATAACACAACATAATATAACACATCATAATATAACACAACATAATATAACACAACATAATATAACACAACATAATATAACACAACATAATATAACACAACATAATATAACACAACATAATATAACACAACATAATATAACACAACACAACATAATATCACAAAACACATCATAATATAACACAACATAATATAACACATCATAATATAACACAACATAATATAACACAACATAATATAACACAACATAATATAACACAACACATCATAATATAACACATCATAATATAACACATCATAATATAACACATCATAATATAACACAACATAATATAACACATCATAATATAACACAACATAATATAACACAATACAAAACATAATATAACACAACATAATATAACACAACACAACATAATATCACAAAACACATCATAATATAACACAACATAATATAACATAACACAATATAATACAGCATAATACAACACAACATAATATAACACAACATAATATAACACAACATAATATAACACAACATAATATAACACATCATAATATAACACAACATAATATAACACAACATAATATAACACATCATAATATAACACAACATAATATAATACAGCATAATATAACACAACATAATATAATACAACATAATATAACACATCATAATATAACACAACATAATATAACACAACATAATATAACACAACATAATATAACACATCATAATATAACACAACATAATATAACACAACATAATATAACACATCATAATATAACACAACATAATATAATACAGCATAATATAACACAACATAATATAACACAACACATCATAATATAACACAACATAATAAACACAACATAATATAACACAACATAATATAACACAACATAATATAACACAACATAATATAACACAACATAATATAACACAACATAACACAACACAACATAATATAACACAACATAATATAACACATCATAATATAACACAGAATAATATAACACAACATAATATAATACAACACAACATAATATAACACAACATAATATAACACAACATAATATAACACAAACAGCATAATATAACACAACATAATATAACACAACATAATATAACACAACACAATATAACACAACACAGCATAATATAACACAACATAATATAACACAACATAATATAACACAACATAATATAACACAACACAACACAACATAATATAACACAACACAACACAACATAATATAACACAACACAACATAATATAACACAACACAACATAATATAACACAACATAATATAACACAACATAATATAATACAACATAATATAACACAACATAATATAACACAACATAATATAATACAGCATAATATAATACAGCATAATATAACACAACATAATATAATACAGCATAATATAATACAGCATAATATAACACACCACAACATAATATAACACAACACATTATAATATAATACAACATAATATAACACACCATAATAAACACAACACAACATAATATAATACAACATAATATAACACAGCATAATATAACACAACATAATATAATACAGCATAATATAACACAACACATCATAATATAATACAACATAATATAACACAACATAATAAACACAACATAATATAACACAACATAATATAACACAACATAATATAACACAACATAATATAACACAACATAATATAACACAACATAATATAACACAACATAATATAACACAACATAATATAACACAACATAATATAACACAACATAATATAACACAACATAATATAACACAACATAATATAACACATCATAATATAACACAACATAATATAACACAACATAATATAACACAACATAATATAACACAACACAATATAACACAACATAATATAACACAATACAAAACATAATATAACACAACATAATATAACACAACATAATATAACACAATACAAAACATAATATAACACAACATAATATAATACAACATAATATAACACAACATAATATAACACAACATAATATAATACAACATAATATAACACAACATAATATAACACAACACAATATAACACAACATAATATAACACAATACAAAACATAATATAATACAACATAATATAACACAATACAAAACATAATATAACACAACACAACATAATATAACACAATACAAAACATAATATAACACAACACAACATAATATAACACAACATAATATAACACAACATAATATAACACAGCATAATATAACACAACATAATATAACACAACATAATATAACACAACACAACATAATATAACACAACACAACATAATATAACACAACACAACATAATATAACACAACATAATATAACATAATATAACACAACATAATATAACACAACATAATATAACACAGCATAATATAACACAAACATCATAATATAACACAACATAATATAACACAACACAACATAATATAACACAACATAATATAACACAACATAATATAACACAACATAATATAATACAGCATAATATAACACAACATAATATAACACAACATAATATAACACAGCATAATATAACACAACATAATATAACACAACATAATATAATACAACATAATATAACACAACATAATATAACACAACATAATATAACACAACATAATATAATACAGCATACATAATATAATACAGCATAATATAACACAACATAATATAACACAACATAATATAACACATCATAATATAACACAACATAATATAACACAACATAATATAACACAACATAATATAACACAACATAATATAACACAACATAACATAATATAACACAACATAATATAACACAACATAATATAACACAACATAATATAACACAACATAATATAACACAACATAATATAACACAACATAATATAACACAGAATAATATAACACAACACAATATAACACAACACAGCATAATATAACACAACATAATATAACACAACATAATATAACACAACATAATATAACACAACACAACACAACATAATATAACACAACACAACACAACATAATATAACACAACACAACATAATATAACACAACACAACATAATATAACACAACATAATATAACACAACATAATATAATACAACATAATATAACACAACATAATATAACACAACATAATATAATACAGCATAATATAATACAGCATAATATAACACACCACAACATAATATAACACAACACATTATAATATAATACAACATAATATAACACACCATAATAAACACAACACAACATAATATAACACAGCATAATATAACACAACATAATATAATACAGCATAATATAACACAACACATCATAATATAATACAACATAATATAACACAACATAATAAACACAACATAATATAACACAACATAATATAACACAACATAATATAACACAACATAATATAACACAACATAATATAACACAACATAATAAACACAACATAATATAACACAACATAATATAACACAACATAATATAACACAACATAATATAACACAACATAATATAACACATCATAATATAACACAACATAATATAACACAACATAATATAACACAACATAATATAACACAACACAATATAACACAACATAATATAACACAATACAAAACATAATATAACACAACATAATATAACACAACATAATATAACACAATACAAAACATAATATAACACAACATAATATAATACAACATAATATAACACAACATAATATAACACAACACAGCATAACATAATATAACACAACACAATATAACACAACATAATATAACACAATACAAAACATAATATAATACAACATAATATAACACAATACAAAACATAATATAACACAACACAACATAATATAACACAATACAAAACATAATATAACACAACACAACATAATATAACACAACATAATATAACACAACATAATATAACACAGCATAATATAACACAACATAATATAACACAACATAATATAACACAACACAACATAATATAACACAACACAACATAATATAACACAACACAACATAATATAACACAACATAATATAACACAACATAATATAACACAACATAATATAACACAGCATAATATAATACAGCATAATATAACACAACACATTATAATATAACACAACACAACATAATATAACACAACACAACATAATATAACACAACATAATATAACACAACATAATATAACACAACATAATATAATACAGCATAATATAACACAACATAATATAACACACCATAATATAACACAGCATAATATAACACAACATAATATAACACAACATAATATAATACAACATAATATAACACAACATAATATAACACAACATAATATAACACAACATAATATAATACAGCATACATAATATAATACAGCATAATATAACACAACATAATATAACACAACATAATATAACACATCATAATATAACACAACATAATATAACACAACATAATATAACACAACATAATATAACACAACATAATATAACACAACATAACATAATATAACACAACATAATATAACACAACATAATATAACACAACATAATATAACACAACATAATATAACACAACATAATATAACACAACATAATATAACACAGCATAATATAACACAACACAACATAATATCACAAAACACATCATAATATAACATAACACAATATAACACAACATAATATAACACAACATAATATAACACAACATAATATAACACAGAATAATATAATACAGCACAATATAACACAACATAATATAACACAACACAACATAATATAACACAACATAATATAACACAACACAACACAACATAATATAACACAACATAATATAATACAACATAATATAACACAACATAATATAATACAGCATAATATAACACAACATAATATAACACAACATAATATAACACAACACAACACAACATAATATAACACAACATAATATAATACAACATAATATAACACAACATAATATAATACAGCATAATATAACACAACATAATATAACACAACATAATATAACACAACACAACATAATATAACACAACACAACATAATATAACACAACATAATATAACACAACACAACATAATATAACACAACATAATATAACACAACATAATATAACACAACATAATATAACACAACATAATATAACACAACATAATATAACACAACATAATATAACACAACATAATATAACACACCATAATAAACACAAAGTAATATAAGACAACACATCATAATATAACACAACATAATATAACACAACATAATATAACACAACACAACATAATATAACATAATATAACACAACATAATATAACAAAACATAACACAATACAACACATAGATAGACATATCAGAGAGAGCATGTCCTGATGTAAATTAACGTCACTAAATATAATGTAACATAACATAATGCAACATAACATAACATAATGTAACATAATATAGCATAATGTAAAACAACATAACTTAAAGTAATATAACATAACATAATGTAGCATAATATAATATAACAGAACTTAACATAACATAACACAACATAATATAACACAACATAATATAACACAACATAACACAACACAACATAATATAACACAACACAACATAATATAACACAACATAATATAACAACATAATATAACACAACATAATATAACACAACATAATACAACACAGCATAATACAACATAACATAATATAACATAACGTAATGTAACATAACATAATATAACATAACGTAATGTAACACAGCATAACATAACGTAGCATAACATAATGTAGCATAATATTATATAACAGAACTTAACATAACATAACAGAAAATAACATACTGTAACATAATATAACATAATATAATATAACAGAACAGAAAATAACATAATGTAACATGTCACATAACATAGCGTAACACAACAGAATGTTACATATCATAATGTAACACACCTTAATAACATAAAATAATGTAACATAACGTAATATAATGAAACATAAAGTAAAATAACATAGCATAACACAACATAATGTCCAATAAAGTAACATAATATAAGATAATGTAATATAAACTAACTTAACATAATATAATATAACATAAGATAATGTAACCTAACATACTATAACATAATTTAACTGAACATGACATAATATATAATAATATAACAAAATGTTACATAACGTAACATAACATTATGTAACATAACATAATGTAAAATAACACAATGTAATATAACATAATTTAACTAAACATAATGTAGCATAAGATATCGTAACAATGTAACCAAACTTAACATAATATAATGTAACATAATATTACATAAGTTAACATAAAATAAAATGATGTCAATTAACAAAATGTAATGGACTAGTAACTGGAAGGTTGCAAGTTCAAACCCCTGAGCTGACAAGATACAAATCTGTCCTTCTGCCCCTGAACAGGCAGTTAACCCACTGTTCCTAGGCCGTCATTGAAAATAAGAATTTGTTCTTAATGAACTGACTTCCCTAGTTAAATAATGTAACATATATTACATAACATCATATAATTTAACATAACAATGTAATATAACATAATCTGACATAACACAACAGAACTAATACATCGTCCGATCACAATTCAAGTATCTACACTAGGATGTACAGAATGTTCTCACTTTTACAAATGATACAGAGATAGTCTTTGTAGATTTAGACTTTGGATTAGATGTGTATTTGGAATTTTATTTCTCTCCTACAATTTTATAATTATAACTCATTATCTTCGATCTTTGGCTGAAGAGAGCATCAGCCCAACGTTTCTGTTTGGATCACATGTTTTACAGGGTCTGTTATCTCTTCTGCTAAGTCAGTGAACACATGTATTGTGTTGTCAGATCCTCATAAACCTGGAGACAGCCTTGATGGATGACACAGCCCACTGGTACAAGTTGCAAACCCACGATGTATCCTTCTTGGCAATGCCCAACCCCTCACCCTACACACAGAGGAAACTGCTGTCGGGAGAGAGCCCCACTAGAAGGTTACATAGTAGGTCTCCACCAGCAACACACACCTAACCATGTCTCCACCAGCACCTGCACCACACAGCTAACTATGTCTCCACTATCACCACACACCTAACCATGTCCCCACCAGCACCACACACCTAACCATCTCCCCACCAGCACCACACACCTAACCATGTCTCTACCAGCACCACACACCTAACCATGTCCCCACCAGCACCACACACCTAACCATGTCTCTACCAGCACCACACACCTAACCATGTCCCCACCAGCACCTGCACCACACAGCTAACCATGTCTCCACTATCACCACACACCTAACCATGTCTCCACCAGCACCACATATCAAATCAAATCAAATCAAATGTATTTATATAGCCCTTCGTACATCAGCTGATATCTCAAAGTGCTGTACAGGTTTAGAAGCACGGTGGCTAGGAAAAACTCCCTAGAAAGGCCAAAACCTTGGAAGAAACCTAGAGAGGAACCAGGCTATGTGGGGTGGCCAGTCCTCTTCTGGCTGTGCCGGGTGGAGATTATAACAGAACATGGCCAAGATGATACCTAACCATGTCTCTATCACCACACACCTAGCCATTGCTTCACCATAATCATAATCCTAACCATATCTCACCCAGCACAACACACATAACCATCTACCCCAGACACCACACCCATAACCTTGTCTCCATGGTTATGTGTTGCTTCCCCCACCTCCCCAAGAGATAGTCCTCCTGATTGGCCTCTGAGCTCTGGTAACCTCCTCTACATCCCCAAGAGATAGTCCTCCTGATTGGCCTCTGAGCTCTGGTCACCTCCTCTACATCCCCAAGAGATAGTCCTCCTGATTGGCCTCTGAGCTCTGGTCACCTCCTCTACATCTCCAAGAGATAGTCCTCCTGATTGGCCTCTGAGCTCTGGTCACCTCCTCTACATCCCCAAGAAATAGTCCTCCTGATTGGCCTTTGAGCTCTGGTCACCTCCTCTACATCCCCAAGAGATAGTCCTCCTGATTGGCCTTTGAGCTCTGGTAACCTCACTCACCCCCTAAAGAGATAGTCTGTCTGATTGGCCTCTGAGCTCTGGTCACCTCCCCTACATCCCCAAGACATAGTTAGAACCAACAGACGATAGTGGTTGTGTATACAGTACCAACAGACTATAGTGGTTGTCTATACAGTACAGTACCAACAGACTATAGTGGTTGTCTATACAGTACCAACAGACTATAGTGGTTGTCTATACAGTACCAACAGACTGTAGTGGTTGTCTATACAGTACCAACAGACTATAGTGGTTGTCTATACAGTACAGTACCAACAGACTATAGTGGTTGTCTATACAGTACCAACAGACTATAGTGGTTGTCTATACAGTACAGTACCAACAGACTGTAGTGGTTGTCTATACAGTACAGTACCAACAGACTATAGTGGTTGTCTATACAGTACCAACAGACAATAGTGGTTGTCTATATACAGTACCAACAGACTATAGTGGTTGTCTATACAGTACCAACAGACTGTAGTGGTTGTCTATACAGGACCAACAGACTATAGTGGTTGTCTATACAGTACCAACAGACTGTAGTGGTTGTCTATACAGTACCAACAGACTGTAGTGGTTGTCTATACAGTACCAACAGACTATAGTGGTTGTCTATACAGTACCAACAGACTATAGTGGTTGTCTATACAGTACCAACAGACTATAGTGGTTGTCTATACAGTACCAACAGACTATAGTGGTTGTCTATACAGTACCAACAGACTATAGTGGTTGTCTATACAGTACCAACAGACTATAGTGGTTGTCTATACAGTACAGTACCAACAGACTATAGTGTCTATACAGTACCAACAGACTATAGTGGTTGTCTATACAGTACCAACAGACTATAGTGGTTGTCTATACAGTACCAACAGACTGTAGTGGTTGTCTATACAGTACAGTACCAACAGACTATAGTGGTTGTCTATACAGTACAGTACCAACAGACTGTAGTGGTTGTCTACAGTACAGTAGTGGTTGTCTATACAGTACCAACAGTGGTTGTCTATACAGTACCAACAGGTAGTGGTTGTCTATACAGTACCAACAGACTATAGTGGTTGTCTATACAGTACCAACAGACTATAGTGGTTGTCTATACAGTACAGTACCAACAGACTATAGTGGTTGTCTATACAGTACAGTACCAACAGACTACCAACAGATAGTGGTTGTCTAGTACCAACAGACAGTACAGTACCAACAGACTATAGTGGTTGTCTATACAGTACCAACAGACTATAGTGGTTGTCTATACAGTACCAACAGACTATAGTGGTTGTCTATACAGTACCAACAGACTATAGTGGTTGTCTATACAGTACCAACAGACTATAGTGGTTGTCTATACAGTACCAACAGACTATAGTGGTTGTCTATACAGTACAGTACCAACAGACTATAGTGGTCTATACAGTACCAACAGACTATAGTGGTTATACAGTACCAACAGACTATAGTGGTTGTCAGTACCAACAGACTATAGTGGTTGTCTATACAGTACAGTACCAACAGACTATAGTGGTTGTCTATACAGTACCAACAGACTATAGTGGTTGTCTATACAGTACCAACAGACTATAGTGGTTGTCTATACAGTACCAACAGACTATAGTGGTTGTCTATACAGTACCAACAGACTATAGTGGTTGTCTATACAGTACCAACAGACTATAGTGGTTGTCTATACAGTACAGTACCAACAGACTATAGTGGTTGTCTATACAGTACAGTACCAACAGACTATAGTGGTTGTCTATACAGTACCAACAGACTATAGTGGTTGTCTATACAGTACCAACAGACTGTAGTGGTTGTCTATACAGTACCAACAGACTATAGTGGTTGTCTATACAGTACCAACAGACTATAGTGGTTGTCTATACAGTACCAACAGACTATAGTGGTTGTCTATACAGTACCAACAGACTATAGTGGTTGTCTATACAGTACCAACAGACTATAGTGGTTGTCTATACAGTACCAACAGACTATAGTGGTTGTCTATACAGTACCAACAGACTATAGTGGTTGTCTAGTACAGTACCAACAGACTATAGTGGTTGTCTACATACAGTACCAACAGACTATAGTGGTTGTCTATACAGTACCAACAGACTATAGTGGTTGTCTATACAGTACCAACAGACTATAGTGTCTATTGTCTAGTACCAACAGACTATAGTGGTTGTCTATACAGTACCAACAGACTATAGTGGTTGTCTATACAGTACCAACAGACTATAGTGGTTGTCTATACAGTACCAACAGACTATAGTGGTTGTCTATACAGTACCAACAGATATAGTGGTTGTCTATACAGTACCAACAGACTATGTAGTGGTTGTCTATACAGTACAGTACCAACAGACTATAGTGGTTGTCAGTACCAACAGACTATAGTGGTTGTCTATACAGTACCAACAGACTATAGTGGTTGTCTATACAGTACCAACAGACTATAGTGGTTGTCTATACAGTACCAACAGACTATAGTGGTTGTCTATACAGTACAGTACCAACAGACTATAGTGGTTGTCTATACAGTACAGTACCAACAGACTATAGTGGTTGTCTATACAGTACAGTACCAACAGACTATAGTGGTTGTCTATACAGTACCAACAGACTATAGTGGTTGTCTATACAGTACCAACAGACTATAGTGGTTGTACCAACTATACAGTACCAACAGACTACAGTACCAACAGACTATAGTGGTTGTCTATACAGTACCAACAGACTATAGTGGTTGTCTATACAGTACCAACAGACTATAGTGGTTGTCTATACAGTACAGTACCAACAGACTATAGTGGTTGTCTATACAGTACCAACAGACTGTAGTGGTTGTCTATACAGTACCAACAGACTGTAGTGGTTGTCTATACAGTACAGTACCAACAGACTATAGTGGTTGTCTATACAGTACCAACAGACTATAGTGGTTGTCTATACAGTACCAACAGACTATAGTGGTTGTCTATACAGTACCAACAGACTATAGTGGTTGTCTATACAGTACCAACAGACTATAGTGGTTGTCTATACAGTACCAACAGACTATAGTGGTTGTCTATACATACTATAGTGGTTGTCTATACAGTACCAACAGACTATAGTGGTTGTCTATACAGTACCAACAGACTATAGTGGTTGTCTATACAGTACCAACAGACTATAGTGGTTGTCTATACAGTACCAACAGACTGTAGTGGTTGTCTATACAGTACAGTACCAACAGACTATAGTGGTTGTCTATACAGTACCAACAGACTATAGTGGTTGTCTATACAGTACAGTACCAACAGACTATAGTGTTGTCTTACAGTACCAACAGACTATAGTGGTTGTCTATACAGTACCAACAGACTATAGTGGTTGTCTATACAGTACCAACAGACTATAGTGGTTGTCTATACAGTACCAACAGACTATAGTGGTTGTCTATACAGTACCAGTACAACAGATAGTGGTTGTCTATACAGTGGTTGTCTATACAGTACCAACAGACTATACCAACAGTGGTTGTCTATACAGTACCAACAGACTGTAGTGGTTGTCTATACAGTACCAACAGACTATAGTGGTTGTCTATACAGTACCAACAGACTATAGTGGTTGTCTATACAGTACCAACAGACTATAGTGGTTGTCTATACAGTACAGTACCAACAGACTATAGTGGTTGTCTATACAGTACCAACAGACTATAGTGGTTGTCTATACAGTACAGTACCAACAGACTATAGTGGTTGTCTATACAGTACCAACAGACTATAGTGGTTGTCTATATAGTGGTTGTACAGTACCAGACTATAGTGGTTGTCTATACAGTACCAACAGACTATAGTGGTTGTCTATACAGTACCAACAGACTATAGTGGTTACAGTACCAACAGACTATAGTGGTTGTCTATACAGTAGTGGTTGTCTATACAGTACCAACAGACTATAGTGGTTGGTACAGTACCAACAGACTATAGTGGTTGTCTATACAGTACCAACAGACTATAGTGGTTGTCTATACAGTACCAACAGACTATAGTGGTTGTCTATACAGTACCAACAGACTATAGTGGTTGTCTATACAGTACAGTACCAACAGACTATAGTGGTTGTCTATACAGTACAGTACCAACAGACTATAGTGGTTGTCTATACAGTACCAACAGACTATAGTGGTTGTCTATACAGTACAGTACCAACAGACTGTAGTGGTTGTCTATACAGTACAGTACCAACAGACAATAGTGGTTGTCTATACAGTACAGTACCAACAGACTGTAGTGGTTGTCTATACAGTACCAACAGACTATAGTGGTTGTCTATACAGTACCAACAGACTATAGTGGTTGTCTATACAGTACCAACAGACTATAGTGGTTGTCTATACAGTACCAACAGACTATAGTGGTTGTCTATACAGTACCAACAGACTATAGTGGTTGTCTATACAGTACCAACAGACTATAGTGGTTGTCTATACAGTACCAACAGACTATAGTGGTTGTCTATACAGTACCAACAGACTATACAGTACCAACAGACTATAGTGGTTGTCTATACAGTACCAACAGACTATAGTGGTTGTCTATACAGTACCAACAGACTATAGTGGTTGTCTATACAGTACCAACAGACTATAGTGGTTGTCTATACAGTACCAACAGACTATAGTGGTTGTCTATACAGTACCAACAGACTATAGTGGTTGTCTATACAGTACAGTACCAACAGACTATAGTGGTTGTCTATACAGTACCAACAGACTGTATACAGTACCAACAGACTATATACAGTACCAACAGACTATAGTGGTTGTCTATACAGTACCAACAGACAGTACCAACAGACTATAGTGGTTGTCTATACAGTACCAACAGACTATAGTGGTTGTCTATACAGTACCAACAGACTATAGTGGTTGTCTATACAGTACCAACAGACTATAGTGGTTGTCTATACAGTACCAACAGACTATAGTGGTTTACAGTACCAACAGACTATACAGTACCAACAGACTATAGTGGTTGTCTATACAGTACCAACAGACTATAGTGGTTGTCTATACAGTACCAACAGACTATAGTGGTTGTCTATACAGTACCAACAGACTGTAGTGGTTGTCTATACATACAGTACCAACAGAGTGGTTGTCTATACAGTACCAACAGTGGTTGTCTATACAGTACCAACAGACTATAGTGGTTGTCTATACAGTACAGTACCAACAGACTATAGTGGTTGTCTATACAGTACCAACAGACTATAGTGGTTGTCTATACAGTACAGTACCAACAGACTATAGTGGTTGTCTATACAGTACCAACAGACTATAGTGGTTGTCTATACAGTACAGTACCAACAGACTATAGTGGTTGTCTATACAGTACCAACAGACTATAGTGGTTGTCTATACAGTACCAACAGACTATAGTGGTTGTCTAGTACAGTACCAACAGACTATAGTGGTTGTCTATACAGTACCAACAGACTATAGTGGTTGTCTATACAGTACAGTACCAACAGACTATAGTGGTTGTCTATACAGTACAGTACCAACAGACTATAGTGGTTGTCTATACAGTACAGTACCAACAGACTATAGTGGTTGTCTATACAGTACCAACAGACTATAGTGGTTGTCTATACAGTACCAACAGACTATAGTGGTTGTCTATACAGTACAGTACCAACAGACTATAGTGGTTGTCTATACAGTACAGTACCAACAGACTATAGTGGTTGTCTATACAGTACCAACAGACTGTAGTGGTTGTCTATACAGTACCAACAGACTATAGTGGTTGTCTATACAGTACCAACAGACTATAGTGGTTGTCTATACAGTACCAACAGACTATAGTGGTTGTCTATACAGTACCAACAGACTATAGTGGTTGTCTATACAGTACAGTACCAACAGACTATAGTGGTTGTCTATACAGTACAGTACCAACAGACTATAGTGGTTGTCTATACAGTACCAACAGACTATAGTGGTTGTCTATACAGTACCAACAGACTATAGTGGTTGTCTATACAGTACAGTACCAACAGACTATAGTGGTTGTCTATACAGTACCAACAGACTATAGTGGTTGTACCAACAGACTATAGTGGTTGTCTATACAGTACCAACAGACTATAGTGGTTGTCTATACAGTACAGTACCAACAGACTGTAGTGGTTGTCTATACAGTACCAACAGACTATAGTGGTTGTCTATACAGTACCAACAGACTATAGTGGTTGTCTATACAGTACAGTACCAACAGACTATAGTGGTTGTCTATACAGTACCAACAGACTATAGTGGTTGTTACAGTCTATACAGTACCAACAGACTATAGTGGTTGTCTATACAGTACCAACAGACTATAGTGGTTGTCTATACAGTACAGTACCAACAGACTATAGTGGTTGTCTATACAGTACCAACAGACTATAGTGGTTGTCTATACAGTACCAACAGACTATAGTGGTTGTCTATACAGTACCAACAGACTATAGTGGTTGTCTATACAGTACAGTACCAACAGACTATAGTGGTTGTCTATACAGTACCAACAGACTATAGTGGTTGTCTATACAGTACCAACAGACTATAGTGGTTGTCTATACAGTACAGTACCAACAGACTATAGTGGTTGTCTATACAGTACCAACAGTACTATACAGTACCAACAGACTATAGTGGTTGTCTATACAGTACCAACAGACTATAGTGGTTGTCTATACAGTACAGTACCAACAGACTATAGTGGTTGTCTACAGTACCAACAGACAGTACAGTACCAACAGACTATAGTGGTTGTCTATACAGTACCAACAGACTATAGTGGTTGTCTATACAGTACAGTACCAACAGACTATAGTGGTTGTCTATACAGTACCAACAGACTATAGTGGTTGTCTATACAGTACCAACAGACTATAGTGGTTGTCTATACAGTACCAACAGACTATAGTGGTTGTCTATACAGTACCAACAGACTATAGTGGTTGTCTATACAGTACAGTACCAACAGACTATACATACAGACTACCAACAGACTGTAGTGGTTGTCTATACAGTACAGTACCAACAGACTATAGTGGTAGTGGTGTCTATACAGTACCAACAGACTATAGTGGTTGTCTATACAGTACAGTACCAACAGACTATAGTGGTTGTCTATACAGTACCAACAGACTATAGTGGTTGTCTATACAGTACCAACAGACTGTAGTGGTTGTCTATACAGTACCAACAGACTATAGTGGTTGTCTATACAGTACCAACAGACTATAGTGGTTGTCTATACAGTACCAACAGACTATAGTGGTTGTCTATACAGTACCAACAGACTATAGTGGTTGTCTATACAGTACCAACAGACTATAGTGGTTGTCTATACAGTACCAACAGACTATAGTGGTTGTACAGTACCAACAGACTATAGTGGTTGTCTATACAGTACCAACAGACTATAGTGGTTGTCTATACAGTACCAACAGACTATAGTGGTTGTCTATACAGTACCAACAGACTATAGTGGTTGTCTAGTACAGTACCAACAGACTATAGTGGTTGTCTATACAGTACCAACAGACTATAGTGGTTGTCTATACAGTACCAACAGACTATAGTGGTTGTCTATACAGTACAGTACCAACAGACTATAGTGGTTGTCTATACAGTACAGTACCAACAGACTATAGTGGTTGTCTATACAGTACAGTACCAACAGACTGTAGTGGTTGTCTATACTACAGACTATAGTGGTTGTCTATACAGTACCAACAGACTATAGTGGTTGTCTATACAGTACCAACAGACTATAGTGGTTGTCTATACAGTACCAACAGACTATAGTGGTTGTCTATACAGTACCAACAGACTATAGTGGTTGTCTATACAGTACCAACAGACTATAGTGGTTGTCTATACAGTACCAACAGACTATAGTGGTTGTCTATACAGTACCAACAGACTATAGTGGTTGTCTATACAGTACCAACAGACTATAGTGGTTGTCTATACAGTACCAACAGACTATAGTGGTTGTCTATACAGTACCAACAGACTATAGTGGTTGTCTATACAGTACCAACAGACTATAGTGGTTGTCTATACAGTACCAACAGACTATAGTGGTTGTCTATACAGTACCAACAGACTATAGTGGTTGTCTAGTAGTACCAACAGACTATAGTCTATACAGTACCAACAGACTATAGTGGTTGTCTATACAGTACCAACAGACTATAGTGGTTTACAGTCAGACTATAGTGGTTGTCTATACAGTACCAACAGACTATAGTGGTTGTCCAACAGACAGTCTATACAGTACCAACAGACTATAGTGGTTGTCTATACAGTACAGTACCAACAGACTATAGTGGTTGTCTATACAGTACCAACAGACTATAGTGGTTGTCTATACAGTACCAACAGACTATAGTGGTTGTCTATACAGTACAGTACCAACAGACTATAGTGGTTGTCTACAGTACCAACAGTACCAACAGACTATAGTGGTTGTCTATACAGTACCAACAGACTATAGTGGTTGTCTATACAGTACCAACAGACTATAGTGGTTGTCTATACAGTACAGTACCAACAGACTATAGTGGTTGTCTATACAGTACCAACAGACTATAGTGGTTGTCTATACAGTACCAACAGACTGTAGTGGTTGTCTATACAGTACCAACAGACTATAGTGGTTGTCTATACAGTACCAACAGACTATAGTGGTTGTCTATACAGTACCAACAGACTATAGTGGTTGTCTATACAGTACAGTACCAACAGACTATAGTGGTTGTCTATACAGTACCAACAGACTATAGTGGTTGTCTATACAGTACCAACAGACTATAGTGGTTGTCTATACAGTACAGTACCAACAGACTATAGTGGTTGTCTATACAGTAGTGGTTGTCTATACAGTACCAACAGACTATAGTGGTTGTCTATACAGTACCAACAGACTATAGTGGTTGTCTATACAGTACCAACAGACTATAGTGGTTGTCTATACAGTACCAACAGACTATAGTGGTTGTCTATACAGTACCAACAGACTACCAACAGTACCAACAGACTATAGTGGTTGTCTATACAGTACCAACAGACTATAGTGGTTGTCTATACAGTACCAACAGACTGTAGTGGTTGTCTATACAGTACCAACAGACTATAGTGGTTGTCTATACAGTACAGTACCAACAGACTATAGTGGTTGTCTATACAGTACAGTACCAACAGACTATAGTGGTTGTCTAGTACCAACAGACTATAGTACAGTACCAACAGACTACAGTACCAACAGTGGTTGTTGTCTATAGTACCAACAGTAGTGGTTGTCTATACAGTACCAACAGACTATAGTGGTTGTCTATACAGTACCAACAGACTATAGTGGTTGTCTATACAGTACCAACAGACTGTAGTGGTTGTCTATACAGTACAGTACCAACAGACTATAGTGGTTGTCTATACAGTACCAACAGACTATAGTGGTTGTCTATACAGTACAGTACCAACAGACTATAGTGGTTGTCTATACAGTACCAACAGACTATAGTGGTTGTCTATACAGTACCAACAACAGACTATAGTGGTTGTCTATACAGTACCAACAGACTATAGTGGTTGTCTATACAGTAGTGGTTGTCAGTACCAACAGACTATAGTGGTTGTCTATACAGTACCAACAGACTATAGTGGTTGTCTATACAGTACCAACAGACTATAGTGGTTGTCTATACAGTACCAACAGACTATAGTGGTTGTCTATACAGTACCAACAGACTATAGTGGTTGTCTATACAGTACCAACAGACTATAGTGGTTGTCTATACAGTACAGTACCAACAGACTATAGTGGTTGTCTATACAGTACCAACAGACTATAGTGGTTGTCTATACAGTACAGTACCAACAGACTATAGTGGTTGTCTATACAGTACCAACAGACTATAGTGGTTGTCTATACAGTACCAACAGACTATAGTGGTTGTCTATACAGTACAGTACCAACAGACTATAGTGGTTGTCTATACAGTACCAACAGACTATAGTGGTTGTCTACAGTACAGTACCAACAGACTATAGTGGTTGTCTATACAGTACCAACAGACTATAGTCTATACAGTACCAACAGACTATAGTGGTTGTACAGTACCAACAGACTATAGTGGTTGTCTATACAGTACCAACAGACTATAGTGGTTGTCTATACAGTACCAACAGTCTATACAGTACCAACAGACTATAGTGGTTGTCTATACAGTACCAACAGACTATAGTGGTTGTCTACATACAGTACCAACAGACTATAGTGGTTGTCTATACAGTACCAACAGACTATAGTGGTTGTCTATACAGTACCAACAGACTATAGTGGTTGTACCAACAGACTATAGTGGTTGTCTATACAGTACCAACAGACTATAGTGGTTGTCTATACAGTACCAACAGACTATAGTGGTTGTCTATACAGTACCAACAGACAGACTACAGTACCAACAGAGTGGTTGTCTATACAGTACCAACAGACTATAGTGGTACCAACAGACTATAGTGGTTGTCTATACAGTACCAACAGACTATAGTGGTTGTCTATACATACAGTACCAAGTACCAACAGACTATAGTGGTTGTCTAGTACCAACAGACTATAGTGGTTGTCTATACAGTACCAACAGACTATAGTGGTTGTCTATACAGTACCAACAGACTATAGTGGTTGTCTATACAGTACCAACAGACTATAGTGGTTGTCTATACAGTACCAACAGACTATAGTGGTTGTCTATACAGTACAGTACCAACAGACTATAGTGGTTGTCTATACAGTACCAACAGACTATAGTGGTTGTCTATACAGTACCAACAGACTATAGTGGTTGTCTATACAGTACCAACAGACTATAGTGGTTGTCTATACAGTACAGTACAGTACCAACAGACTATAGTGGTTGTCTATACAGTACCAACAGACTATAGTGGTTGTCTATACAGTACCAACAGACTATAGTGGTTGTCTATACAGTACCAACAGACTATAGTGGTTGTCTATACAGTACAGTACCAACAGACTATAGTGGTTGTCTATACAGTACCAACAGACTATAGTGGTTGTCTATACAGTACAGTACCAACAGACTATAGTGGTTGTCTATACAGTACAGTACCAACAGACTATAGTGGTTGTCTATACAGTACCAACAGACTATAGTGGTTGTCTATACAGTACCAACAGACTATAGTGGTTGTCTATACAGTACCAACAGACTATAGTGGTTGTCTATACAGTACCAACAGACTATAGTGGTTGTCTATACAGTACCAACAGACTATAGTGGTTGTCTATACAGTACCAACAGACTATAGTGGTTGTCTATACAGTACCAACAGACTATAGTGGTTGTCTATACAGTACCAACAGACTATAGTGGTTGTCTATACAGTACCAACAGACTATAGTGGTTGTCTATACAGTACAGTACCAACAGACTATAGTGGTTGTCTATACAGTACCAACAGACTATAGTGGTTGTCTATACAGTACCAACAGACTATAGTGGTTGTCTAGTACCAACAGACTATAGTGGTTGTACAGTACCAACAGACTATAGTGGTTGTCTATACAGTACCAACAGACTATAGTGGTTGTCTATACAGTACCAACAGACTATAGTGGTTGTCTATACAGTACCAACAGACTATAGTGGTTGTCTATACAGTACCAACAGACAGTAGTGGTTGTCTATACAGTACCAACAGACTATAGTGGTTGTCTATACAGTACCAACAGACTATAGTGGTTGTCTATACAGTACAGTACCAACAGACTATAGTGGTTGTCTATACAGTACCAACAGACTATAGTGGTTGTCTATACAGTACCAACAGACTGTAGTGGTTGTCTATACAGTACAGTACCAACAGACTGTAGTGGTTGTCTATACAGTACAGTACCAACAGACTATAGTGGTTGTCTATACAGTACAGTACCAACAGACTATAGTGGTTGTCTATACAGTACCAACAGACTATAGTGGTTGTCTATACAGTACCAACAGACTATAGTGGTTGTCTATACAGTACAGTACCAACAGACTATAGTGGTTGTACCAACAGACTATAGTGGTTGTCTATACAGTACCAACAGACTATAGTGGTTGTCTATACAGTACCAACAGACTATAGTGGTTGTCTATACAGTACCAACAGACTATAGTGGTTGTCTATACAGTACCAACAGACTGTAGTGGTTGTCAGACTGTACAGTACCAACAGACTATACAGTACAGTACCAACAGACTATAGTGGTTGTCTATACAGTACCAACAGACTATAGTGGTTGTCTATACAGTACCAACAGACTATAGTGGTTGTTGTACAGTACCAACAGACTATAGTGGTTGTCTATACAGTACCAACAGACTATAGTGGTTGTCTATACAGTACCAACAGACTATAGTGGTTGTCTATACAGTACCAACAGACTATAGTGGTTGTCTATACAGTACCAACAGACTATAGTGGTTGTCTATACAGTACCAACAGACTATAGTGGTTGTCTATACAGTACCAACAGACTATAGTGGTTGTCTATACAGTACCAACAGACTATAGTGGTTGTCTATACAGTACAGTACCAACAGACTATAGTGGTTGTCTATACAGTACCAACAGACTATAGTGGTTGTCTATACAGTACCAACAGACTATAGTGGTTGTCTATACAGTACCAACAGACTATAGTGTACCAACAGTAGTGGTTGTCAGTACAGTACCAACAGACTATAGTGGTTGTCTATACAGTACCAACAGACTATAGTGGTTGTCTATACAGTACCAACAGACTATAGTGGTTGTCTATACAGTACCAACAGACTGTAGTGGTTGTCTATACAGTACCAACAGACTATAGTGGTTGTCTATACAGTACCAACAGACTGTAGTGGTTGTCTATACAGTACCAACAGACTATAGTGGTTGTCTATACAGTACCA
The DNA here is from genome assembly GCF_034236695.1 of Oncorhynchus nerka. Lineage (NCBI taxonomy): Eukaryota > Metazoa > Chordata > Actinopteri > Salmoniformes > Salmonidae > Oncorhynchus > Oncorhynchus nerka. The sequence goes on from NC_088402.1 coordinate 146,371, forward strand.
ACAGACTATAGTGGTTGTCTATACAGTACAGTACCAACAGACTGTAGTGGTTGTCTATACAGTACCAACAGACTATAGTGGTTGTCTATACAGTACCAACAGACTATAGTGGTTGTCTATACAGTACCAACAGACTATAGTGGTTGTCTATACAGTACAGTACCAACAGACTATAGTGGTTGTCTATACAGTACAGTACCAACAGACTATAGTGGTTGTCTATACAGTACCAACAGACTATAGACAGTACCAACAGATAGTGGTTGTCTATACAGTACCAACAGACTATAGTGGTTGTCTATACAGTACCAACAGACTATAGTGGTTGTCTATACAGTACAGTACCAACAGACTATAGTGGTTGTCTATACAGTACCAACAGACTGTAGTGGTTGTCTATACAGTACCAACAGACTATAGTGGTTGTCTATACAGTACAGTACCAACAGACTATAGTGGTTGTCTATACAGTACCAACAGACTATAGTGGTTGTCTATACAGTACCAACAGACTATAGTGGTTGTCTATACAGTACCAACAGACTATAGTGGTTGTAGTGTACCAACAGTAGTGGTTGTCTAGTACAGTACCAACAGACTATAGTGGTTGTCTATACAGTACCAGTACCAACAGACTATAGTGGTTGTCTATACAGTACCAACAGACTATAGTGGTTGTCTATACATACCAACAGACAACAGTACCAACAGACTATAGTGGTTGTCTATACAGTACCAACAGACTATAGTGGTTGTCTATACAGTACCAACAGACTATAGTGGTTGTCTATACAGTACCAACAGACTATAGTGGTTGTCTATACAGTACCAACAGACTATAGTGGTTGTCTATACAGTACCAACAGACTATAGTGGTTGTCTATACAGTACCAACAGACTATAGTGGTTGTCTATACAGTACCAACAGACTATAGTGGTTGTCTATACAGTACAGTACCAACAGACTATAGTGGTTGTCTATACAGTACCAACAGACTATAGTGGTTGTCTATACAGTACCAACAGACTATAGTGGTTGTCTATACAGTACAGTACCAACAGACTATAGTGGTTGTCTATACAGTACCAACAGACTATAGTGGTTGTCTATACAGTACCAACAGACTATAGTGGTTGTCTATACAGTACCAACAGACTATAGTGGTTGTCTATACAGTACCAACAGACTATAGTGGTTGTCTATACAGTACCAACAGACTATAGTGGTTGTCTATACAGTACCAACAGACTATAGTGGTTGTCTATACAGTACCAACAGACTACCAACAGACTATAGTGGTTGTCTACAGTACAGTACCAACAGACTATAGTGGTTGTCTATACATACCAACAGACTATAGTGGTTGTCTATACAGTACCAACAGACTATAGTGGTTGTCTATACAGTACCAACAGACTACCAACAGACTATAGTGGTTGTCTATACAGTACCAACAGACTATAGTGGTTGTCTATACAGTACCAACAGACTATAGTGGTTGTCTATACAGTACCAACAGACTATAGTGGTTGTCTATACAGTACCAACAGACTATAGTGGTTGTCTATACAGTACCAACAGACTATAGTGGTTGTCTATACAGTACCAACAGACTATAGTGGTTGTCTATACAGTACCAACAGACTATAGTGGTTGTCTATACAGTACCAACAGACTATAGTGGTTGTCTATACAGTACCAACAGACTATAGTGGTTGTCTATACAGTACCAACAGACTATAGTGGTTGTCTATACAGTACCAACAGACTATAGTGGTTGTCTATACAGTACCAACAGACTATAGTGGTTGTCTATACAGTACCAACAGACTATAGTGGTTGTCTATACAGTACCAACAGACTATAGTGGTTGTCTATACAGTACAGTACCAACAGTAGTGGTTGTCTATACAACAGACTATAGTGGTTGTCTATACAGTACAGTACCAACAGACTATAGTGGTTGTCTATACAGTACCAACAGACTATAGTGGTTGTCTATACAGTACCAACAGACTATAGTGGTTGTCTAGTACCAACAGACTAGTACCAACAGACTATAGTGGTTGTCTATACAGTACCAACAGACTATAGTGGTTGTCTATACAGTACCAACAGACTATAGTGGTTGTCTAGTACCAACAGACTATACAGTACCAACAGACTATAGTGGTTGTCTATACAGTACCAACAGACTATAGTGGTTGTCTATACAGTACCAACAGACTATAGTGGTTGTCTATACAGTACCAACAGACTATAGTGGTTGTCTACAGTACATACAGTACCAACAGACTATAGTGGTTGTCTATACAGTACCAACAGACTATAGTGGTTGTCTATACAGTACCAACAGACTATAGTGGTTGTCTATACAGTACCAACAGACTATACAGTACAGTACCAACAGACTATAGTGGTTGTCTATACAGTACAGTACCAACAGACTATAGTGGTTACAGTACCAACAGACTATAGTGGTTGTCTATACAGTACCAACAGACTATAGTGGTTGTCTATACAGTACCAACAGACTATAGTGGTTGTCTACAGTACCAACAGTACCAGTACCAACAGACTATAGTGGTTGTCTACAGTACAGTACCAACAGACTATAGTGGTTGTCTATACAGTACCAACAGACTATAGTGGTTGGTTGTCAGACTATAGTGGTTGTCTATATACAGTACCAACAGACTATAGTGGTTGTCTATACAGTACAGTACCAACAGACTATAGTGGTTGTCTATACAGTACAGTACCAACAGACTATAGTGGTTGTCTATACAGTACCAACAGACTATAGTGGTTGTCTATACAGTACCAACAGACTATAGTGGTTGTCTATACAGTACCAACAGACTATAGTGGTTGTCTACCAACAGACTGTACAGTACCAACAGACTATAGTGGTTGTCTATACAGTACCAACAGACTATAGTGGTTGTCTATACAGTACCAACAGACTATACCAACAGTAGTGGTTGTCTATACAGTACCAACAGACTATAGTGGTTGTCTATACAGTACCAACAGACTATAGTGGTTGTCTACCAACAGATACAGTACCAACAGACTATAGTGGTTGTCTATACAGTACCAACAGACTACCAACAGATAGTGGTTGTCTATACAGTACCAACAGACTATAGTGGTTGTCTATACAGTACCAACAGACTATAGTGGTTGTCTATACAGTACCAACAGACTATAGTGGTTGTCTATACAGTACCAACAGACTATAGTGGTTGTCTATACAGTACCAACAGACTATAGTGGTTGTCTACAGTACCAACAGACTATAGTGGTTGTCTATACAGTACCAACAGACTATAGTGGTTGTCTATACAGTACCAACAGACTATAGTGGTTGTCTATACAGTACAGTACCAACAGACAGTACCAACAGACTGTAGTGGTTGTCTATATACCAACAGACTATAGTGGTTGTCTATACAGTACCAACAGACTATAGTGGTTGTCTATACAGTACCAACAGACAGTACCAACAGACTATAGTGGTTGTCTATACAGTACAGTACCAACAGACTATAGTGGTTGTCTATACAGTACCAACAGACTATAGTGGTTGTCTATACAGTACCAACAGACTATAGTGGTTGTCTATACAGTACCAACAGACTATAGTGGTTGTCTATACAGTACAGTACCAACAGACTATAGTGGTTGTCTATACAGTACAGTACCAACAGACTATAGTGGTTGTCTATACAGTACCAACAGACTATAGTGGTTGTCTATACAGTACCAACAGACTATAGTGGTTGTCTATATACAGTACCAACAGACTATAGTGGTTGTCTATACAGTACAGTACCAACAGACAGACTATAGTGTTGTCTATACAGTACCAACAGACTATAGTACAGTACCAACAGACTATAGTGGTTGTCTACAGTACAGTACCAACAGACTATAGTGGTTGTCTATACAGTACCAACAGACTATAGTGGTTGTCTATACAGTACCAACAGACTATAGTGGTTACAGTACCAACAGACTATTCTATACAGTACAGTACCAACAGACTATAGTGGTTGTCTATACAGTACCAACAGACTATAGTGGTTGTCTATACAGTACCAACAGACTATAGTGGTTGTCTACCAACAGACTATAGTGGTTGTCTATACAGTACCAACAGACTATAGTGGTTGTCTATACAGTACCAACAGACTATAGTGGTTGTCTATACAGTACCAACAGACTATAGTGGTTGTCAGTACCAACAGACTGTATACAGTACCAACAGACTATAGTGGTTGTCTATACAGTACCAACAGACTATAGTGGTTGTCTATACAGTACCAACAGACTGTAGTGGTTGTCTATACAGTACCAACAGACTATAGTGGTTCTATACAGTACAGTACCAACAGACTATAGTGGTTGTCTATACAGTACCAACAGACTGTAGTGGTTGTCTATACAGTACCAACAGACTATAGTGGTTGTCTATACAGTACCAACAGACTATAGTGGTTGTCTATACAGTACAGTACCAACAGACTATAGTGGTTGTCTATACAGTACCAACAGACTATAGTGGTTGTCTATACAGTACCAACAGACTATAGTGGTTGTCTATACAGTACCAACAGACTATAGTGGTTGTCTATACAGTACCAACAGACTATAGTGGTTGTCTATACAGTACAGTACCAACAGACTATAGTGGTTGTCTATACAGTACCAACAGACTATAGTGGTTGTCTATACAGTACCAACAGACTATAGTGGTTGTCTATACAGTACCAACAGACTATAGTGGTTGTCTACATACATACAGTACCAGTACCAACAGACTATAGTGGTTGTCTATACAGTACCAACAGACTATAGTGGTTGTCTAACAGTACCAACAGACTATAGTGGTTGTCTATACAGACTACAGTACCAACAGACTATAGTGGTTGTCTATACAGTACCAACAGACTATAGTGGTTGTCTATACAGTACCAACAGACTATAGTGGTTGTCTAGTGGTTGTCTAGTACAGTACCAACAGACTATAGTGGTTGTCTATACAGTACCAACAGACTATAGTGGTTGTCTATACAGTACCAACAGACTATAGTGGTTGTCTATACAGTACCAACAGACTATAGTGGTTGTCTATACAGTACAGTACCAACAGACTATAGTGGTTGTCTATACAGTACCAACAGACTATAGTGGTTGTCTATACAGTACCAACAGACTATAGTGGTTGTCTATACAGTACAGTACCAACAGACTATAGTGGTTGTCTATACAGTACCAACAGACTATAGTGGTTGTCTATACAGTACCAACAGACTATAGTGGTTGTCTATACAGTACCAACAGACTATAGTGGTTGTCTATACAGTACAGTACCAACAGACTATAGTGGTTGTCTATACAGTACCAACAGACTATAGTGGTTGTCTATACAGTACCAACAGACTATAGTGGTTGTCTATACAGTACAGTACCAACAGACTATAGTGGTTGTCTATACAGTACCAACAGACTATAGTGGTTGTCTATACAGTACAGTACCAACAGACTATAGTGGTTGTCTATACAGTACCAACAGACTATAGTGGTTGTCTATACAGTACCAACAGACTATAGTGGTTGTCTATACAGTACCAACAGACTATAGTGGTTGTCTATACAGTACAGTACCAACAGACTATAGTGGTTGTCTATACAGTACCAACAGACTATAGTGGTTGTCTATACAGTACAGTACCAACAGACTATAGTGGTTGTCTATACAGTACCAACAGACTATAGTGGTTGTCTATACAGTACCAACAGACTATAGTGGTTGTCTATACAGTACCAACAGACTATAGTGGTTGTCTATACAGTACCAACAGACTATAGTGGTCTTGTCTATACTATACAGTACCAACAGACTATAGTGGTTGTCTATACAGTACAGTACCAACAGACTATAGTGGTTGTCTATACAGTACAGTACCAACAGACTATAGTGGTTGTCTATACAGTACCAACAGACTATAGTGGTTGTCTATACAGTACCAACAGACTATAGTGGTTGTCTATACAGTACCAACAACAGACAGTACCAACAGACTATAGTGGTTGTCTATAGTACAGTACCAACAGACTATAGTGGTTGTCTATACAGTACCAACAGACTATAGTGGTTGTCTATACAGTACCAACAGACTATAGTGGTTGTCAGTATACCAACAGACTATAGTGGTTGTCTATACAGTACAGTACCAACAGACTATAGTGGTTGTCTATACAGTACCAACAGACTATAGTGGTTGTCTATACAGTACCAACAGACTATAGTGGTTGTCTATACAGTACCAACAGACTATAGTGGTTGTCTATACAGTACCAACAGACAGTCTACAGTACAGTACCAACAGACTATAGTGGTTGTCTATACAGTACAGTACCAACAGACTATAGTGGTTGTCTATACAGTACCAACAGACTGTAGTGGTTGTCTATACAGTACAGTACCAACAGACTATAGTGGTTGTCTATACAGTACAGTACCAACAGACTATAGTGGTTGTCTATACAGTACCAACAGACTATAGTGGTTGTCTATACAGTACCAACAGACTATAGTGGTTGTCTATACAGTACAGTACCAACAGACTATAGTGGTTGTCTATACAGTACCAACAGACTATAGTGGTTGTCTATACAGTACCAACAGACTATAGTGGTTGTCTATACAGTACCAACAGACTATAGTCTATACAGTACCAACAGTTGTCTATACAGTACCAACAGACTATAGTGGTTGTCTATACAGTACCAACAGACTATAGTGGTTGTCTATACAGTACAGTACCAACAGACTATAGTGGTTGTCTATACAGTACAGTACCAACAGACTATAGTGGTTGTACCAACAGACTATAGTGGTTGTCTATACAGTACCAACAGACTATAGTGGTTGTCTATACAGTACCAACAGACTATAGTGGTTGTCTATACAGTACAGTACCAACAGACTATAGTGGTTGTCTATACAGTACCAACAGACTATAGTGGTTGTCTATACAGTACAGTACCAACAGACTATAGTGGTTGTCTATACAGTACCAACAGACTATAGTGGTTGTCTATACAGTACCAACAGACTATAGTGGTTGTCTATACAGTACCAACAGACTATAGTGGTTGTCTATACAGTACCAACAGACTATAGTGGTTGTCTAGTACAGTACCAACAGACTATAGTGGTTGTCTATACATACAGTACCAACAGACTATAGTGGTTGTCTATACAGTACCAACAGACAGTGGTTGTCTATACAGTACCAACAGACTATAGTGGTTGTCTATACAGTACCAACAGACTATAGTGGTTGTCTATACAGTACCAACAGACTATAGTGGTTGTCTATACAGTACCAACAGACTATAGTGGTTGTCTATACAGTACAGTACCAACAGACTATAGTGGTTGTCTATACAGTACCAACAGACTATAGTGGTTGTCTATACAGTACCAACAGACTGTAGTGGTTGTCTATACAGTACCAACAGACTATAGTGGTTGTCTATACAGTACCAACAGACTATAGTGGTTGTCTATACAGTACCAACAGACTATAGTGGTTGTCTATACAGTACCAACAGACTATAGTGGTTGTCTAGTACCAACAGACTATAGTGGTTGTCTATACAGTACAGTACCAACAGACTATAGTGGTTGTCTATACAGTACAGTACCAACAGACTATAGTGGTTGTCTATACAGTACCAACAGACTATAGTGGTTGTCTATACAGTACCAACAGACTATAGTGGTTGTCTATACAGTACCAACAGACTATAGTGGTTGTCTATACAGTACAGTGGTTGTCTACAGTACCAACAGACTATAGTGGTTGTCTATACAGTACCAACAGACTATAGTGGTTGTCTATACAGTACCAACAGACTATAGTGGTTGTCTATACAGTACCAACAGACTATAGTGGTTGTCTATACAGTACCAACAGACTATAGTGGTTGTCTATACAGTACCAACAGACTATAGTGGTTGTCTATACAGTACAGTACCAACAGACTATAGTGGTTGTCTATACAGTACCAACAGACTATAGTGGTTGTCTATACAGTACCAACAGACTATAGTGGTTGTCTATACAGTACCAACAGACTATAGTGGTTGTCTATACAGTACAGTACCAACAGACTATAGTGGTTGTACAGTACCAACAGACTATAGTGGTTGTCTATACAGTACCAACAGACTATAGTGGTTGTCTATACAGTACAGTACCAACAGACTATACAGTACCAACAGACTATAGTGGTTGTCTATACAGTACCAACAGACTATAGTGGTTGTCTATACAGTACAGTACCAACAGACTATAGTGGTTGTCTATACAGTACCAACAGACTATAGTGGTTGTCTATACAGTACAGTACCAACAGACTATAGTGGTTGTCTATACAGTACCAACAGACTATAGTGGTTGTCTATACAGTACCAACAACAGACTATAGTGGTTGTCTATACAGTACCAACAGACTATAGTGGTTGTCTATAGTACAGTACCAACAGACTATAGTGGTTGTCTATACAGTACCAACAGACTATAGTGACTATAGTGGTTGTCTATACAGTACCAACAGACTATAGTGGTTGTACCAACAGACTACAGTACCAACATACAGTACCAACAGACTATAGTGGTTGTCTATACAGTACCAACAGACTATAGTGGTTGTCTATACAGACTACCAACAGACTATAGTGGTTGTCTATACAGTACCAACAGACTATAGTGGTTGTCTATACAGTACCAACAGACTACAGTACCAACAGACTATAGTACCAACAGACTATAGTGGTTGTTGTACCAACAGACTATAGTGGTTGTCTATACAGTACCAACCTATAGTGGTTATACTATAGTGGTTGACTACCAACAGATAGTGGTTACAGTACCAACAGACTATAGTGGTTGTCTATACAGTACCAACAGACTATAGTGGTTGTCTATACAGTACCAACAGACAGTGGTTGTACAGTACAACAGACTGTAGTGGTTGTCTATACAGTACAGTACCAACAGACTATAGTGGTTGTCTATACAGTACCAACAGACCATAGTGGTTGTATATCCACTATCATCAACCTTCCTCTCCGGCAGGATTTCATCAACCTCCCTCTCCGTCATGATTTCCTCCTCCACTAAAGCAACACCGATCATCTCTGACTACTGCTTTTGGATGGCCAGATGCCACCTTGATGTCATAATGCTTTGCAATGACGAGCAGATTCGCTTTGTACATTTATCTAGATTCTCCCATGTAGGGTTTTCAAAAAATGCTTCCCTGACTTTATTTTTTATTTTATTAGCTTGTTTGTTCATGCAACTTTCAAAATTATTCCACCAACAGTGGAGCTTCAGAGAAAGTGACTAGAGTGACTACCATACTCCGGGAAAACAAGATCCTGGACGAGCCCCCATTTTGTTACGTTCCCACAAAACAAACTCAAAATGTCGCTAACAACAAAGTGAACTAACAAAGAAAATCACTGACAACCAAACAGAAAAGGGTTCTAAAGACTCCCACCATGGATGCCTTCTTCCATATGTTTGGGGAGTCTCCCATATGCCTTTTGGCGAACACCAAACATGTTTGCTTATTTTTTTCTGGACACTCTTCCGTAAAGCCCAGCTCTGTGGAGTCTATGGCTTAAAGTGGTCCAATGGACAGATACTCTAATCTCCGTTTTGGTCTCTATTGTCGTGTCTTTGGCTATGCCAGATTAAGTGATAATACATGCTATTCTATAAAATTATTTCACATGATTGAGCTAATCATGTAAATGTAATTAACTAGAGAGTCGGGCACCACCAAATAGTATTTATAGAGCTGCTATCTTCCAAATAAACTCTTAAAGACCTAGTAATATTTTACATCAATATCAGTCAATATCAATCGTCGTCTTAATTCAGTCTCATCTGAAAGTTGTAAATTCTTGGTTATCTGCACCTGGCTAACAATTTGAATCAGCAATACAAAATTGGATTTAATTATTTATTTACTAAATACCTAACCAATCACACAGAATTACACATACACATAATTAAATCATAACTTGATTACAAATTACGTCATAAAGGAAAACGTCCCTGGCGGGCGGAACAGTTATGACAGCTTGTTACACAAAAGAAAAGGGCTGGGTTTGAGTGAAAGATCGGGAAGACTGAGGGACACAGGGAGAAGCTGTTCTATCGTAAATACAGTATCTGATTCATTTTAAATTACCGCCCATTTGGAAAAGGAAAATGCAATAAATATTTACTCTGAGCTGCGCTTCGGTAGGTTGGTGGTAGATGGAAGGCCGTGTTGCGGATACCGTTGTAGTAACGTCGTTGGGTGATAGACGGGATACTCTGTCTGTTCCTTCCTAACCCTCGTTGCATCTGCTGTTGCTAACTCAACGGCTAGGAGGTATCACTTCTGTAGTGAATAAGAGTTCAAAGTTCATACCATTCGCAACCAAAGCTCACGCTGATGTTAGCTTAATTCTGTAGTTATTATCTGAACCATTCTGACATCGGACCGGCGTCCTACATCCTCGGAACAGGAGGTTATATTGTCATCAAGGGGCGGGCCACTGATTGAGCAGAACCCTATCTTATATGAACCCAGATTTCACATTTTAGAAGCTAAAATCACATTTCATCCCATCACAACTAATTTCATATTCAAACATTTAAATTGAACAACAATTTCATGTGAATCCGATAACTCTGATGTGTAGACTTTCCACTGTAGAGTTTGTCATCTTATCATTGATGAGAATGTCTCAGATGACAACCGAACTGACATCATATTCATTAAGTACCACCACATATGTTCCATTGATCGGATTGCCAGAGTAAAGTTAATTTCCCCCTACCTTCTGACGTTCCCAGAATCTCTATGTTAACCAAGGGTTTTGCAAATGTAACCTCAGTAGGGTAGAGAGAGGAAAAAGGGGGAAATAGGTATTTATGACTGTCATAAACCTACCCCCCAGGCCAACGTCATGACACATTACATTTTACATTTAAGTCATTTAGCAGACGCTCTTATCCAGAGCGACTCACAAATTGGTGCATTCACCTTATGACATCCAGTGGAACAGCCACTTTACAATAGTGCATCTAAATCTTTTAAGTGGGGGGGTGAGAAGGATTACTTTATCCTATCCTAGGTATTCCTTAAAGAGGTGGGGTTTCAGGTGTCTCCGGAAGGTGAGATGTCTGACACTGATATGTCTGCCAGACATGCAGAGATGCGATTCGCCACCTGGTCATCAGAAGGGGGAAAGGAGAAGATTAATTGTGTGTCGTCTGCATAGCAATGATAGGAGAGACCATGTGAGGTTATGACAGAGCCAAGTGACTTGGTGTATAGCGAGAATAGGAGAGGGCCTAGAACAGAGCCCTGGGGGACACCAGTGGTGAGAGCGCGTGGTGAGGAGACAGATTCTCGCCACGCCACCTGGTAGGAGCGACCTGTCAGGTAGGACGCAATCCAAGCGTGGGCCGCGCCGGAGATGCCCAACTCGGAGAGGGTGGAGAGGAGGATCTGATGGTTCACAGTATCGAAGGCAGCCGATAGGTCTAGAAGGATGAGAGCAGAGGAGAGAGAGTTAGCTTTAGCAGTGCGGAGCGCCTCCGTGATACAGAGAAGAGCAGTCTCAGTTGAATGACTAGTCTTGAAACCTGACTGATTTGGATCAAGAAGGTCATTCTGAGAGAGATAGCGGGAGAGCTGGCCAAGGACGGCACGTTCAAGAGTTTTGGAGAGAAAAGAAAGAAGGGATACTGGTCTGTAGTTGTTGACATCGGAGGGATCGAGTGTAGGTTTTTTTCAGAAGGGGTGCAACTCTCGCTCTCTTGAAGACGGAAGGGACGTAGCCAGCGGTCAGGGATGAGTTGATGAGCGAGGTGAGGTAAGGGAGAAGGTCTCCGGAAATGGTCTGGAGAAGAGAGGAGGGGATAGGGTCAAGCGGGCAGGTTGTTGGGCGGCCGGCCGTCACAAGACGCAAGATTTCATCAGGAGAGAGAGGGAGAAAGAGGTCAGAGCACAGGGTAGGGCAGTGTGAGCAGAACCAGCGGTGTCGTTTGACTTAGCAAACGAGGATCGGATGTCGTCGACCTTCTTTTCAAAATGGTTGACGAAGTCATCTGCAGAGAGGGAGGAGGGTGGGGGAGGGGGAGGAGGATTCAGGAGGGAGGAGAAGGTGGCAAAGAGCTTCCTAGGGTTAGAGGCAGATGCTTGGAATTTAGAGTGGTAGAAAGTGGCTTTAGCAGCAGAGACAGAAGAGGAAAATGTAGAGAGGAGGGAGTGAAAGGATGCCAGGTCCGCAGGGAGGCGAGTTTTCCTCCATTTCCGCTCGGCTGCCCGGAGCCCTGTTCTGTGAGCTCGCAATGAGTCGTCGAGCCACGGAGCGGGAGGGGAGGACCGAGCCGGCCTGGAGGATAGGGGACATAGAGAGTCAAAGGATGCAGAAAGGGAGGAGAGGAGGGTTGAGGAGGCAGAATCAGGAGATAGGTTGGAGAAGGTTTGAGCAGAGGGAAGAGATGATAGGATGGAAGAGGAGAGAGTAGCGGGGGAGAGAGAGCGAAGGTTGGGACGACGCGATACCATCCGAGTAGGGGCAGTGTGGGAAGTGTTGGATGAGAGCGAGAGGGAAAAGGATACAAGGTAGTGGTCGGAGACTTGGAGGGGAGTTGCAATGAGGTTAGTGGAAGAACAGCATCTAGTAAAGATGAGGTCGAGCGTATTGCCTGCCTTGTGAGTAGGGGGAAGGTGAGAGGGTGAGGTCAAAAGAGGAGAGGAGTGGAAAGAAGGAGGCAGAGAGGAATGAGTCAAAGGTAGACGTGGGGAGGTTAAAGTCGCCCAGAACTGTGAGAGGTGAGCCGTCCTCAGGAAAGGAGCTTATCAAGGCGTCAAGCTCATTGATGAACTCTCCGAGGGAACCTGGAGGGCGATAAATGATAAGGATGTTAAGCTTGAAAGGGCTGGTAACTGTGACAGCATGGAATTCAAAGGAGGCGATAGACAGATGGGTAAGGGGAGAAAGAGAGAATGACCACTTGGGAGAGATGAGGATCCCGGTGCCACCACCCCGCTGACCAGAAGCTCTCGGGTGTGCGAGAACACGTGGGCGGACGAAGAGAGAGCAGTAGGAGTAGCAGTGTTATCTGTGGTGATCCATGTTTCCGTCAGTGCCAAGAAGTCGAGGGACTGGAGGGAGGCATAGGCTGAGATGAACTCTGCCTTGTTGGCCGCAGATCGGCAGTTCCAGAGGCTACCGGAGACCTGGAACTCCACGTGGGTCGTGCGCGCTGGGACCACCAGATTAGGGTGGCCGCGGCCACGCGGTGTGGAGCGTTTGTATGGTCTGTGTAGAGAGGAGAGAACAGGGATAGACAGACACATAGTTGACAGGCTACAGAAGAGGCTACGCTAATGCAAAGGAGATTGGAATGACAAGTGGACTACACGTCTCGAATGCTCAGAGAGTTAACCTCTTGCCTCTACTTGGAACGCTTGCGTCCCAACTAGAGCTCTGGAAATGCAAATGTGCTACGCTAAATGCTATTAGTATTAGTTAAAACTCAAAAGTTCATTAAAATACACATGCAGGGTATCAAATTAAAGCTACACTCGTTGTGAATCCAGGCAACAAGTCAGATTTTTAAAATGCTTTTCGGCGACAGCATGAGAAGCTATTATCTGATAGCATGCACCAATACACTACAACAGAAAAGCACAGCAGGGGACGTAAACAAAATAATTAGCATTTCGGCGTTACACAAACCGCACAATAAAATAGAAAACAGTCATTACCTTTCACCATCTTCTTTGTTGGCACTCCTAGATGTCCCATAAACACTATTGGGTCTTTATTTCGATTAAATCGGGCCATATAAAGCCAAGATATCGTTATATGTAGACTGTGTGATAAACGAAAAAACTGCGATTTCACAACGTAACGTCATTTTTTAAAATTCAAAAAGTAGACGATAAACTTTCACAAAATACTTCGAAATACGTTTGTAATGCTACTTTAGGTATTAGTAAACGTTAATAAGCGATAAAAATCATCCGTAGGCGATGTAAATATCATTAGCTGTCGTCTTGGAAAAAATTTCAGGAGAGAGCTCTTCCGGAATGATCTGGGCGGAGACCGGAGGTAAGTCGTGCCCCTCTTTCGGTTCAACCAAGAATCAATGATGATTCAATTCACAAGACTCTAGACAACATGGGGATGCTGTGGGAGTTGAATGCTCGGTCTTATCTAATTCGGCTCACTGTTAACAATTGCTTGAAGTGGCGCAAGGATATTTATTTCCATTTTCTGTGATCAGGTTTTCCTGCGCTTTCCGATGTAACGCACGTTATGTAATAGCCACAGTCGTGATTTAACCAGTTTTAAAAACGTCCGAGGGTTTCCTATCCACACATTCTAACCATATGAACGTACTATATTCCTGGCATGAGTAGCAGGGCGCTGAAATGTTGCGCGATTTTTAACAAAATGTTCAAAAAAGTAGAGGGTCGACTGAAGAGGTTAAGCTTACGTAGCAAGAATCTTATTGACTAAAATGATTAAAATGATGCAGTACTGCTGAAGTAGGCTAGCTGGCAGTGGCTGCGTTGTTGACTTTGTAGGCTAGCTGGCAGTGGCTGCGTTGTTGACACTACACTAATCAAGTCGTTCCGTTGAGTGTAATAGTTTCTACAGTTTCTACAGTGCTGCTATTCCCTGCTATTCGGGGGCTAGCTGGCTAGCTAGCAGTGTTGATTACGTTACGTTGCGTTAAAAGAACGACAATAGCTGGCTAGCTAACCTAGAAAATCGCTCTAGACTACACAATTATCTTTGATACAAAGACGGCTATGTAGCTAGCTATGTAGCTAGCTACAATCAAACAAATCAAACCGTTGTACTGTAATGAAATGAAATGAAAATGTGATACTACCTGTGGAGCGAAGCGGAACACGACCGGGTTGTTGAGTGCGGAAGTTCTATTCGGTAGACGTTGGCTAGCTGTTGGCTAAGCTAGCAGTGTCTCCTACGTTAAGGACGACAAATAGCTGGCTAGCTAACCTCGGTAAATTAAGATAATCACTCTAAGACTACACACTCTAAACTACACAATTATCTTGGATACGAAGACAGCAAAGACAACTATGTAGCTAGCTAACACTACACTAACACTACACTAATCAAGTCGTTCAGTTGAGTGTAAAAGTTTCTACAGTGCTGCTATTCGGTAGACGGTGGACGTTTGCTAGCTGGCTAGCTGCTGGGCAGATAGCAGTGTAGACTACGTTAGGACGACGAAATACGATAATTACGCAATTATCTTTGATACAAAGACGGCTATGTAGCTAGCTAAGAAGAAATTGCTAAGATTAGACAAATCAAACCGTTGTACTATAATGAAAAGTTATACTACCCGGACACTTTGTTACCTCTCTAAATAATGCTCTCCTTGCCTGGTACGTGAGTTTTTGTGGGCGGCCCACTCTTGGCAGGTTTGTTGTGGTGCCATATTCTTTCCATTTTTTAATAATGGATTTAATGGTGCTCCGTGGAATGTTCAAAGTTTCAGATATTTCTTTATAGTACTTCTCCACAACTTTGTTCCTGACCAGTTTGGAGAGCTCCTTGGTCTTCATAGTGCCGCTTGCTTGGTGGTGCCCCTTGCTTAGTTGTGTTGCAGACTCTGGGGCCTTTCAGAACAGGTCTACAGTTAAAGTCGGAAGTTTACATACACTTAAGTTGGAGTCATTAAAACTAGTTTTTCAACCACTCCACAAATTTCATGTTAACAAACTACAGTTTTGACAAGTTGGATAGGAAATCTACTTTGTGCATGACAAGTAATTTTTCCAACAATTGTTTACAGACAGATTATTTCACTTATAATTCACTGAATCACAATTCCAGTGGGTCAAAAGTTTACATACACTAAGTTGACTATGCCTTTAAACAGCTTGGAAAATTCCAGAAAATTATGTCATGGCTTTAGAAGCTTCTGATAGGCTAATTGACATCATTTGAGTCAATTGGAGGTGTACCCGTGGATGTATTTCAAGGCCTATCTTCGAACTCAGTGCCTCTTTGCTTGACATCATGGGAAAATCTAAAGAAATCAGCCAAGACCTCAGATTAACAATTGTAGACATCCACAAGTCTGGTTCATCCTTGGAAGCAATTTCCAAATGCCTGAAGGTACCACATTCATCTGTACAAACAATAGTACGCAAGTATAAACACCATGGGATCACGTAGCTGTCAAACCACTCAGGAAGGAGACGTGTTCTGTCTCCTCGAGATGAACGTACTTTGGTGCGAAAAGTGCAAATCAATGCCAGAACATCAGCAAAGGACCTTGTGAAGATGCTGGAGGAAACAGGTACAAAGGTATCTATATCCACAGTAAAACGAGTCCTACATCGACATAACCTGAAAGTCCACTCAGCAAGGAAGAAGCCACTGCCCCAAACCCGGCATAAAAAAGCCAGACTACGGTTTGCAACTGAACATGGGGACAAAGATTGTACTTTTTGGAGAAATGTCCTCTGGTCTGATGAAACAAAAATATAACTTTTTGGCCATAATGACTTTCTTTATGTTTGGAGGAAAAAGGGGGAGGCTTGCAAGCTGAAGAACACCATCCCAACCGTGAAGCATGGGGATGGCAGCATCATGTTGTGGGGGTGCTTTGCTGTGGGAGGGACTGGTGCACTTTACAAAATAGATGGCATCATGGGCAAAATGGCATAAGGGCAACAAAGTCAAGGTATTGGAGTGGCCATCACAAAGCCCAGACCTCAATCCTATATAAAAATTTGCAGGCAGAACTGAATAAGCGTACAAGCAGGCCATATAAACCTGACTCAGTTATACCAGCTCTGTCAGGAGGAATGGGCCAACATTCACCCAATTTATTGTGAGAAGCTTTTGGAAGGCTACCCGAAACGTTTGACCCAAGTTAAATCAAATCAAATCAAATCAAATGTATTTATATAGCCCTTCGTACATCAGCTGATATCTCAAAGTGCTGTACAGAAACCCAGCCTAAAACCCCAAACAGCAAGCAATGCAGGTGTAAAAGCACGGTGGCTAGGAAAAACTCCCTAGAAAGGCCAAAACCTAGGAAGAAACCTAGAGAGGAACCAGGCTATGTGGGGTGGCCAGTCCTCTTCTGGCTGTGCCGGGTAGAGATTATAACAGAACATGGCCAAGATGTTCAAATGTTCATAAATAATAATAATAAGGCAGAATAATAATAAGGCAGAACAGTTGAAACTGGAGCAGCAGCATGGCCAGGTGGACTGGGGACAGCAAGGAGTCATCATGTCAGGTAGTCCTGGGACATGGTCCTAGGGCCCAGGCCAGTTGAAACTGGAGCAGCAGCATGGCCAGGTGGACTGGGGACAGCAAGGAGTCATCATGTCAGGTAGTCCTGGGGCATGGTCCTAGGGCTCAGGTCCTCCGAGAGAGAGAAAGAAAGAGAGAAGGAGAGAATTAGAGAACGCACACTTAGATTCACACAGGACACCGAATAGGACAGGAGAAGTACTCCAGATATAACAAACTGACCCTAGCCCCCCGACACATAAACTACTGCAGCATAAATACTGGAGGCTGAGAAAGGATGGGTCAGGAGACACTGTGGCCCCATCCGAGGACACCCCCGGACAGGGCCAAACAGGAAGGATATAACCCCACCCACTTTGCCAAAGCACAGCCCCCACACCACTAGAGGGATATCTTCAACCACCAACTTACTATCCTGAGACAAGGCCGAGTATAGCCCACAAAGATCTCCGCCACGGCACAACCCAAGGGGGGGGAGCCAACCCAGACAGGCTGACCACAACAGTGAATCAACCCACTCAGGTGACGCACCCCCCCCAGGGACGGCATGAGAGAGCCCCAGTAAGCCAGTGACTCAGCCCCTGTAACAGGGTTAGAGGCAGAGAATCCCAGTGGAAGAGGGGAACCGGCCAGGCAGAGACAGCAAGGGCGGTTCGTTGCTCCAGGGCCTTTCCGTTCACCTTCCCACTCCTGGGCCAGACTACACTCAATCATATGACCCACTGAAGAGATGAGTCTTCAGTAAAGACTTAAAGGTTGAGACCGAGTTTGCGTCTCTGACAACAATTTAAAGGCAATGCTACCAAATACTAATTGAGTGTATGTAAACTTCTGACCCACTGGGAATGTGATGAAAGAAATAAAAGCTGAAATAAATCATTCTCTCTACTATTATTCTGACATTTCACATTGTTAAAATAAAGTGGAGATCCTAACTGACCTAAGACAGGGAATTTTTGCGAGGATTAAATGTCAGGAATTGTGAACAACTGAGTTTAAATGTATTTGGCTAAGGTGTATGTAAACTTCTGACTTCAACTGTATATATACTGAGATCAGATTGCACACAGGTGCACTTTATTTAACTAATTATGTGACTTCTGAAGGTAATTGATTGCACGATATCTTATTTAGGGGCTTCAGAGCAAAGGGGTGAGTACCTATGCATGCCTCACTTGTCCGTTTATTTTTTTTGAGTTTTTTGAAAGAAGTTATTATTTTCATTTCACTTCACCAATTTCGACTATTTTGCATATATCCATTAGATGAAATCCAAATAAAAATCCATTTAAATTACAGGTTGTAATGCAACAAAATAGGAAAAGGCACTCTATAGGTCTATAGGTATATAGGTCTATAGGTCTATAGGTCTTTAGGGATGCACACAATCACAGCACCCAGATATCTAAGTGATGACTTTCCTCGTGTTAGGGATGCACACAATCACAGCACCCAGATATCTAAGTGATGACTTTCCTCGTGTTAGGGATGCACACAATCACAGCACCCAGATATCTAAGTGATGACTTTCCTCGTGTTAGGGATGCACACAATCACAGCACCCAGATATCTAAGTGATGACTTTCCTCGTGTTAGGGATGCACACAATCACAGCACCAGATCAGGTGTTTCTGATGTGTGCTTATACAGGTTCAGGAGTAATGCTGGGAAAGGTACTTTCTGTATACTGGAGCCTCAGAATGGAATGAGTTGCCTTTTCCTATAAAAACAACGTCCTCTCTGGGCAGCTTTAAACATAAAGTAAAAATGTGTTTGATGTCTTCTGTGCCCATATAAATAACCCCTATGATGTAACTGGAATGATGAGAGAGATGTTCTTCTTCTATGTTATTGTTTTATTATTTCACTGACATACTGTGTTTGATCTTGTCAAGCCATCTTGTCTCAAGAGGACCACAGTGGAAATAAGTCCCAGACTGTATAGTGTGTTATCCTCTATGATTTAACAATGGAAATAAGTCCCAGACTGTATAGTATGTTATCCTCTATGATTTAACAATGGAAATAAGTCCCAGACTTTATTGTGTGATATCCTCAATGATTTCATTCATGTGCATGCATGTATGGCTTTTTCAAGTTTTATGTGTGCTTGTTTTTTAAAATGGTCGAATTAAATCAACTAAACTAAACTAAAACTCGTGTTCTATTCTTCTGAAATAAGTATAATAATTAAAATAGTTTTTTTGACCTGACTAAAATAAATAATGGATTTATTGGGATGCTGTATATTAAATTTCTTTTTTTGACTGTTTATGTTAATTACACAAGTATTTTGCGTGACAATAACCAGCTGACAAAATTTCATGACCGCCGCATTCATAGACCCATTCTATGGACTCAGGAGAAAGTGGCATTACGCACAACATCTGTGGGCAGTTTCAGTGGAGTTGATATCAAGTCTCGGAGAGTGCGCTCTGCTGTCATTCTCTGGTATCACTGAGAAGATGAGATTGTCCCAACACTGTACATCAAGGTTTCTATAAGTTGTTTGTGCTCCCTTTGCACCACCTCTACCTTGCCATGAACAGAGTCTACAGGACCTTTCAGTACCGTTTTCTCTTTACTAAAATCATCAATCTGCCATTGGCTGAATTCTAGACTGGCACATAATGCATTGATGTCCTCTCGTAGTACTGTCGTGGCCAAAGGTTTTGAGAATGACACAAATATAAATTTTCACAAAGTCTGCTGCCTCATTTTGTATGATGGCAATTTGCATAGACTCCAGAATGTTATGGAGAGTGATCAGATGAATTGCAATTATTTGCAAAGTCCCTCTTTGCCACGCAAATGATCTGAATCCCACAAAAAGCATTTCCACTGCATTTCAGCCCTGCCACAAAAGGACCAGCTGACATCATGTCAGTGATTCTCTTGTTAACATAGGTGTGAGTGTTGACGAGGACAAGGCTGGAGATCACTCTGTCATGCTGATTGAGTTCGAATAACAGACTGGAAGCCTCAAAAGGAGGGTGGTGCTTGGAATCATTGTTCTTCCTCTGTCAACCGTGGTTACCTGCAAGGAAACACGTGCTCTCATCATTGTTTTGCACAAAAAGAGCTTCACAGGCAAGGATATTGCTGCCAGTAAGATTGCACCTAAATCAACCATTTATTCGGATCATCAAGAACTTCAAGGAGAGCAGTTCAATTGTTGTGAAGAAGGCTTCAGGGCGCCCAAGAAAGTCCAGCAAGTGCCAGGACAGTCTCCTAAAGTTGATTCAGCTCAAGGATCGGGGCACTACCAGTACAGAGCTTGCTCAAGAATGGCAGCAGGCAGGTGTGAGTGCATCTGCACGCACAGTGAGGCAAAGACTTTTGGAGGATGGCCTGGTGTCAAGAAGGGCAGCAAAGAAGCCACTTCTCTCCAGGAAAAATATCAGGGACAGACTGATATTCCGCAAAAGGTACAGGGAGTGGACTGCTGAGGACTGGGGTAAAGTCATTTTCTCTGATGAATCCCTTTTCAGATTGTTTGAGCCATCCGGAAAAAAGCTTGTCCGGAGAAGACAAGGTGAGTGCTACCATCAGTCCTGTGTCATGCCAACAGTAAAGCATCCTCAGACCATTCATGTGTGGGGTTGCTTCTCAGCCAAGGGAGTGGGCTCACTCACGTTTTTGCCTAAGAACACAGCCACGAATAAAGAATGGTACCAACACATCCTCCGAGAGCAACTTCTCCCAACCATCCAGGAACAGTTTGGTGATGAACAATGCCTTTTCCAGCATGATGGAGCACCTTGCCATTAGGAAAAAGTGATAACTAAGTGGCTCAGGGAACAAAACACAGATATTTTGTGTCCATGGCCAGGAAATTACCCCGACCTTAATCCCATTGAGAACTTGTTGTCAATCCTCAAGAGGCGGGTGGCCAAACAAAGACCCACAAATTCTGGGCTGCCATCAGTCAGGATGTGGCCAAGAAGTGAATTGACAGAATGCCAGGGCAGATTGCAGAGGTCTTGAAAAAGAAGGGTCAACACTGCAAATATTGACTCTTTGCATCAATTGTCAATAAAAGCATTTGACACTTATGAAATGCTTGTAATTATACTTCAGTATTCCATAGTAACATGACAAACATATCTAAAGACACTGAAGCAGCAAACTTTGTGAAAATGTATATTTGTGTCATTCTCAAAACTTCTGGCCACGACTGTATATCCAAGATATCAAGTTTGGCAAGCCTTTCATTGATGGACTTCAGCAAGTCAACATCCATCTCCGTGAACCTTTCCCCGCGCGCCCTCTTGCTTCTCAAAACTGGGTTGGTGCCATCGTTGATACCTCTTCGCCAACTTGGCTTTTATTGAATCTTCGATGGATTCTGAAGCATCCAGCGTGTTTGCAGGCTCTCGGTAGATACGCCCAATAGAATAACAGGCTCTCGGTAGATACGCCCAATAGAATAACAGGCTCTCGGTAGATACGCCCAATAGAATAACAGGCTCTCGGTAGATACGCCCAATAGAATAACAGGCTCTCGGTAGCCCAATAGAATTACAGGCTCTCGGTAGATACGCCCAATAGAATAACAGGCTCTCGGTAGATACGCCCAATAGAATAACAGGCTCTCGGTAGATACGCCCAATAGAATAACAGGCTCTCGGTAGATACGCCCAATAGAATAACAGGCTCTCGGTAGATACGCCCAATAGAATAACAGGCTCTCGGTAGATACGCCCAATAGAATAACAGGCTCTCGGTAGATACGCCCAATAGAATAAAAAAGAAAAAACGATTGTTTACTCCTGCCTGTTATATTGAACTATTTGCCACAAACAATTTATTCAAAATCGGACACAATTAACTTGTGTTGACACAAAGCCTGTCGTCAATGTTAGTCTGGTGTCCTCAGAATTTTCAAGAGATTGTATGTAAATTGAATTTAAAGACAATATATTTCAAACACCCTTAAATTCAAGTTTTCTGAATAGACAGATAAGAAGATGAATTGAGTGGAATATGTGGTCTTTCAATATTGTTGACTCTAAGAGGCAGTTTCCCTAATTTACATTGGCGAAACATAGAGAATCTCCATGTACAGTGCTTTTCAGTCTAGGACAAGGCTTAATCTGTATCTGGGAAAGTGGCCCAAGAAGTTACAGATTCTGGTTCAATGATCCATCATTTCTAAGTTATGATGTATTGTATAGAACAGAATAACTTTGTGATGATCGGTAAACATTTTCTCTTGCTCTGTGTGGGCCATGTAGTCAGTGTCTGTGAGGTGTTGTGTCTCTGTGACCCAGTTATAGATTAGCTTCCCTGTCCTGACCCGTATTGACCAGTACCCACCTGTACTGACACGTAATGACCGGTATTGATCTGTACTTACCCGGACTGATCCATACTGATCCGTATTGACCCGTACTGACTCATACTGACCCATACTGACCCGTATTGACCAGTACCCACCTGTACTGACACGTAATGACCGGTATTGATCTGTACTTACCCGGACTGACCCATACTGATCCGTATTGACCCGTACTGACTCATACTGACCCATACTGACCCGTATTGACCAGTACCCACCTGTACTGACACGTAATGACCGGTATTGATCTGTACTTACCCGGACTGACCCATACTGATCCGTATTGACCCGTACCCACCTGTACTGACCCTAACTGACTCGTATTGACCCCTACTAATCCTAACCCCCAATCAACCCGTGCTGACCCGTACTGACTCATACTGACTCATTCTGACCCCTAACCCCTATTGACCCGTATTGTTCCGTATTGACTCATACTGAGCCCAACTGACCCTAAACCCATATTGACCCGTACTGACCCGTACTGACTCATACTGACTCATACTGACTCATTCTGACCCCTAACCCCTATTGACCCGTATTGTTCCGTATTGTGTTAAGAAGCAGAGCTTCGTGATGACAGAGACACATTTTCTCTTGCTCTCTGTGGGCCATGTAGTCAGTGTCAATCAGGTGTTGTGTCTCTGTGACCCAGTTTTGTCCGGTATTGAGTCTTAATGACCCATATTGAACCGTACTGATCCGTATTGACCCATACTGATTCATACTGACTGGTATTGACCAGTATTGACCTGAACTGACCCGTACTGAACTGTACTGACCTGTATTGAATTGTACTGACCCATACTGACCCGTATTGAATTGTACTGACCCGTATTGAATCGTACTGACCCGTATTGACCCGTATTGACCCGTATTGAATTGTACTGACCCGTATTGACCCGTACTGACCCGTATTGAATTGTACTGACCCGTATTGAATTGTACTGACCCGTATTGACCCGTATTGACCCGTATTGAATTGTACTGACCCGTATTGACCCGTACTGACCCGTATTGAATTGTACTGACCCGTATTGAATTGTACTGACCCGTATTGAATTGTACTGACCCGTATTGACCCGTACTGACCCGTATTGAATTGTACTGACCCGTATTGAATTGTACTGACCCGTATTGACCCGTATTGAATTGTACTGACCCGTATTGACCCGTACTGACCCGTATTGAATTGTACTGACCCGTATTGAATTGTACTGACCCGTATTGAATTGTACTGACCCGTATTGACCCGTATTGACCCGTACTGACCCGTATTGAATTGTACTGACCCGTACTGACCCGTATTGAATTGTACTGACCTGTATTGACCCGTATTGAATTGTACTGACCCGTACTGACCCGTATTGAATTGTACTGACCCGTATTGACCCGTATTGAATTGTACTGACCTGTATTGACCCGTATTGAATTGTACTGACCCGTACTGACCCGTATTGAATTGTACTGACCTGTATTGACCCGTATTGAATTGTACTGACCCGTACTGACCCGTATTGAATTGTACTGACCCGTATTGAATTGTATTGACCCGTACTGACCCGTATTGAATTGTACTGACCCGTATTGAATTGTACTGACCCGTATTGACCCGTACTGACCCGTATTGACCCGTATTGAATTGTACTGACCTGTATTGACCCGTATTGACCCGTACTGACCCGTATTGAATTGTACTGGCCCGTACTGACCCGTATTGACCCGTATTGAATTGTACTGACCCGTATTGACCCGTACTGACCCGTATTGAATTGTACTGACCCGTATTGACCCGTATTGAATTGTACTGACCTGTATTGACCCGTATTGACCCGTACTGAATTGTACTGACCCGTATTGACCCGTATTGAATTGTACTGACCCGTACTGACCCGTATTGAATTGTACTGACCCGTATTGAATTGTACTGACCCGTATTGAATTGTACTGACCCGTACTGACCCGTATTGAATTGTACTGACCCGTATTGACCCGTATTGAATTGTACTGACCCGTATTGAATTGTACTGACCCCTATTGAATTGTACTGACCCGTATTGACCCGTTTTGAATTGTATTGACCCGTATTGAATTGTACTGAATTGAATTGTACTGACCCGTATTGACCCGTATTGAATTGTATTGACCCGTATTGAATTGTATTGACCCGTACTGACCCGTATTGAATTGTACTGACCCGTATTGACCCGTATTGAATTGTACTGACCCGTATTGAATTGTACTGACCCGTACTGACCCGTATTGAATTGTACTGACCCGTATTGACCCGTATTGAATTGTACTGACCCGTATTGAATTGTACTGACCCGTACTGACCCGTATTGAATTGTACTGACCCGTACTGACCCGTACTGACCCGTATTGAATTGTACTGACCTGTACTGACCCGTACTGACCTGTATTGAATTGTACTGACCCGCACTGACCCGTATTGACCCGTACTGACCCATACTGACCTGTACTGACCCGTATTGACCCGTACTGACCCGTACTGACCTGTACTGACCCGTATTGACCCGTACTGACCCATACTGACCTGTACTGACCAGTATTGACCCGTACTGACCCATACTGACCCGTATTGACCCGTATTGACCCATACTGACCCATACTGACCTGTACTGACCCGTATTGACCCGTATTGACCCGTATTGAATTGTACTGACCCGTATTGAATTGCACTGACCCGTATTGACCCGTAATGACCTGTTCTGTGGTGGATTAGTGAAAAAGGATAACAGAATCATGTCACGACAAGGCAGCTCCAGACATTCTTCTTAATTCATCTCCTCTTTTTTTTCTCTTGCTCTTCTCTCGTTACCTCCCAGTGTCCCAGAGAATTATTGACAGTGAGTTCTCTGATTTTGACTGCGAGGACGGGATCGGTGTCATAGCAGGTAACCAAACCACGACAAAACAGGTTTAATGGAGTTCCAATCCTAGCCATAACCATGTACTCTATATCTATATCAAATGTCAATATCCCAGTCAACATGTTATTACTATTATTATCAGAAATTAGCCTCTACACATATATATACATACTGTCTACACACAACAACAGAACAGCATCCATAGAATTCCATAAATCATAATAATGTAGAGGTCTCTTTACTTGGACACAATCAGTCCTGGGTTCCTATACTATTCTAAATATCCCAACCACTTTCACATACACTACCGTTCAAAAGTTTTGGGTCACTTGTTCATTAAAATAACATCAAATTGATCAGAAGTACAGTGTAGACATTGTTAATATTGTAAAGCTCATTTGTTCATTAAAATAACATCAAATTGATCAGAAGTACAGTGTAGACATTGTTAATATTGTAAATGACTATTGTAGCTGGAATATCTACATAGGTGTACAGAGGCCCATTATCAGCAACCATCACTCCAGTGTTCCAATGGCACATTGCGTTATCTAATCCAAGTTTATCATTTTAAAAGGCTAATTGATCATTAGAAAACCCTTTTGCAATTATGTTAGCACAGCTGAAAACTGTTGTGCTGATTAATGAAGAAAATAAATTGGCCTTCTTTAGACTAGTTGAGTGTCTGGAGCATCAGCATTTGTGGATTCGATTACAGGTTCAAATTGGCCAGAAACAAAGAACTTTATTCTGAAATTCGTCAGTCTTTTCTTGTTCTGAGAAATTAAGGCTATTCCATGCGAGAAATTGCCAAGAAACTGAAGATCTCATACAGCGCTGTGTACTACTCCCTTCACAGAACAGCACAAACTGTCCCTAACCAGAATAGAAAAAGGAGTGGGAGGCCCCGGTGCACAACTGAGCAAGAGGGCAAGTACATTAGATTGTCTAGTTTGAGAAACAGACATGTCCTCAAATGGCAGCTTCATTAAATAGTACCTGCAAAACACCAGTCTCAACGTCAACAGTGAAGAGGTGACACCGGGATGCTGGCCTTCCAGGCAGAGTTCCTCTGTCCAGTGTTTATGTTCTTTTGCCCATCTTAATCTTTTTTTTCTTTTTTTGCTGGCCTTGTTGGCAGAGTTGCAAAGAAAAAGCCATATCTCAGACTGGCCAATAAAAAGAAAAGATTAAGATAGGCAAAAGAACAGACACTGGACAGAGGAAGATTGGAAAAAAGTGTTATGGACAGACAAATCGAAGTTTGAGTTTGAGGAACATTCGTGAGATGAAGACAAAATGAAAGATGCTGGAGGAGTGCTTGACGCCATCTGTCAAGCATGGTGGAGGCAATGTGATGGTCTCTGGGTGCTTTGATGGTGGTAAAGTGGGAGATTTGTACAGGGTAAAGGGATCTTGAAGAAGGAAGGCTATCACTCCATTTTGCAACACCATGTCATACCCTGTGGACGCTGTTTAATTGAAGCCAATTTCCTCCTACAACAGGACAGTGACCAAGAACACAGCTCCAAACTATGCAAGAACTATTTATGGAAGAATCAGTCAGCTGGTATTCTGTCTATAATGGAGTGGCCAGCACGGTCACCCGGATCTCAACTTTATTGAGCTGTGGTGGGAGCAGCTTGACCGTATGGTACGTAAGAAGTGCCCATCAAGCCAATCCAACTTGTGGGAGGTGCTTCAGGAAGCATGGGGTGAAATCTCTTCAGATTACCTCAACAAATTAACAACTAGAATGCCAAAGGTCTGCAAGGCTGTAATTGCAGCAAATTGTGGATTCTTTGATGAAAGCAAAGTTTGAAGGACACAATTATTATTTAAATAAAAATCATTATTTTAAACCTGTCAACGTCTTGACCATATTTCCTATTCATTTTGCAACTAATTTCATGCATGTCTTCATGGAAAACAAGGACATTTCTAAGTGACCCCAAACTTTGAATAGTAGTGTACATTCCATGCAATGAAAAGACAAATAATTTAACACTTCAAGGTTCATGGAAATACAGTGACAGTCTTAAACACAGCCGGGGGAAGCTCAATCTCCACTCCCTGTCTCTCCACGTCCCCTCCCCTCCCCTCCTATCTCCCCCTCCACTCTCTCTCTCTCCCCCTCCTATCCCACTCTACCCCTTCAATCTGTTTTTTTGCCGGCAATACCCTCTCTCCCAATCCAACTCCACTCACGTTCTCTGCCCCTCCACTCCCACTCTCTCCTCATCCTATCCCCCTCCACTCCCTCTCTCCCTCCTACCTCTCTGCAACTCCACTCCCACTCTCTCCTCCTATCCCCCTCCAATCCCCTCTCTCCCCCTCCTCTCCCTCTCTCTCCCCTCTACTCCCTATCTTTCCCACTACAGCCCTCCTCTTCGCCTCCATTCTCTTTCTCTAGCCTTCCTTTCCCCTCCCCTCTCCAACTCCACTCCCTCTCTTTCCCCCTCCACTAACTCTCTCTACCCTCCACTCCTCCTCTCTCCCACCCTATCCGCCGCTATCCCTCCTCTCCCTTTCCACTCCCCCTCTCTCCCCCATCCTATCCCCTTCAACCCCTCCAATCCCACTCTCTCTCTTCACTCCCTCTTTCTCCTCATCAACTCCCTCTTTCCCATCTCCACTCCCCCTCCACTCCCTCTCTGTCCCCATCCACTCCCTCTCTTCCTCCATCTAATCACTCTCTCTACCACTCCATTCCCCCTTTCCCCCTCCACTCCATCTCTCTTCCCCTCTTCCCCCTAGCCTGGTGGGCAGGAGCATTGGGCCAGTAACCAAAAGGTTGCTCAATCGAATTCCTGAGCTGACAAGATACAAATCTGTCGTTCTGCCCTTGAGCAGGGCAGTTAATCCACTGTTCCCCAGGCGCCGAAGACATGGATGTGGATTAAGGCCCCGATCTAATCCCTCCTATCTCCCTCTCTGTCCCCATCCACTCCCTCTCTGTCCCCCTCCACTCCCTCTCTCCCCATCAAATCACTCTCTCCACCAATCCATTCCCCCTTTCCCCATCCTCTCCCTCTTTCTCCACCTCCTATCACCTTTCCCCCTCCTCTCCCTCTTTCTCCACCTCCTATCACCTTTCCCCCTCAATCTCTCTCCCTCAACTCCCTCTCCCCCTCCTTTCTCCTTTCACCCTCCATTCAATCTATCTTCCTCCCCTATCTATTTCTCCACATCCACTCCCTCTTTCTCCCCTCCTATCTCCTCTCCTCCTCCACTCCCCCTTCCAGTCCCTCTCTGTACCCCTCCTATCCTACACTCATTCTCTCTCCCCCTCCACTCCCTCTCTCTCCACATTCCCCCTCTCCATAACCTCCACTCCCTTCTCTCCCCGTCCTATCCTCCACTCCCTTATCTCCCCGTCCTATCCTCCACTCCCTTATCTACCCGTCCTATCCTCCACTCCCTTATCTACCCGTCCTATCCTCCACTCCCTTATCTACCCGTCCTATCCTCCACTCCCTTCTCTACCCGTCCTATCCTCCACTCCCTTATCTCCCCGTCCTATCCTCCACTCCCTTATCTCCCCGTCCTATCCTCCACTCCACCCTTATCTACCCGTCCTATCCTCCACTCCCTTATCTACCCGTCCTATCCTCCACTCCCTTCTCTCCCCGTCCTATCCTCCACTCCCTTATCTACCCGTCCTATCCTCCACTCCCTTATCTACCCGTCCTATCCTCCACTCCCTCTCACTACCCGTCTACTCCCTTCTCTCCCGGTCCTATCCTCCACTCCCTTATCTACCCGTCCTATCCTCCACTCCCTTATCTACCCATCATATCCTCCACTCCCTTCTCTCCCGGTCCTATCCTCCACTCCCTCTCACTACCCGTCCTATCCTCCACTCCCTTATCTACCCGTCCTATCCTCCACTCCCTTATCTACCCGTCCTATCCTCCACTCCCTTATCTACCCGTCCTATCCTCCACTCCCTTATCTACCCGTCCTATCCTCCACTCCCTCTCACTACCCGTCTACTCCCTTCTCTCCCGGTCCTATCCTCCACTCCCTTATCTACCCGTCCTATCCTCCACTCCCTTATCTACCCGTCCTATCCTCCACTCCCTTATCTACCCGTCCTATCCTCCACTCCCTTCTCTCCCCGTCCTATCCTCCACTCCCTTATCTACCCGTCCTATCCTCCACTCCCTTATCTACCCGTCCTATCCTCCACTCCCTTCTCTACCCGTCCTATCCTCCACTCCCTTATCTACCCGTCCTATCCTCCACTCCCTTATCTACCCGTCCTATCCTCCACTCCCTTATCTACCCGTCCTATCCTCCACTCCCTTATCTACCCGTCCTATCCTCCACTCCCTTCTCTCCCCGTCCTATCCTCCACTCCCTTCTCTCCCGGTCCTATCCTCCACTCCCTTATCTATTTGTCCTATCCTCCACTCCCTTCTCTCCCGGTCCTATCCTCCACTCCCTTATCTACCCGTCCTATCCTCCACTCCCTTATCTACCCGTCTACTCCCTTCTCTCCCGGTCCTATCCTCCACTCCCTTCTCTCCCCGTCCTATCCTCCACTCCCTTATCTACCCGTCCTATCCTCCACTCCCTTATCTACCCGTCCTATCCTCCACTCCCTTATCTACCCGTCCTATCCTCCACTCCCTTATCTACCCGTCCTATCCTCCACTCCCTTATCTACCCGTCCTATCCTCCACTCCCTCTCACTACCCGTCCTATCCTCCACTCCCTTATCTACCCGTCCTATCCTCCACTCCCTTATCTACCCGTCCTATCCTCCACTCCCTTATCTACCCGTCCTATCCTCCACTCCCTTATCTACCCGTCCTATCCTCCACTCCCTTATCTACCCGTCCTATCCTCCACTCCCTTATCTACCCGTCCTATCCTCCACTCCCTTATCTACCTGTCCTATCCTCCACTCCCTTATCTACCCGTCCTATCCCCTGACCCCCTCCTATCCCCTCTCCATTCCCTCTCTCACCCTCCACTCCTCTCTCTCCCACTCCTTTCACCCTCTCCCATGCCCTCAACTTTTTCTCCCCCTCTTATCCCCTTTCCCCTCTATGCCCTCTCTTTCCCCTTCCACTCCCCCTCTCTTTCC
>NC_088402.1:182114-396649 GCF_034236695.1 Oncorhynchus nerka
TCAGGTCGGATGGACCGGCATCGCTTGTCTGAAGACTGCTACTCACCAGACAGGTACAAAAACCATTCACACTATGTAGCCTACGCAGCTACGCATCCATACACACTATGTAGTCTACACAGCTACGCATCCATACACACTATGTAGCCTACACAGCTACGCATCCATACACACTATGTAGCATACACAGCTACACATCCATACACATTATGTAGCCTACACAGCTACGCATCCATACACACTATGTAGCCTACACAGCTACGCATCCATACACACTATGTAGCCTACACAGCTACGCATCCATACACACTATGTAGCCTACACAGCTACGCATCCATACACACTATGTAGTCTACGCAGCTACGCATCCATACACACTATGTAGCCTACACAGCTACGCATCCATACACACTATGTAGTCTACACAGCTACGCATCCATACACACTATGTAGCATACACAGCTACGCATCCATACACACTATGTAGCCTACACAGCAGCATCCATACACACGCATCCATACACACTATGTAGCCTACACAGCTACGCATCCATACACACTATGTAGCCTACACAGCTACGCATCCATACACACTATGTAGCCTACACAGCTACGCATCCATACACACTATGTAGCCTACACAGCTACGCATCCATACACACTATGTAGCCTACACAGCTACGCATCCATACACACTATGTAGACTACAAAGCTACACATCCATACACACTATGGGTTGGGGTTGGGGTTAGGGTTAGGGGGGGTTACTGTACCTCTGTGGAGGGTGAACACTAAACGACTATGACTGAGTCCTGGTCTTGGCAGACCGGGAGGTTAGGGTTAGGGTTAGGGTTAGGATTGGATTTACTGTGCCTCTGTGGAGGGGAAAGACTTGGCGACCTTGACCAGTTCCTGGCCATGTCAGAGTGGGAGGTGTAGTTGGAGGACATGACCTGTTCTGGAACATACACACTATGTAGTCTACACAGCTATGCATCCATACACACTATGTAGCCCAAACAGCTGCGCATCCATACACACTATGTAGCCTACACAGCTACGCATCCATACACACTATGTAGAAACCCTATGTAGACCCTAACCCTAACCCTAAACCAGACACATTGTAGTCTGTGTGAATAGTTACTTTTTCACAGCAACATGAACAGAGAAGCTGATGACTGTAGTTTTTAATCAAACAGAAGACCAGGTTCGCCCCCTTTCTGCCCTACACCCTGAGATCAAACAGAAGACTAGGGTCTCCCCCTTTCTCCCCTACACCCTGAGATCAAACAGAAGACCAGGGTCGCCCCCTTTCTGCCCTACACCCTGAGATCAAACAGAAGACCAGGGTCTCCCCCTTTCTCCCCTACACCCTGAGATCAAACAGAAGCCAGGGTCGCCCCCTTTCTCCCCCCTGAGATCAAACAGAAGACCAGGGTCTGCCCTACACCCTGAGATTCTCCCTTCTCCCCCTACACCCTGAGATCAAACAGAAGACTAGGGTCTCCCCCTTTCTCCCCTACACCCTGAGATCAAACAGAAGACCAGGGTCGCCCCCTTTCTGCCCTACACCCTGAGATCAAACAGAAGACCAGGGTCTCCCCCTTTCTCCCCTACACCCTGAGATCAAACAGAAGCCAGGGTCGCCCCCTTTCTCCCCTATACCCTGAGATCAAACAGAAGACCAGGGTCTCCCCCTTTCTGCCCTACACCCTGAGATCAAACAGAAGACCAGGGTCGCCCCCTTTCTCCCCTACACCCTGAGATCAAACAGAAGACCAGGGTCGCCCCCTTTCTCCCCTACACCCTGAGATCTGTGTCAAACAGACCTGGGACAAATACCTAAGCGGTTCTTGATTTAGTTTCCTAATACAATGGAACAAATACAATGGAACCAATACAATGGAACCAAAACAATTGAACCAATAGATGGAACCAATACAATGGAACCAATAGATGGAACCAATACAATGGAACCAATAGATGGAACCAATAGATGGAACCAATACAATGGAACCAATATATGGAACCAATAGATGGAACCAATACAATGGAACCAATAGATGGAACCAATACAATGGAAACAATACAATGGAACCAATATATGGAACCAATACAATGGAACCAATACATGGAACCAATACAATGGAACAAATAGATGGAACCAATACATAGAACCAACAGATGGAACCAATAGAATGGAACCAATAGATGGAACCAATATATGGAACCAATACAAAGGAACCAATACAATGGAACCAATAGATGGAACCAATACAATGGAACCAATAGATGGAACCAATACAATGGAAACAATACAATGGAACCAATAGATGGAACCAATACAATGGAACCAATAGATGGAACCAATACAATGGAACCAATACAATGGAACCAATAGATGGAACCAATACAATGGAACCAATACAATGGAACCAATACAATGGAACCAATAGATGGAACCAATATATGGAACCAATAGATGGAACCAATACAATGGCACCAATACAATGGAACCAATACAATGGAACCAATAGATGGAACCAATATATGGAACCAATAGATGGAACCAATACAATGGAACCAATAGATGGAACCAATACAATGGCACCAATACAATGGAACCAATACAATGGAACCAATAGATGGAACCAATATATGGAACCAATAGATGGAACCAATACAATGGAACCAATACAATGGAACCAATACAATGGAACCAATACAATGGAACCAATAGATGGAACCAATACAATGGAACGATACAATAGACCCAACAGAATGGTACCAATGGTAGGGTGTTAGGTGACTCGACAAGCAATGGACACTTTGAAGCAGCAGTGATGAAATCAATTTTCACTAAATGTCAATAATATGGACTTTACAATACATAATAAATCATTTGAAAACATGAATGTGGAATTGTTTAACCATGGCTAAATATCACAAAAATGTATATGATGATATTTCGATGATATGAGCCCAAATGTAAAGCAAGTGCCGTGCTAAGATCATTCAAATCTGAGGCACAGCCTTTTTTATGAAACACATGAAATCGGTGTGTTCATAATGATTTTATTTTTACCATCAGTATTCCTCGCTCTACCAGAGTCAGATTGATGTGATACTGTATTGTCAATAAGTATAGGAAAGTCCCATGTTTTATGGTCATCAGACGTCCTGAAATATGAGGTAAAACGTTTTTCCTTCGCTTCTGTCATTCAGATGTTTTCAGAGACAGGACAAAAACATAGCCTGTTACAGAGTAGGGCTTCGTAACCAGGGATTGGTCCAAATTCACATCGCCACCCGTTTTCATGACGAGACGCTAGTCGCAACGTCCACAGTGAAGAGGGATGCTGGCCTTCTAGGCAGAGTTGCAAAGAAAAAGCCATATCAGACTGGCCAATAAAAATAAAAGATTAAGATGGGCAAAACAACACAGACACTGGACAGAGGAACTCTGCCTAGAAGGCCAGCATCCTGGAGTCACCTCTTTACTGTTAATGCTGAGACTGGTGTTTTGCGGGTACAATTTTTTTTTTGTAGTATCCAATTGGTCAAATCAAATCAAATTTATTTATATAGCCCTCCGTACATCAGCTGATATCTCAAAGTGCTGTACAGAAACCCAGCCTAAAACCCTAAACAGCAAGCAATGCAGGTGTAGAAGCACTGTGGCTAGGAAAAACTCCCTAGAAAGGCCAAAACCTAGGAAGAAACCTAGAGAGGCACCAGGCTATGTGGGGTGGCCAGTCCTCTTCTGCCTGTGCCGGGTGGAGATTATAACAGAACATGGCCAAGATGTTCAAATGTTCATAAATGACCAGCAGGGTGAAATAATAATAATCACAGACAGAACAGTTGAAACTGGAGCAGCAGCACGGCCAGGTGGACTGGGGACAGCAAGGAGTCATCATGTCAGGTAGTCCTGAGGCATGGTCCCAGGGCTCAGGTCCTCCGAGAGAGAGAAAGAAAGAGAGAATTAGAGAGAGCATACTTATATTCACACAGGATACCGGTTAGGACAGGAGAAGTACTCCAGATATAACAAACTGACCCTAGCCCCCCGACACATAAACTACTGCAGCATAAATACTGGAGGCTGAGACAGGAGGGGTCAGGAGACACTGTGGCCCCATTCGATGACACCCCCGGACAGGGCCAAACAGGAAGGATATAACCCCAATGTTACCTTAATTTAATTATACCAATGTGTTTTCAATAGTTGAATTCCCTTAATCTATTTTATGAGAATTTGTAAGATTCTTGTTTGCATAAAATAGACGGAGACTTAATCCACAAACCATTCCTTTCTTCCTAGTTGGAATGGTGTTCATTAACTTTAATTACTCCTTTTCGGTGTCACACAATCCCTTCTTATGAACTCATATTGTTAATCAGATACAGTGCCTTGCGAAAGTATTCGGCCCCCTTGAACTTTGCGACCTTTTGCCACATTTCAGGCTTCAAACATAAAGATATAAAACTGTGTTTTTTTGTGAGGAATCAACAACAAGTGGGACACAATCATAAAGTGGAACGACATTTATTGGATATTTCAAAAAAATTTAACAAATCAAAAACTGAAAAATTGGGCGTGCAAAATTATTCAGCCCCCTTAAGTTAATACTTTGTAGCGCCACCTTTTGCTGCGATTACAGCTGTAAGTCGCTTGGGGTATGTCTCTATCAGTTTTGCACATCGAGAGACTGAAAATTTTCCCCATTCCTCCTTGCAAAACAGCTCGAGCTCAGTGAGGTTGGATGGAGAGCATTTGTGAACAGCAGTTTTCAGTTCTTTCCACAGATTCTCGATTGGATTCAGGTCTGGACTTTGACTTGGCCATTCTAACACCTGGATATGTTTATTTTTGAACCATTCCATTGTAGATTTTGCTTTATGTTTTGGATCATTGTCTTGTTGGAAGACAAATCTCCGTCCCAGTCTCAGGTCTTTTGCAGACTCCATCAGGTTTTCTTCCAGAATGGTCCTGTATTTGGCTCCATCCATCTTCCCATCAATTTTAACCATCTTCCCTGTCCCTGCTGAAGAAAAGCAGGCCCAAACCATGATGCTGCCACCACCATGTTTGACAGTGGGGATGGTGTGTTCCGGGTAATGAGCTGTGTTGCTTTTACGCCAAACATAACGTTTTGCATTGTTGCCAAAAAGTTCAATTTTGGTTTCATCTGACCAGAGCACCTTCTTCCACATGTTTGGTGTGTCTCCCAGGTGGCTTGTGGCAAACTTTAAACAACACTTTTTATGGATATCTTTAAGAAATTGCTTTTTTCTTGCCACTCTTCCATAAAGGCCAGATTTGTGCAATACTGATTGTTGTCCTATGGACAGAGTCTCCCACCTCAGCTGTAGATCTCTGCAGTTCATCCAGAGTGATCATGGGCCTCTTGGCTGCATCTCTGATCAGTCTTCTCCTTGTATGAGCTGAAAGTTTAGAGGGACGGCCAGGTCTTGGTAGATTTGCAGTGGTCTGATACTCCTTCCATTTCAATATTATCGCTTGCACAGTGCTCCTTGGGATGTTTAAAGCTTGGGAAATCTTTTTGTATCCAAATCCGGCTTTAAACTTCTTCACAACAGTATCTCGGACCTGCCTGGTGTGTTCCTTGTTCTTCATGATGCTCTCTGCGCTTTTAACGGACCTCTGAGACTATAACAGTGCAGGTGCATTTATACAGAGACTTGATTACACACAGGTGTATTGTATTTATCATCATTAGTCATTTAGGTCAACATTGGATCATTCAGAGATCCTCACTGAACTTCTGGAGAGAGTTTGCTGCACTGAAAGTAAAGGGGCTGAATAATTTTGCACGCCCAATTTTTCAGTTTTTGATTTGTTAAAAAAGTTAGAAATATCCAATAAATGTCGTTCCACTTCATGATTGTGTCCCACTTGTTGTTGATTCTTCACAAAAAAATACAGTTTTATATCTTTATGTTTGAAGCCTGAAATGTGGCAAAAGGTCGCAAAGTTCAACGGGGCCGAATACTTTCGCAAGGCACTGTATAATAAAACAGAGTATAAGTTTACTTAGTTACAGTTTCATTTAAAATAAGACTATTTGTTCAGTCATTTAATCATAATTTTCCTAACACCCACCCACTTTGCCAAAGCACAGCCCCCACACCACCAGAGGGATATCTTCAACCACCAACTTACCATCCTGAGACAAGATCTTCGCCACGGCACAACCCAAGGGGGGGCGCCAACCCAGACAGGAAGATCACATCAGTGACTCAACCCACTCAAGTGACGCCCCCCTCCTAGGGACAGTATGAAAGCCCGGACGACGCTGGGCCAATTGTGCGTCGCCCCATGAGCCTCCCGGTCGCGGTAGGCTGCACTCAAACCCAGAATCTCTGGTGGCACAGCTAGCACTGCGATGCAGTGCCTTAGACCACTGCGCCCCCCGGGAGGCTTGCCGGTACTATTTAATGAAGCTGCCATTTGAGGACTTGTGAGGCGTCTGTTTCTCAAACTAGACACTCTAATGTACTTGTCCTCTTGCTCAGTTGTGCACCGGGGCACATCCAGATGGAGATATATACAGTTGAAGTTGGACGTTTACATACAATTAGGTTGGAGTCATTAAAACAAATTTTTCAACCACTCCACACATTTCTTGTTAACAAACTATATTCTTTGGCAAGTCAGTTAGGACATCTACTTTGTGCATGACACAACTGAGTCTGGTTCATATCTGGGTTCTAGTGAGTCTGGTTATCTGGGTTCTAGTGAGTATGGTTCATGTCTGGGTTCTTAGTGAGTATGGTTCATGTCTGGGGTCTTAGTGAGTCTGGTTCATGTCTGGGTTCTAAGTGTGTCATATCTGGGTTCTAGTGTGTCATATCTGGGTTCTTAGTGAGGCTGGTTCATGCCTGGGGTCTTAGTGAGTCTGGTTCATGTCTGGGTTCTTAGTGAGTCGGGTTCAAATCTGGTGTCTTAGTGAGTCTGGTTCGTATCGTGGATCTTAGTGAATCTGGTTCATATCTGGGATCTTAGTGAGTCTGGTTCGTATCGTGGATCTTAGTGAATCTGGTTCCTATCTGGGATCTTAGTGAGTCTGGTTCATATCTGGGATTTTAGTGAGTCTGGTTCGTATCCGGGGTCCAAGTGTATCATATCTGGTGTCTTAGTGAGTCTGGTTCCTATCTGGGATCTTAGTGAGTCTGGTTCCTTCTGCTAAATGACTTAAATGTAAATGTAATGTAAATGTTCCTATCTGGGGTCGTAGTAAGTCATTTCTGGGGTCAGTGGGTCATTTTCATATCTGGGGTTTTAATGTGCCTGGTTCATATATGGCGTGTTAGTGAGTCATTTGTGGGGTCTTGGTGAGTCTGGTTAACATCTACAGTCTTAATGAGTAATATCTGGAGTCTTGATGAGTCTGGTTCACATGTGAGGTCTTAGTGAGTCTGGTTCATATCTGGGGTCTTCTGAAATCATATCCTGGGTCTTAGTGAGTCCTTTTAATGTATTGTGTCTTAGTGAGTCAATTTCCTATTTGGATTATTGAGGTCAGTCTGGTTCAAATATGGGGTCTTAGTGAGTCTGGTTCCATTCTTGTGTCTTAGTGGATCTGGTTCAAATCTGGGATCTTAGTGAATCATATCTAGGGTCTTAGTGAGTCTCGTTAATATTTGGGATCTTACTTAATAAAGTTCATACAGTGCATTCGGATTGTATTCAGACCCCTTCACCTTTTCAACATTTTGTTACGTTACAGCCTTATGCTAAAATTGATTCATTTTGTTTTCCCCCCTCATCAAGCTAATCAAATAGATTTTTATTTGTCACAACAGGTGTTGACCTTACCGTGAAATGCTAAATTACAAGCCCTTAACCAAAAATTCAGCCGAAAATATTTACTAAATAAACGAATGTAGAAGAAAGTTGTTCAGCAGTCTTATAGTTTGGGGTAGAATATGTTAATGAGCCTTTTGTTACTATACTTGGCGCTCCGGTACCGCTTGCCTTGCGGTAGCAGAGAGAACAGTCTATGACCTAGGTGACTGAAGTCTTTGACAATTTTGGGGGCTTTTCTCTGACACCGCCTAGTACATAGGTCCTTGATGTCAGGAAGCTTGGCTCCAGTGATGTACTGGGCCGTACGCACTACCCGCTGTAGTGCCTTACGGTCAGATGCCGAGCCGTTGCCATACCAGGCGGTGGTGCAACCAAGCAGGATGCTCTCGATGGTGCAGCTGTAGAACTTTTTGTGGATCTGGGGACCATTGTCAAATCTTTTCAGTCTCCTGAGGGGGAAAATGTGTTGTCGTGTCCTCTTCACAACTGTCTTGGTGTGTTTGGACCATGATCATTTGTTGGTGATGTGGACACCAAGGAACTTGAAACTCTCAACCCACTCTACTTCAGTCCCATTGATGTGAATGGGGACCTGTTCGGCCCTCCTTTTCCTATAGTCTTGATCAGCTCCTTTGTCATGATCATATTGAGAGAGGTTGTTTTCCTGGCACCACCCAGCCAGGTCTCTGACCTCCTCATAGTTGTCGGTGATCAGGTCTGCCATTGTTGTGTAGTCAGCAACCTTAATGATGCTGTTGGAGTCGTGCTTGGCCACATAGCTGTGGGTTAACAGGAAGTACGGGGGGGACTAAGCACGCACCCCCGAGGGGCCCCAGTGTTGAGGATCAGCGTGGCAGATGTGTTTTTGCCTGCCCTACCACCTGGGGGTGGCCATGGTGTTGAACACTAAGGTGTTGAACGCTGAGCTGCAGTCAATGAACAGCATCCTCACATAGGTGTTCCTTTTTTCCAGGCCAGGCCACTCAAGGACATTCAGGGACTTGTCCCGAAGACACTCTTTACATTGTCTTGGCTGAGTGTGCTTATGGTCATTGTGCTGTTGGAAGGTGAACCTTTGCCCCAGTCTAAGGTCCTGAGTGCTCTGTAGCAGGTTTTCACAGCATCAATCAATCAATCAATCAGTCAAATGTATTTATAAAGCCCTTTTTCATCAGCCAATGTCACAAAGTGCTATACAGAAACCCAGCCCAAAACCCCAAACAGCAAGCAATGCAGATGTAGAAGCATGGTGGCTAGGAAAACTACCTAGAAAGGCAGGAACCTAACAAGAAACCTAGAGAGGAACCAGGCTCTTAGGTGTGGCCAGTCCTCTTCTGGTTGTACTGGGTGGAGATTATAACAGTACAAGGCCAAGATATTCATAGCTGACCAGCAGGGTCAAATAATAATAATAACAGTGGTTGTAGAGGATGCAACAGAGGGTGCAACAGGTCAGCACCTCAGGAGAAAATGTAGTCGAGCCTTCAAAATTCAAGACAACAGGTGCGGTAGAGAGATAGAGTGGAAAAGAGTCGAAAACAGCAGGTCCGGGACAAGGTAGCATATCCGGTGAACAGGTCAGCGTTCCATGGCGGCAGGCAGAACAGTTGAAACTTGAGCAGCAGCACGACCAGGTGGACTGGGCATAGCAAGATGTCATCAGGCCAAGTATTCCTGAGGCATGATCCCGGGAGGAGAGGGAGAGATTTAGAAGGAGCATACTTAAATTCACACAGGACACCGGATAAAACAGGAGAATTACACCAGATATATCCGACTGACCCTAGCTCCCCGACACAAACTATTGCAGCATAGATACTGGAGACTGAGACGATACCCCGGCCCCGATACCCCCGGCCCCGTCTGACGATACCCCCAGACAGGGCCAACCAGGCAGGATTGGCCCCGCCCACTTTGCCAAAGCACAGCCCCCACAGCACTAGATGGATAACCGCAAACGTACTACCCTGAGACAAGGCTGAGTACAGCCCACAAAGAGCTCCCCCATCGCATGAACCCAAGTGGGTGCCAACCTGGATAGGAAGATCACATCAGTGACGCACCCCTCCTAGGGACG
This sequence comes from Oncorhynchus nerka, assembly GCF_034236695.1. Classification (NCBI taxonomy): domain Eukaryota; kingdom Metazoa; phylum Chordata; class Actinopteri; order Salmoniformes; family Salmonidae; genus Oncorhynchus; species Oncorhynchus nerka. Next base: position 192,029 of record NC_088402.1, read on the forward strand.
GCATTGAAGAGCACTCGTAAGGCAGTTACTCAGCCCCTGTAATAGGGTCAGAGGCAGAGAATCCCAGTGGAAAGAGGGAAACCGGCCAGGCAGAGACAACAATGGTGGTTTGTTGCTCCAGTGCCTTTCCTTTCACCTTCACACCCCTGGGCCAGACTACAATCAATCATAAGACCTACTGAAGAGATGAGTCTTCAATAAAGACTTAAGGGTCGAGGTTAGCACTGGAGTAATATCACAAACATTTTTGGTTCTAGTCAAGATTCTAGCACTAACTGAAGTTTATTTAGTGCTTTATCCGGGAAGTCGGAAAGTAGAGCATTGCAGTAGTCTAATCTAGGATTGATAATAGCATGGATTAGTTTTTCGACATCCTTTTTGGACAAAACGTTTCTGATTTTTACAGTGTTACGAAGATTGAAAAAGCTGTCCATGAAATACTCTTGATTCGTTCGTCAAAAGAGAGATCAGGGTCCAGAGTAACGCAAAGGTCCTTGACAGTTTTATTTGAGACAACTGTACAACCATCAAGATTAATTGTCAGAGCCAACAGAAGATCTCTTTGTTTCTTGGGACCTACAACAAGCATCTCTGTTTTGTCTAAGTTTTAAAGTAAAACATTTGCTGCCACCCACTTCCTTATGTCTAAAACACAGGCTTCCAGGAAGGGTAATTTTGGGGCTCCACCATGTTTCATCGAAATGTACAGTGTGTATCGTTAACATTATGTTTCCGAATGACATTACATGTGAATAGTAAAGTCACCAAAAATGTGAATATTATCTGCCATGACTATAAGGTCCGATAGGAACTCCAGTCCAGGAGCCCTGTAAACAGTAGCTATAAAAAGTGATTGAGTAGGCTCGATAGATTTCATGACTAGAAGGTCAATAGACGAAAACGCAGTCCTTAAAAAAAAAGTGTTACATTTGCTATCGTAGATGTTAGCAACACGTGCAACACGTGGAGGATGTGGTCACTAGTGTAACCAGGAGGAGATACCACATATAACACAGTAAATTAATCAGGATTAAGACATGTTTCAATCAGGCCAATCACACATATTTTTTCTTGTTACCCCTTTTTCTCCTCAATTTCGTGATATCCAATTGGTAGTTACGGTCTTGTTCCATAGCTACAACTTCCATACGGAGCCGTGCGTCCTCCAAAACACAAACCAGCCAAACTGCACTGCTTCATGACACAAAGCCGGCTTAACCCGGCTGGCGAGTGTGTCAGCGTGCATTGCGCCTGGCCCACCACAGGAGTCACTAGATGGGACCAGAACATCATGTCGGCCAAACCCTCCTCTAACCCGGACGACGCTGGGCCAATTGTACGCTGCCCCATGGGTCTCCTGGTCGCGGCTGGCTCCGACAGAACCTGGACAGAACCTGGACAGGAACCAGGATCTCTAGTAGCACAGCTAGCACCTTAGACGACTGCGCCACTCGGGAGGCCAAGTAGCCCTATTTTGAGATGTGAGATATCACAATCTCTTTCAATAATTATAGGAATGGATGAAGTCTTTATTCCATTCACACCGTCATGTTTAGTTTTGCACAAGCTAGATCGAGGCAAAGACACGGTCTCAATGGGGATAGCTGAGCTGACTACACTGACTATGCTAGTGGCAGACTCCACTAAGCTGGCAGGCTGGCTGACAGCCTGCTGCCTGGCCTGTACCCTATCTCATTGTGGAGCTAGAGGAGTTAGAGGCCTGTCATAGATAAGATGAGAGCACCCTTCCAGCTAGGATGGAGTCCGTCACTCTTCAGCAGGCCAGGCTCGGTCCTGTCTGTGGAAGATTCCCCTTTTGGGAGGGGCAGAAAACAGTTTTCAACCAGCGATTGAGTTGTGTGACTCTGCTATGGAGCTCATCACTCCCCCTAACAGGGAGGGGGGCAGAGACAATTACTTGATGCCGACAAATCTTTCTAGCTAATGTACACACTGAAGCTATGTTGTGCTTGGTGATCTCTTACTGTTTCATCCGAACATCGTCGGTGCTGACGTAGATAACAATATCTACACTCGCCAGTTTTAGCCTTAGCCAGCACCCTCTTAAGATTAGCCTTAACATCGGTAGCCCTGCACCCTGGTAAACAGATTAGCCTTAACATCGGTAGCCCTGCACCCTGGTAAACAGATTAGCCTTAACATCGGTAGCCCTGCACCCTGGTAAACAGATTAGCCTTAACGTCGGTAGCCCTGCCCCCTGGTAAACAGATTAGCCTTAACGTCGGTAGCCCTGCCCCCTGGTAAACAGATTAGCCTTAACATCGGTAGCCCTGCCCCCTGGTAAACAGATTAGCCTTAACATCGGTAGCCCTGCCCCCTGGTAAACAGATTAGCCTTAACATCGGTAGCCCTGCCCCCGGGTAAACAGATTAGCCTTAACGCCGGTAGCCCTGCACCCTGGTAAACAGATTAGCCTTAACGACAGGGTGTTGTCCAGGTAGCCCTGCACCCTGGTAAACAGATTAGCCTTAACGATCGGTAGCCCAGTCCCCCTGGTAAACAGATTAGCCTTAACATCGGTAGCCCTGCCCCGGGTAAACAGATTAGCCTTAACATCGGTAGCCCTGCACCCTGGTAAACAGATTAGCCTTAATGTCGGTAGCCCTGCACCCTGGTAAACAGATTAGCCTTAACGTCGGTAGCCCTGCCCCCTGGTAAACAGATTAGCCTTAACATCGGTAGCCCTGCCCCCGGGTAAACAGATTAGCCTTAACATCGGTAGCCCTGCACCCTGGTAAACAGATTAGCCTTAATGTCGGTAGCCCTCCCCCTGGTAAACAGATTAGCCTTAACGTCGGTAGCGCACGTTCAAGAGTTTTGGAGAGAAAAGAAAGAAGGGATACTGGTCTGTAGTGACATGCGAGTGTAGGCTTTTTTCAGAAGGGGTGCACCCTGGTAAACAGATTAGCCTTAACGTCGGTAGCCCTGCCCCCTGGTAAACAGATTAGCCTTAACGTCGGTAGCCCTGCACCCTGGTAAACCGATTAGCCTTAACATCGGTAGCCCTGCCCCCTGGTAAACAGTTTATGATCGCTGGATGATTCGTTTTAAGTCTAATACTGCGGGTAATGGAGTCGCCAATGACTATGGTTTTCAATTTGTCAGAGCAAATGGTGGGAGGCTTCGGCGTCTCAGACCCTGTAACAGGTGGAGGAGAGACCAGAGAAGCGTCCTGTCCCATAAAGACGAACCTTAGGTCCAGGACTAACACCTCTCTGTCCAACAGGATGAACACTTACTTGGTCCAAACAAGCACAACCGGTTCCCCAGTGTCTCATCAAAGAGGACGACAGCTACCCAACGTCCCATCCAAGGGCTCACTGGATCGAAGTGAGTAAACCAGCTTTCTCTGCAAGGATGTTTCTTCATCAAAACTTTCTGTGGAGAGAAAATACAACTTCTCTGCATCCACAACATTCTGCTCTTCAAAGTTAGTCAGTGAAGTGTTTCTCTCCAATATCTCAAGTCAGACAGTGTCTTTCCCATCAACATACTGTACAATATAAATCACTTTTAGACCATGTTAGTACCATGTAGTAGAATACAGTACTAGACCATGTTACTACCATGTAGTAGTTGTCACTACTAGACCATGTTACTACCATGTAGTAGAATACAGTACTAGACCATGTTACTACCATGTAGTAGTTGTCACTACTAGACCATGTTACTACCATGTAGTAGAATACAGTAGAAGACCATGTTACCACCATGTAGTAGATGTAACTACTAGACCATGTTACCACCATGTAGTAGAATACAGTACTAGACCATGATACCACCATGTAGTAGAATACAGTACTAGACCATGTTACCACCATGTAGTAGAATACAGTACTAGACCATGTTACCACCATGTAGTAGAATACAGTACTAGACCATGTTACCACCATGTAGTAGAATACAGTACTAGACCATGTTACCACCATGTAGTAGAATACACTACTAGACCATGTTACCACCATGTAGTAGAATACAGTACTAGACCATGTTACCACCATGTAGTAGAATACAGTACTAGACCATGTTACCACCATGTAGTAGAATACAGTACTAGACCATGTTACCACCATGTAGTAGAATACAGTACTAGACCATGTTACCACCATGTAGTAGAATACACTACTAGACCATGTTACTACCATGTAGTAGAATACAGTACTAGACCATGTTACTACCATGTAGTAGAATACAGTACTAGACCATGTTACCACCATGTAGTAGAATACAGTACTAGACCATGTTACTGCCATGTAGTAGAATACAGTACTAGACCATGTTACCACCATGTAGTAGTAGTTACTACTAGACCATGTTACTACCATGTAGTAGAATACAGTAGTAGACCATGTTACAGTGCCATGTAGTAGAATACAGTACTAGACCATGTTACCACCATGTAGTAGAATACAGTACTAGACCATGTTACCACCATGTAGTAGAATACAGTACTAGACCATGTTACCACCATGTAGTAGAATACAGTACTAGACCATGTTACTGCCATGTAGTAGTTGTCACAACTAGACCATGTTACCACCATGTAGTAGTTGTCACTACTAGACCATGTTACCACCATGTAGTAGTTGTCACAACTAGACCATGTTACCACCATGTAGTAGAATACAGTACTAGACCATGTTACCACCATGTAGTAGAATACAGTACTAGACCATGTTACCACCATGTAGTAGAATACAGTACTAGACCATGTTACCACCATGTAGTAGAATACAGTACTAGACCATGTTAACACCATGTAGTAGAATACAGTACTAGACCATGTTACCACCATGTAGTAGTTGTCACAACAAGACCATGTTACCGCCATGTAGTAGAATACAGTACTAGACCATGTTACCACCATGTAGTAGAATACAGTACTAGACCATGTTACCACCATGTAGTAGAATACAGTACTAGACCATATTACCACCATGTAGTAGAATACAGTACTAGACCATGTTACTGCCATGTAGTAGAATACAGTACTAGACCATGTTACTGCCATGTAGTAGAATACAGTACTAGACCATGTTACTACCATGTAGTAGAATACAGTACTAGACCATGTTACTGCAATGTAGTAGAATACAGTACTAGACCATGTTACCACCATGTAGTAGAATACAGTACTAGACCATGTTACCACCATGTGGTAATTGGGGCGGCAGCGTAGCCTAGTGGTTAGAGCGTTGGACTAGTAACCGGAAGGTTGCGAGTTCAAACCCCCGAGCTGACAAGGTACAAATCTGTCGTTCTCAGTTAACCCACTGTTCCCAGGCCGTCATTGAAAATAAGAATGTGTTCTTAACTGACTTGCCTGGTTAAATAAAGGTAAAAATTAAATAAAATAAAAAAATGTAGTAGTAGTTACTACTAGACCATGTTACCACCATGTAGTAGAATACAGTACTAGACCATGTTACTACCATGTAGTAGAATACAGGACTAGACCATGTTACAACCGTGTGGTAGAATACAGTACTAGACCATGTTACTGCCATGTAGTAGAATACAGTACTAGACCATGTTAACACCATGTAGTAGTTGTCACTACTAGACCATGTTACTTCCACATAGTAGTCACTACTAGGCCATACTACTACCTTGTAGTAGCAGTTACTACTAGGCCATGTTACTACCATGTAGTAGTAGTTACTACTAGGCCATGTTACTACCTTGTAGTAGCAGTTACTACTAGGCCATGTTACTACCTTGTAGTAGCAGTTACTACTAGGCCATGTTACTACCTTGTAGTAGCAGTTACTACTAGGCCATGTTACTACCATGTAGTAGTTGTCACTACTAGACCATGTTACTTCCACATAGTAGTTACTACTAGACCATGTTACCACCATGTAGTAGCAGTTACTACTAGGCCATGTTACTACCATGTAGTAGTTGTCACAACTAGACCATGTTACCACCATGTAGTAGTAGTTACTACTAGACCATGTTACTACCATATAGTAGAATACAGTACTAGACCATGTTACTACCATATAGTAGAATACAGTACTAGACCATGTTACTACCATGTAGTAGAATACAGGACTAGACCATGTTACAACCGTGTGGTAGAATACAGTACTAGACCATGTTACTGCCATGTAGTAGAATACAGTACTAGACCATGTTAACACCATGTAGTAGTTGTCACTACTAGACCATGTTACTTCCACATAGTAGTCACTACTAGGCCATACTACTACCTTGTAGTAGCAGTTACTACTAGGCCATGTTACTACCATGTAGTAGTAGTTACTACTAGGCCATGTTACTACCTTGTAGTAGCAGTTACTACTAGGCCATGTTACTACCTTGTAGTAGCAGTTACTACTAGGCCATGTTACTACCTTGTAGTAGCAGTTACTACTAGGCCATGTTACTACCATGTAGTAGTTGTCACTACTAGACCATGTTACTTCCACATAGTAGTTACTACTAGACCATGTTACCACCATGTAGTAGCAGTTACTACTAGGCCATGTTACTACCATGTAGTAGTTGTCACAACTAGACCATGTTACCACCATGTAGTTGTAGTCATTACTAGACCATCTGACAAAATAGAAATGTCAATGATTTTACATTTGTGTATATTGTGACATAACATCACAGCTTCGTTCCCTTTTTTATTGCCCAGAAGATGGAGAGGAGATGAATAATTCTTATCAAGGTCTGTACCTGCTAGTCTGGAGAGTAGTAGAGCAGTCCCAACAAGGCAACGTCCATGTCTCCTAGTCTGTCATGTTCTGTACCTGCTAGTCTGGCCTCTAGTTCTACAGAGCTGTCCCCAACAAGGCCAAGTCCATGTCTCCTAGTCTGTCATGTTCTGTACCTGCTAGTCTGGCCTCTAGTTCTACAGAGCTGTCCCCAACAAGGCCAAGTCCATGTCTCCTAGTCTGTCATGTTCTGTACCTGCTAGTCTGGCCTCCAGTTCTACAGAGCTGTCCCTAACAAGGCCAAGTCCATGTCTCCTAGTCTGTCATGTTCTGTACCTGCTAGTCTGGCCTCTAGTTCTACAGAGCTGTCCCCAACAAGGCCAAGTCAATGTCTCCTAGTCTGTCATGGTCTGTACCTGCTAGTCTGGCCCCTAGTTCTACAGAGCAGTCCCTAACAAGGCCAAGTCCATGTCTCCTCATCTGTCATTACTGTTAGCCGGTGTCCGTTGGGCCCTGTGCTTTCCCCTTCCTGTTAAGTTCCCTGTATATATGGGCACTTAGGTCCCTGTCTCTACACAGTCACTGTAATGTCTTGTTCCTTATATGGTCACTCAGGTCCCTGTCTCTACACAGTCACTGTAATATCTTGTTCCTTATATGGCTATTCAGCTCCCTGTTTTTATACAGTCATTGTCATCTTGTTCCTCATAGCCATTACAGCAGGGGTGGGCAAAGTACTGCCCCTGGGCCAGATCCTGGTCCCGAGCCCATTCAATCCCGATGTTACACCTCTGCTGTAATTTCTCATAATGGCCACTCAGAAACCAACCCATAGCTGATACATATTGTCCATGTTTGCAGATGGGGTTGTGTTGTTGATATGGTATTGTGTTTTATGTCAATGTCAGTTTTATGTCCAATTTGATTTGGATCTGTTTAGTCCAAGCTCATAGTTCTGTTGTATTCTCTGCACCACAGTGATTTACAGTAGATATGCTATGTTAGAGTAGATATGCTATGTTAGAGTAGATATGCTATGTTACAGTAGATACAGTACCAGTCAATAGTTTGGACAAACCAACTCATTCCAGGGTTTTTCATTATTTTTACTATTTTCTACATTGTAGAAAAATAAGACATCAAAACTATGAAATTACACATGGAATCATGGAGTAACCAAAAAGTTAAACTAAAATATATTTTATATTTGAGATTCTTCAAGGTAGCCACGCTTTGCCTTGATGACAGTTTGCAGGTATATGGGTGTGCGAGACTTGACCCATTAACTCTGCATCTTTAAAATAAAATAAAAATATTCTTTCAAAATGCCGATGTTTTTTAAGTTATGGATCCATAACGAATTACTATGGGAATAAATATCACTGAATTACGGAAACATCCTCCAACCCTCTACATGTAATTGTTGGCGGAGAGTCACGTCATTTTTTCGACATACTGTAGGTGACATGAGTCTCACTAGTGTAATGTGCTGTTAAAAGTGGTGTAGGTCTTATAATTAAAGAGCATATTGATGTTAGAAGCAATAGCCTACAACTATTTTGGCTGGCAGAACAACATATTTTTACCACGTCAGCTCGGGGATTTGATCTAGCAACCTTTTGGTTACTGGCCCAACTCTCTAACCACTAGGCTACCTGCCGCCCCAGATAGTGTATAGCAGCGGATAGTAGATAACAGCAGATAGTAGATAGCAGCATATAGTAGTTAACAGTATATAGTAGATAACAGCATATTAGTATATAGATAGTAGCAATACTAGCAGCACAAAGTAGATAGCAGCAGATAGTAGACAGCAGATAGTAGACAGCAGCAGATAGTAGACAGCAGCAGATAGTAGACAGCAGCAGCAATAGAAGCAGTTAGAAGATAGCAGCATATAGTAGTTATTAACAGTAGATAGCAGCATATAGTAGTTATTAACAGTAGATAGCAGCATATAGTAGTTATTAACAGTAGATAGCAGCATATAGAAGTTATTAACAGAAGATAGCAGCATATAGTAGTTATTAACAGTAGATAGCAGCATATAGTAGTTATTAACAGTAGATAGCAGCATATAGTAGTTATTAACAGTAGATAGCAGCATATAGTAGTTATTAACAGTAGATAGCAGCATATAGTAGTTATTAACAGTAGATAGCAGCATATAGTAGTTATTAACAGTAGATAGCAGCATATAGTAGTTATTAACAGTAGATAGCAGCATATAGTAGTTATTAACAGTAGATAGCATATAGTAGTTATTAACAGTAGATAGCAGCATATAGTAGTTATTAACAGTAGATAGCAGCATATAGTAGTTATTAACAGTAGATAGCAGCATATAGTAGTTATTAACAGTAGATAGCAGCATATAGTAGTTATTAACAGTAGATAGCAGCATATAGTAGTTATTAACAGTAGATAGCAGCATATAGTAGATATCAGCATATAATAGATAGCAGCAGATAGTAGATAGCACCAGTAATAGCAGCCGATAGCAGATAGCAGCTGAGTAGAAAGCAGCAGATAGTAGATATAGTAGATATCATTAGATAGTATTAGATGCAGATGGTATACAGCATCAGGTATTAGATAGCAGTGGATAGTAGTTAGCAGCAGTAATAGAATCAGAAACTAGTTAGTAGCAGTAATACCAAATAGTAGATAGCAGCAGCTAGTAGATAGCAGCTGTAAGAGCAGCAGATACCAGTAGTAATAGAAGATAGAATATATAGAAGATATGTCTCTTTTCATTGAGCCATCTTTCTTTTCATTGAGCCATCTTTCTTGTCATTGAGCCATTTTTCTTGTCATTGAGCCATTTTTCTTGTCATTGAGCCATCTTTCTTGTCATTGAGCCATCTTTCTTGTCATTGAGCCATCTTTCTTTTCATTGTGCCATCTTTCTTTCTGCTCATTGTGGTGCTTTATGGTCCTTCTCTTTTCTTTTCATACCATCTGACATCCTTGGCCATGCCCCCAACAGGAGGACCAATGGCGTATCAAACACCTCACCCCATCCACTACCGAGTTCCCTCCCCTCTCCAACACCAGCCATCAATTCCTGTCCAGCAACATCCTCCACAACCTCTCATACGCCAACTATCTGCCCCTGTACAGTACCAAAACCAGCCCCTGTATATTACCAAGGCCCACCCTCTGCTCTGTATCAAGCTCCTCCCCTGTCCAGTCCCCAGCCCCTTCCCCAGCCCCTGTTGTAACCTCTCCCCAGCCCCTGTTGTAACCTCTCCTCCAGCCCCAACACCTGCCCCAGTTGTAACCTCTCCTCCAGCCCCTGCCCCAGCAGTACCTTCTCCTCCAGCCCCTGCCCCAACACCTGCCTCAGTTGTAACCTCTCCTCCAGCCCCTGCCCCAATTGTAACCTCTACTCCAGCCCCTGCCCCAGCACCTGCCCCAGTTGTAACCTCTCCTCCAGCCCCTTCCCCAGAGCCAGCCTTGCCCTCCCCCAGCCCCTGCCCCTGCCCCTGTCACCTCTTCTCCAGCCCCAGAGCCAACTCCAGCCTCAAACCCTGTGCCGCCACCACAGACTCCTGAGCCAGGTGTGTCTCACTCATTTAATCTGTTGTCTGTAGCTATGCTGTACCTCACAGAACCTCCCTACAACTATTCTTATCTCATGATAAAAATGTCTGTTTCCTTGATGTGTTCTGATGTATTATTTAGACTGTCTGTTGTCCTGTCTCATCCTCCTCGGTAATGTGACTGTCTGTGTTGTCTTCTCTCATCCTCCTCGGTAATGTGACTGTCTGTGTTGTCTTCTCTCATCCTCCTCGGTAATGTGACGGTGTCTTTCCCACAACCTGGAAGACACTGAGAGAAGCCAGTCTACAGTCAGTAATGGGAGGAACACACCTGGGGTACGAGAAAAGGTAAGTGTGGGGAGTGTGTGTGACGGTATGCAGCTTTGTGTGATGCTGTGTGGTTTTCTGTTTGAAGGTTGATGCTTTAGAAATGATGCATAAAGCTTTAGGTAGTGTTTTAAGTGATTTGCTAGCTGATAAATTACGTAAAGACCGTGGACACATTGTTAGCTTGTGTATTTTACACTACTGACCAAAAGTATGTGGACATCTATGCACATCGAACCTGTTATTTCCAAAATCATGGGCATTAATATGGAGTTGGTCCCCCCTTTGCTGCTATAACAGCCTCCACTCTTCTGGGAAGGCATTAATATGGAGTTGGTCCCCCCTTTGCTGCTATAACAGCCTCCACTCTTCTGGGAAGGCATTGATATGGGAAGGAGTTGGTCCCCCTTTGCTGCTATAACAGCCTCCACTCTTCTGGGAAGTCATTAATATGGAGTTGGTCCCCCTTTGCTGCTATAACAGCCTCCACTCTTCTGGGAAGGCTTTAATATGGAGTTGGTCCCCCTTTGCTGCTATAACAGCCTCCACTCTTCTGGGAAGGCATTAATATGGAGTTGGTCCCCCTTTGCTGCTATAACAGCCTCCACTCTTTCTGGGAAGGCATTGATATGGAGTTGGTCCCCCTTTGCTGCTATAACAGCCTCCACTCTTCTGGGAAGTCATTAATATGGAGTTGGTCCCCCCTTTGCTGCTATAACAGCCTCCACTCTTCTGGGAAGGCATTAATATGGAGTTGGTCCCCCCTTTGCTGCTATCACAGCCTCCACTCTTCTGGGAAGGCTTTAATATGGAGTTGGTCCCCCTTTGCTGCTATAACATCCTCCACATTAATATGGGAGTTGGTCCCCTTTGCTGCTATCTTCTGGGAAGGCATTAATATGGAGTTGGTCCCCCTTTGCTGCTATAACAGCCTCCACTCTTCTGGGAAGGCTTTAATATGGAGTTGGTCCCTGGGAAGGCATTAATATGGAGTTGGCTTTGCTGCTATAACAGCCTCCACTCTTCTGGGAAGGCTTTAATATGGAGTTGGTCCCCCCTTTGCTGCTATAACAGCTTCCACTCTTCTGGGAAGGCTTTCCACGAGATGTTGGAACGTTGCTGCAGTGACTTGCTTCCATTCAGCCCCGAGAGGATTAGTGCGGTTGGGAGATTAGGCCTGGCTCCCAGTTGGCGTTCCACTTCATCTAAAAGGTGTTTGATGGGGTTGAGGTCAGGGCTCTGTGCAGGCCAGTCAAATTCTTCCACACCGATTTCGACAAACCATTTCTGTATGGACCTCGCTTTGTGCATGGTCATGCTGAAACAGGAAGGGGCCTTCCCAAAACTGTTGACACAAAGTTGGAAGCACATAATCGTCTAGAATGTAATTGATGATGTAGCGTTAAGATTTCCCTTCACTGGAACTAACAGGCCTATCCCGAACCATGAAAAACAACCCCAGACCATTATTCCTCCTCCACCAAACTTTACAGTTGGCTCTATGCATTGGGGCAGGTAGCGTTCTCCTGGCATCCGCCAAACCCAGATTCGACCGTCGGACTGCCAGATTGTGAAGCGTGATTCATCACTCCAGAGAAAGCGTTTCTACTGCTCCAGAGCACAATGACAGCGAGCTTTACACCACTCCAGTCAACACTTGGCAATCTTAGGCTTGTGTGCCTGCAGCTCCTCAGGCCATGGAATCCCATTTCATGAAACTCCCTGACAAACAGTTATTGTGCTGACATTCCTTCCAGAGGCAGTTTAGAATTCAGTAGTGAGTATTGCAACTGAGGACAGATTTTTACGCACTACGCGCTTCAGCACTCAACAGTCCCGTTCTGTGAGCTTGTGTGGCCTACCACTTTGCGGCTGTGCTGTTGTGGCTCCGAGACATTTCACAACAACAGCATTTACAGTTGCCCGGGGCAGCTCTAGCGGCATCCTATGACAGTGCCAGGTCACTGAGCTTTTTAAAAAACCTTTATTTAACTAGGCAAGTCAGTTAAGAACAAATTCGTATTTACAACGACAGCCTACCAGGGAACAGTGAGTTAACTGCCTTGTTCAGGGGCAGAATAACATACTTGTTAGCTCAGGATACGATCCAGCAACCTTTCAGTTACTGGGCCACTAGGCTACCTGCTGCCCCTTTACAGTAAAGCCATTCTACTGACAATGTTGTTCGAAGGAGATAGCATGGCTGTGTGTTCGATTTTATACAACTGTCTGGCAACAGGTGTGGCTGAAATAGCCAAATCCACTCATTTGGAGGAGTGTCCACATACTTTTGTTTATATAGTGTACCTTCCTAAAATACAAGTCAGCAGTAGCACCATCAGACCTGCAGGCAGAGCCAAAGTCCTATTGTTTGAGAAGATTTCTGCAGACAGAGGATATGTGTGTTTTGAGCTCATTCCAGTTCAAAAGCTCCAATATAATTACACACTTTTATGATTTTTAATGGACTGTTTCAACCCAGCTATTGAATCATAGAAAGTCCTTCTACATTAGAGGGGTAGAGGAAGGTAACCTAATAAGACTAGAGGGATGTAGGAGCTATGCAGATGTACTGGTGTGTGTGTGTGTGTACATGCATGCGTGTGTCAACATGGTCTGTGACATGACTGGCCGTCTCTTCCTGTGGTTTGTAATAGAGGTGACGTGGGAGGACCAGCAGAGGAAGGCTAATGGTATGGTACCAGGTAGCCTCCCTAACCCTAACCCAATGGTACGGTACCAGGTAGCCTCCCTAATCCTAACCCAATGGCAGGGTATCATGTAGCCTCCCAAACCCTAGCCCAATGGTATGGTACCAGGTAGCCTCCCTAACCCTAACCCAATGGTACGGTACCAGGTAGCCTCTATATCCTTAACCCAATGGTATGATACCAGGTAGCCTCCCTAACCCAATGGTACGGTACCGGGTAGCCTCCCTAACCCTAACCCAATGGTAAGGTACCAGGTAGCCTCTATATCCTTAACCCAATGGCAGGGTATCATGTAGCCTCCCTAACCCTAACCCAATGGCAGGGTACCAGGTATCCTCCCTAACCCTAACGGTACGGTACCAGGTTGCCCAACTTAGTACCTCCCTTTCACCACTTTAGGAACCAGGTAGCCCAACTTAGTACCTCCCTCTCCACCCGTAGGAACCAGGTCTGGCTCCACATATGTAGGCCTGTGTCTCAGCCAAACATTAGGGCCCTGGCTTGGGAGGAAACCTATTCCCATGGGCCACATGCTCTGGCCCTCTGACACCATGGGCCCCATGCTCTGGCCCTCTGACACCATGGGCCCCTGGCCCCATGCTCTGGCCCTCTGACACCATGGGCCCCTGGCCCCATGCTCTGGCCCTATGACACCATGGGCCCCTAATCCCATGGGCCCCATGCTCTGGCCCTCCAACACTTTGGCCCATATCCCTAACCATATGGTTCTCATTCTCTGGCCCTCTAACTCCATGCTCTGGCCCTCTAACCCCACGGACACCATTCTCTGGCCCTCTAACCCCATGGATCCCATGCTCTGGCCCTCTAACCCCATGGACCCCATGCTCTGGCCCTCTAACCCCATGGACCCCATGCTCTGGCCCTCTAACCCCATGGATCCCATGCTTTGGCCCTCTAACCCCATGGACCCCATGCTCTGGCCCTCTAACCCCATGGATCCCATGCTCTGGCCCTCTAACCCCATGGACCCAATGCTCTGGCCCTCTAACCCCATGGATCCCATGCTCTGGCCCTCTAACCCCATGGATCCCATGCTCTGGCCCTCTAACCCCACAGACACCATGCTCTGGCCCTCTAACCCCATGGATCCCATGCTTTGGCCCTCTAACCCCATGGACCCCATGCTCTGGCCCTCTAACCCCATGGACCCCATGCTCTGGCCCTCTAACCCCATGGATCTGAATCAAAATACAAATCTGTCCATGCTCTGGCCCTCTAACCCCATGGATCCCATGCTCTGGCCCTCTAACCCCATGGATCCCATGCTCTGGCCCTCTAACCCCATGGATCCCACGCTCTGGCCCTCTAACCCCATGGATCCCACGCTCTGGCCCTCTAACCCCATGGATCCCATGCTCTGGCCCTCTAACCCCATGGATCCCATGCTCTGGCCCTCATACAGTTAATGGTAGATCTATCCTGAATCAAACCATACAGTTACTGATAGTTCTGTCCTGAATCAAACCATACAGTTACTGATAGTTCTGTCCTGAATCAAACCATACAGTTACTGGTAGATCTGCCTGAATCAAACCATACAGTTACGTGTAGATCTGTCCTGAATCAAACCATACAGTTACGTGTAGATCTGTCCTGAATCAAACCATACAGTTACTGGTAGATCTGTTCTGAATCAAACCATACAGTTAGTGGTAGATCTGTTCTGAATCAAACCATACAGTTAATGGTAGATCTGTCCTGAATCAAACCATACAGTTACTGGTAGATCTGTCCTGAATCAAACAATACAGTTACTGGTAGATCTGCCTGAATCAAACCATACAGTTACTGGTAGATCTGTCCTGAATCAAACCATACAGTTACTGGTAGATTTGTCCTGAATCAAACAATACAGTTACTGGTAGATCTGTCCTGAATCAAACCATACAGTTACTGGTAGATTTGTCCTGAATCAAACCATACAGTTACTGGTAGATCTGCCTGAATCAAACCATACAGTTACGTGTAGATCTGTCCTGAATCAAACCATACAGTTACGTGTAGATCTGTCCTGAATCAAACCATACAGTTACTGGTAGATCTGTCCTGAATCAAACCATACAGTTACGTGTAGATCTGTCCTGAATCAAACCATACAGTTAATGGTAGATCTGTCCTGAATCAAACCATACAGTTACTGGTAGATCTGTCCTGAATCAAACAATACAGTTACTGGTAGATCTGCCTGAATCAAACCATACAGTTACTGGTAGATCTGTCCTGAATCAAACCATACAGTTACTGGTAGATTTGTCCTGAATCAAACAATACAGTTACTGGTAGATCTGTCCTGAATCAAACCATACAGTTACTGGTAGATTTGTCCTGAATCAAACCATACAGTTACTGGTAGATCTGCCTGAATCAAACCATACAGTTACGTGTAGATCTGTCCTGAATCAAACCATACAGTTACGTGTAGATCTGTCCTGAATCAAACCATACAGTTACTGATAGATTTGTCCTGAATCAAACCATACAGTTACTGGTAGATCTGTCCTGAATCAAACAATACAGTTACTGGTAGATCTGTCCTGAATCAAACCATACAGTTAGTGGTAGATCTGTCCTGAATCAAACCATACAGTTAGTGGTAGATCTGTCCTGAATCAAACCATACAGTTACTGGTAGATCTGTCCTGAATCAAACCATACAGTTACTGGTAGATCTGTCCTGAATCAAACCATACAGTTACTGGTAGATCTGTCCTGAATCAAACCATACAGTTACTGGTAGATCTGTCCTGAATCAAACCATACCAGTCCTGAATCAAACCATACAGTTAGTGGTAGAACTGTTCCAAGGTTTTTAGAGACCTATTTTTCTGGTTGACCTCTTCTACAGACCCAGAAATATCTAGAAATACCTTTTGAAGAGGAGCTAAGGAGTCTGAAGTATTGACTAGCTACATGTTTATCGTCCACATCACATCTGGTTGTCCTGTAGCTTTTCAACATTACATTGTCCTGTAAATTGTGTGAAGTGGACAACACAAAAAAAACATTAATTCAAGAACCGTACAAGAACCATGCATATACAAGAACCGCTCATATACAAAGAAGCATGCATACACAATAACTGTTCATACACAATAACTGTTCATATACAAGAACCGTTCATATACAAAGAACCATGCATACACAAGAACTGTTCATACACAAGAACTGTTCATATACAACAACCGTTCATATACAAGAACCGTTCATATACAAAGAACCATGCATACACAATAACTGTTCATACACAATAACTGTTCATATACAAGAACCGTTCATATACAAAGAACCATGCATACACAATAACTGTTCATACACAAGAACTGTTCATATACAAGAACCGTTCATATACAAGAACCGTTCATATACAAAGAACCATGCATACACAAGAACTGTTCATACACAAGAACTGTTCATATACAACAACCGTTCATATATTATGACACAGGCATCTAACGTTTATGTCAGCCTAGTATCTTGTGGACACACTGTCAATATAAATTATACTGTAAATCTGTCATGGTACAACAGGATGTGTGAGATAATGAGCAGCATTAGTTCTGGTGTTTAGGGTTAGGGTTCGATCTGTGATCATACAACAGGATGTGTGAGATAATGAGCAGCATTAGTTCTGGTGTTTAGGGTTAGGGTTCGATCTGTGATCATATAACAGGATGTGTGAGATAATGAGCTGCATTAGTTCAGGTGTTTAGGGTTAGGGTTCGATCTGTGATCATACAACAGGATGTGTGAGATAAGCAGCAGCATTAGTTTTGGTGTTTAGGGTTAGGGTTCGATCTGTGATCATATAACAGGATGTGTGAGATAATGAGCTGCATTAGTTCAGGTGCTTAGGGTTAGGGTTCGATCTGTGATCATACAACAGGATGTGTGAGATAAGCAGCAGCATTAGTTTTGGTGTTTAGGGTTAGGGTTCGATCTGTGATCATACAACAGGATGTGTGAGATAAGGAGCAGCATGAGTTCCGGTGCTTTGGACAAATCACAATTGAGCAAGTGTTTGCGTCGTTCCAATTTCGGAAGGGGGGAGTGGGCAATCATTTGGCCCATAGACTTGCCAAGAGAGAGAGTGGAGCACTTTGTTTCGGTTCTGATCCTCTTTCCATCTCTTCTCTTAAAACGTATGAACTTAAACCAGTTCTGGGTTAACCAACATTAGTGTCAGCCAGAGGAGAGTTCAAGGATGGAGACCCCTCTGTGTCCCAGTGTGGTTATTATTATTATTATAATAAAGTTCTCATTAGCAGCTGTTATACTGGTAGTTTTCTATTCTCTAAACTTCTACCCTATGGCTCGTCTTGCTTTGACTAGAGTAGTCTGTAGATGAGGTAGGGTAGTCCGTTATTGCAAAATAATGCTTTAATGCTGCCTAGTTTTGTACTGACTTAAAATGAATAATAAAATGAATAATAAAATGACTCATTGCATTGGGTTTTTGTAGCCAATATAGGATAGTTTCTTGTCCCTATAAAAAACGTAAAAATATTGGGTATATTCACTACAGTATTAAACCAATAATTTAGGAAAAGAATGATGAGTTAATTTGCAGACCCTGACGCTTCTAACTTACACTATATATATACACACACAAAAGTGGATTCTGCTATTTCAGCCACATCTGTTGCTGACAGATGTATAAAATCTTGCACACAGCCATGCAATCTCCATAGACAAACAATGACAGTAGAATGGCCTTGCTGAAGAGCTCAGTGAATTTCAACCTGGCACTGTCATAGGATGCCACCTTTCCAACAAGTCCGTTCGTCAAATTTCTTCCCTGCTAGAGCTGCCCCGGTCAACTGTAAGTGCTGTTATTGTGAAGTGGTAAGGTCTAGGAGCATCAACGACTCAGCCGCGAAGTGGTAGGCCACACAAGCACACAGAACCACAGAGTGCTGAAGTGCGTAGCAAGTCAAAATCGTTTGTCCTCAGTTGCAACACTCACTACATAGTTCCAAACTGCCTTTGGAAACAATGTCAGCACAAGAACTGTTCGTCGGGAGCTTGCCAAGAAGCCGCACACAAGCCTAAGATCACCATGTGCAATGCCAAGCGTCGGCCGGAGTGGTGTAAAGCTCACCACTATAGGATCTGGAGTAGTGGAAACACGATCACTCCAGTGAACATCTGGCAGTTTGATGGAAGAATCTGTGTTTGTCGAATGCCAGGAGAACGCTGCCTGCCTGAATGCATAGTTCTGACTGTAAAGTTTGGTGGAGGAAGAATTATAATGTGGGGCTGCTATTCATGGTTCGGGCTCCTCAGATATTTTAGACGGTTCTGTGCTTTAAACTTTGTGGCAACAGTTTGGGGAAGGCTCCCTTCCTGTTTCAGCATGACAATGAGCCCGTGCACAATGCGAGGTCCATACAGAAATAGTTTGTCGAGATCGGTGTGGAAGAACTTGACTGGCCTGCACAGAGCCCTGACCTCAACCTCATGGAACAACTTTGTGATCAATTGGAACGTTGACTGCGGGCCTAATCGCATATCATAGGTGCACAACCTCAATAATGCTCTTATGGCTGAATGGAAGTCTCCGCAGAATGGTCCAACATATACAGTTGAAGTCAGACGTTTACAAACACCTTAGCCAAATACATTTAAACTTAGTTTTTCACAATTCCTGACATTTAATCCTAGTAAAAATTCCCTGGCCAAGGTCAGTTAGGATCACCTTTTTATTTTAAGAATATGAAATGTCAGAATAATAGTAGAGAGAATTATTTATTTCAGCTTTTACTTCTTTCATCACATTCCCAGTGGGTCAGAAGTTTACATACAGTCAATTAGTATTTGGTAGCATTGCCTTTCAATTGTTTAACTTGGGTCAAACGTTTCAGGCAGCCTTCCACAAGCTTCCCACAATAAGTTGGGTGAATTTTAGCCCATTCCTCCTGACAGAGCTGGTGTAACTGAGTCGGGTTTGTAGGCCTCCATGCTCGTACACACATTTTCAGTTCTGCCCACACATTTTCTATTGGATTGAGGTCAGGGCTTTGTGATGGCCACTCCAATACATTGACTTTGTTGTCCTTAAGCCGTTTTGCAACAACTCTGGAAGTATGCTTGGGGTCATTGTCCATTTGGAAGACCCATTTGCGATTAGCTTTAACTTCCTGACATGTTGCTTCAATATATCCACATATTTTTCCATCCTCATGATGCAATCTATTTTGTGAAGTGCGCCAGTCCTTCCTGCAGCAAAGCACCCCCACAACATGATGCTGCCACCCCTGTGCTTCACGGTTGGGATGGTGTTCTTGGGCTTGCAAATATCCCCCGTTTTCCTCCAAACATAACGATGGTCATTATCACCAAAGAGTTCAATTTTTGTTTCATTAGAACAGAGGACATTTCTACAAAAAGTACGATCTTTGTCCCCATGTGCAGTTGCAAACCGTGGTTTGGCTTTTTTTATGGCGGTTTTGGAGCAGTGGCTTCTTACTTTCTGAGCGGCCTTACAGGTTATGTCGATATAAATCAAATCAAATTGTATTTGTCACATACAAATGGTTAGCAGATGTTAATGCGAGTGAAGCTAAATGCTTGTCCTTCTAGTTCCGACAATGCAGTAATAACCAATGAGTAATCAAACCTAACAATTTCACAACAACAGCCTCCTGAGATTGAAGAGGCACTGCTGCCTCTTCTTCACCACGCTGTCTGTGTGGGTGGACCATTTCAGTTGGTCCGTGATGTGTACGCCGAGGAACTTAAAACTTACTACCCTCTCCGCTACTGTCCCGTCGATGTGGATAGGGGGGTGCTCCCTCTGCTGTTTCCTGAACGATCCACGATCATCTCCTTTGTTTTGGTTGACGTTGAGTGTGAGGTTATTTTCCTGACACCACACTCCGAGGGCCCTCACCTCCTCCCTGTAGGCCTTCTCGTCGTTGTTGGTAACAAAGCCTACCACTGTAGTGTCGTCTGCAAACTTGATGGTTCAGTTGGAGGCGTGCGTGGCCACACAGTCGTGGGTGAACAGGGAGTACAGGAGAGGGCTCAGAACGCACCCATGTGGGGCCCCAGTGTTGAGGATCAGTGGGGTGGAGATGTTGTTACCAACCCTCACCACCTGGGGCCGGCCCGTCAGGGAGTCCAGTACCCAGTTGCACAGGGTGGGGTCGAGACCCAGGGTCTCGAGCTTGATGACGAGTTGAGGGTACTATGGTGTTAAATGCTGAGCTCTAGTCAAATCAAATTCAAATCAAATGTATTGATATAGCCCTTCTTACATTAGCTGATATCTCAAAGTGCTGTCCAGAAACCCAGCCTAAAACCCCAAACAGCAAGCAATGCAGGTGTAGAGGCATGGTGGCTAGGAAAAACTCCCTAGAAAGGCCAAAACCTAGGAAGAAACCTAGAGAGGAACCAGGCTATGAGGGGTGGCCAGTCCTCTTCTGGCTGGGCCGGGTGGAAATTATAACAGAACATGGCCAAGATGTTCAAATGTTCATAAATGACCAGCATGGTCAAATAATAATAATCACAATAGTTGAGGGTGCAGCAAGTCAGCACCTCAGGAGTAAATGTCAGTTGGCTTTTCATAACCGATCATTAAGAGTATCTCTACCGCTCCTGCTGTCTCTAGAGAGTTGAAAACAGCAGGTCTGGGACAGGTAGCATATCCGGTGAACAGGTCAGGGTTCCATAGCCGCAGGCAGAACAGAGCAGCAGCACGGCCAGGTGGACTGGGGACAGCAAGGAGTCATCATGCCAGGTAGTCCCGAGGAATGGTCCTAGGGCTTGTGGAGGTCTGAGGTATTGGCTGTTCTTTTGATTTTCCCATCAGCCATGAAGTTCTTTGAAAGGCTGGTAATGGCTCAGATGAACACCATTATCCCAGAAACCCCAGAGGGATATCTTCAAACCACCAACTTATTACCCTGAGACAAGGCTGAGTATAGCCCACAAAGATCTCCCCCACAGCACGAACCCTGACAGGAAGATCACATCAGTGACTCAACCCACTCAAGTGACAACCCCTCTTAGGGACGGCATAGAAGAGCATCAGTAAGCCAGTGATTCAGTCCCCATAATAGGGTTAGAGGCAGAGAATCCGTCAAGATCGGCCATGCAACTTCTCCTGAAAAAGAAAGATATCTTGACAAGATTGAAATCTTCGGTTGTGTTCTATATCTTGCTCCTTGCAAGCTTTTCACACCACTTAAAATGTGCAAAAAATCTCCCCCTCCCCCCATACCAGATATTTAGCTATTTGGCTAGCTAATGATGCTACTGACAGCTGGCTAAAGCTACCTCTTCTGACATAAACCGCTTAATTAGCTTGTTTAATTTATCCTATAAGTGTAGCTGGACATACGGCTCCTAAATTAAGAGGGACTATTATCAGAAATCAGTCTGTCGATCAGCATGTTTCTCCACGATTGCTACTTTTGATC
The DNA here is from genome assembly GCF_034236695.1 of Oncorhynchus nerka. NCBI lineage: Eukaryota > Metazoa > Chordata > Actinopteri > Salmoniformes > Salmonidae > Oncorhynchus > Oncorhynchus nerka. Next base: position 213,745 of record NC_088402.1, read on the forward strand.
AGCTTTGGACAGACAGCTGCTTCGTGAAAACTCATCATAATGTTAGCTAGCTGCTAAGAAACAGTAGCTAGCTAGTTTTTGGTGGAAGAATCTAACATTGTGTGTGTTGCACTCGTCAGCTGGTTAACAGCATCCCTTTAGTATGACTGGCTGGCTTAGCTAGCAAGCTTAGCCTGCTTGTTAGCTAATGTTGGACAAATCATGTTAGTTTTCATGACATTGTCAAACGTCAAAATACTGCTCATTGGTGCACAAAACATTTTAGCTTGATGTAAAATGATACAACTTCCTCATCAAAGAATGTCAACATTATATACAGATGTATTGTTTCAGCTTTGATTAATTCAGCCTGTACAAAGCTGTATTAATCCCTTGGGATCTAATAAAAGGCCTACAGCGTTCAGTAGGATCCGTTGATCAGTTGATTGACTGTCTGCCGGTGTGGAAGTTCCCCAATGTTTATAGTTATGGATAATGTATCATTATAGTGGATAATGGATAATGTTTTTTTGTAGTTATTGTTATAGTTGTAGACAATTTATCATTATAGTTATGGATAAATTATCAGTATAGTTATTGTATTAATCGTTACAGTTATGGATAATGTATCATTATACAGTTATTATAGCTATCATTGTAGTTATCGTTACGGATAATGTATCATTATGCAGTTATTATAGCTGTCATTGTAGTTATCGTTACGGATAATGTATCATTATACAGTTATTATAGCTATCATTGTAGTTATCGTTACGGATAATGTATCATTATGCAGTTATTATAGCTGTCATTGTAGTTATCGTTATGGATTTTGTATCATTATACAGTTATTATAGCTATCATTGTAGTTATCGTTACAGTTATGGATAATGTATCATTATACAGTTATTATAGCTATCATTGTAGTTATCGTTACGGATAATGTATCATTATGCAGTTATTATAGCTATCATTGTAGTTATCGTTACGGATAATGTATCATTATACAGTTATTATAGCTATCATTGTAGTTATCGTTACAGTTATGGATAATGTATCATTATACAGTTATTATAGCTATCATTGTAGTTATCGTTATGGATTTTGTATCATTATACAGTTATTATAGCTATCATTGTAGTTATCGTTACAGTTATGGATAATGTATCATTATAGCTATCGTTACAGATCATTTATCAATGTAGTTATCATTGTAGTATAATGATGAATTATTAATAACGATAACTATAATGATAATTTATCCAAAACTATAAAGATAACTATAATGATAAATGATCCATAATTATAATGATAAATGATCCATAACTATAACAGCACCTTACAAAAGTTTTCACCCCCCTTGGCATTTTTCCTATTTTGTTGCATTACAACCTGTAATTGATTTTTATTAGGATTTCATGTAATGGACATACACAAAATAGTCCAAATTGGTGAAGTGAAATGAAAAAAAGAACTTCAAAATGTAAAAATATAGTATTCACCCCCTTTGCATACGGAAAATGGATTATTATCGTTATGGATCATTTATCATTATCATTATGGATCATTTATCGTTATGGATCATTTATCGTTATGGATCATTTATCCTTATGGATCATTTATCGTTATGGATCATTTATCATTATCATTATGGATCATTTATCGTTATGGATCATTTATCGTTATGGATCATTTATCGTTATGGATCATTTATCGTTATGGATCATTTATCATTATGGATCATTTATCGTTATGGATCATTTATCGTTATGGATCATTTATCATTATGGATCATTTATCGTTATGGATCATTTATCGTTATGGATCATTTATCATTATGGATCATTTATCGTTATGGATCATTTATCATTATGGATCATTTATCGTTATGGATCATTTATCATTATGGATCATTTATCGTTATGGATCATTTATCGTTATGGATCATTTATCATCATGGTTATAGTTATGGATCATTATCATCATAGTTATAGTTATGGATCATTATCATCATAGTTATAGTTATGGATCATTTATAGTTATGGATCATTTATCATCATGGTTATAGTTATGGATCATTATCATCATAGTTATAGTTATGGATCATTTATCATCATGGTTATAGTTATGGATCATTATCATCATAGTTATAGTTATGGATCATTATCATCATGGTTATAGTTATGGATCATTATCATCATAGTTATAGTTATGGATCATTATCATCATAGTTATCATTATAGTTATGGATCATTATCATCATAGTTATAGTTATGGATCATTATCATCATAGTTATCATTATAGTTATGGATCATTATCATCATAGTTATCATTATAGTTATGGATCATTATCATCATAGTTATCATTATAGTTATGGATCATTATCATCATAGTTATCATTATAGTTATGGATCATTATATCATAGTTATCATTATAGTTATAGTTATCATAGTTATCATTATAGTTATGGATCATTATCATCATAGTTATAGTTATGGATCATTATCATCATAGTTATCATTATAGTTATGGATCATTATCATCATAGTTATCATTATAGTTATGGATCATTATCATCATAGTTATCATTATAGTTATGGATCATTATCATCATAGTTATCATTATAGTTATGGATCATTATCATCATAGTTATCATTATAGTTATGGATCATTATCATCATAGTTATCATTATAGTTATGGATCATTATCATCATAGTTATCATTATAGTTATGGATCATTATCATCATAGTTATCATTATAGTTATGGATCATTATCATCATGGTTATCATTATAGTTATGGATCATTATCATCATAGTTATCATTATAGTTATGGATCATTATCATCATAGTTATCATTATAGTTATGGATCATTATCATCATTATAGTTATGGTTATCATTATAGTTATGGATCATTATCATGGTTATCATTATAGTTATCGTATTATAGTTATCATTATTATGGATCATTATCATCATAGTTATCATTATAGTTATGGATCATTATCATCATAGTTATCATTATAGTTATGGATCATTATCATAGTTATCATGGATCATTATCATCATGGTTATAGTTATGGATCATTATCATCATAGTTATCATTATAGTTATGGATCATTATCATCATAGTTATCATTATAGTTATGGATCATTATAGTTATGGATCATTATCATCATAGTTATCATTATAGTTATGGATCATTATCATCATAGTTATCATTATAGTTATGGATCATTATCATCATAGTTATCATTATAGTTATGGATCATTATCATCATAGTTATCATTATAGTTATGGATCATTATCATCATAGTTATCATTATAGTTATGGATCATTATCATCATAGTTATCATTATAGTTATGGATCATTATCATCATAGTTATCATTATAGTTATGGATCATTATCATCATAGTTATCATTATAGTTATGGATCATTATCATCATAGTTATCATTATAGTTATGGATCATTATCATCATAGTTATCATTATAGTTATGGATCATTATCATCATGTTATCATTATAGTTATGGATCATTATCATCATAGTTATCATTATAGTTATGGATCATTATCATCATAGTTATCATTATAGTTATGGATCATTATCATCATAGTTATCATTATAGTTATGGATCATTATCATCATAGTTATCATTATAGTTATGGATCATTATCATCATAGTTATCATTATAGTTATGGTATATCATAGTTATCATTATAGTTATGGATCATTATCATCATAGTTATCATTATAGTTATGGATCATTATCATCATAGTTATCATTATCATAGTTATCATTATAGTTATGGATCATTATCATCATAGTTATCATTATAGTTATGGATCATTATCATCATAGTTATCATTATAGTTATGGGATCATTATCATATAGTTATGGATCATTATATCATTATAGTTATGGATCATTATCATCATAGTTATCATTATAGTTATGGATCATTATCATCATAGTTATCATTATAGTTATGGATCATTATCATCATAGTTATCATTATAGTTATGGATCATTATCATCATAGTTATCATTATAGTTATGGATCATTATCATCATAGTTATCATTATAGTTATGGATCATTATCATTCATAGTTATCATTATAGTTATGGATCATTATCATCATAGTTATCATTATAGTTATGGATCATTATCATCATAGTTATCATTATAGTTATGGATCATTATCATCATAGTTATCATTATAGTTATGGATCATTATCATCATAGTTATCATTATAGTTATGGATCATTATCATCATAGTTATCATTATAGTTATGGATCATTATCATCATAGTTATCATTATAGTTATGGATCATTATCATCATAGTTATCATTATAGTTATGGATCATTATCATCATAGTTATCATTATAGTTATGGATCATTATCATCATAGTTATCATTATAGTTATGGATCATTATCATCATAGTTATCTATAGTTATCATTATAGGATCATTATCATCATAGTTATAGTTATGGATCATTATCATCATAGTTATCATTATAGTTATGGATCATTATCATCATAGTTATCATTATAGTTATGGATCATTATCATCATAGTTATCATTATAGTTATGGATCATTATCATCATAGTTATCATTATAGTTATGGATCATTATCATCATAGTTATCATTATAGTTATGGATCATTATCATCATAGTTATCATTATAGTTATGGATCATTATCATCATAGTTATCATTATAGTTATGGATCATTATCATCATAGTTATCATTATAGTTATGGATCATTATCATCATAGTTATCATTATAGTTATGGATCATTATCATCATAGTTATCATTATAGTTATGGATCATTATCATCATAGTTATCATTATAGTTATGGATCATTATCATCATAGTTATCATTATAGGATCATTATCATCATAGTTATCATAGTTATGGATCATTATCATCATAGTTATTATGGATCATTATCATCATAGTTATCATTATAGTTATGGATCATTATCATCATAGTTATCATTATAGTTATGGATCATTATCATCATAGTTATCATTATAGTTATGGATCATTATCATCATAGTTATCATTATAGTTATGGATCATTATCATCATAGTTATCATTATAGTTATGGATCATTATCATCATAGTTATCATTATAGTTATGGATCATTATCATCATAGTTATCATTATAGTTATGGATCATTATCATCATAGTTATCATTATAGTTATGGATCATTATCATCATAGTTATCATTATAGTTATGGATCATTATCATCATAGTTATCATTATAGTTATGGATCATTATCATCATAGTTATCATTATAGTTATGGATCATTATCATCATAGTTATCATTATAGTTATGGATCATTATCATCATAGTTATCATTATAGTTATGGATCATTATCATCATAGTTATCATTATAGTTATGGATCATTATCATCATAGTTATCATTATAGTTATGGATCATTATCATCATAGTTATCATTATAGTTATGGATCATTATCATCATAGTTATCATTATAGTTATGGATCATTATCATCATAGTTATCATTATAGTTATGGATCATTATCATCATAGTTATCATTATAGTTATGGATCATTATCATCATAGTTATCATTATAGTTATGGATCATTATCATCATAGTTATCATTATAGTTATGGATCATTATCATCATAGTTATCATTATAGTTATGGATCATTATCATCATAGTTATCATTATAGTTATGGATCATTATCATCATAGTTATCATTATAGTTATGGATCATTATCATCATAGTTATCATTATAGTTATGGATCATTATCATCATAGTTATCATTATAGTTATGGATCATTATCATCATGGTTATCTTTATAGTTATGGATCATTATCATCATGGTTATCATTATAGTTATGGATCATTATCATCATAGTTATCATTATAGTTATGGATCATTATCATCATAGTTATCATTATAGTTATGGATCATTATCATCATAGTTATCATTATAGTTATAGTTATGGATCATTATCATCATAGTTATCATTATAGTTATGGATCATTATCATCATAGTTATCATTATAGTTATGGATAATTATCATCATAGTTATCATTATAGTTATGGATCATTATCATCATAGTTATCATTATAGTTATGGATCATTATCATCATGGTTATAGTTATGGATCATTATCATCATGGTTATAGTTATGGATCATTATCATCATGGTTATCATTATAGTTATGGATCATTATCATCATAGTTATCATTATAGTTATGGATCATTATCATCATGGTTATCATTATAGTTATGGATCATTATCATCATGGTTATCATTATAGTTATGGATCATTATCATCATAGTTATCATTATAGTTATGGATCATTATCATCATAGTTATCATTATAGTTATGGATCATTATCATCATAGTTATCATTATAGTTATGGATCATTATCATCATAGTTATCATTATAGTTATGGATCATTATCATCATAGTTATCATTATAGTTATGGATCATTATCATCATAGTTATCATTATAGTTATGGATCATTATCATCATAGTTATCATTATAGTTATGGATCATTATCATCATAGTTATCATTATAGTTATGGATCATTATCATCATAGTTATCATTATAGTTATGGATCATTATCATCATAGTTATCATTATAGTTATGGATCATTATCATCATAGTTATCATTATAGTTATGGATCATTATCATCATAGTTATCATTATAGTTATGGATCATTATCATCATAGTTATCATTATAGTTATGGATCATTATCATCATAGTTATCATTATAGTTATGGATCATTATCATCATAGTTATCATTATAGTTATGGATCATTATCATCATAGTTATCATTATAGTTATGGATCATTATCATCATAGTTATCATTATAGTTATGGATCATTATCATCATGGTTATCATTATAGTTATGGATCATTATCATCATAGTTATCATTATAGTTATAGATCATTATCATCATAGTTATCATTATAGTTATGGATCATTATCATAATAGTTATAGTTATGGATCATTATCATCATGGTTATCATTATAGTTATGGATCATTATCATCATAGTTATCATTATAGTTATAGATCATTATCATCATAGTTATCATTATAGTTATGGATCATTATCATAATAGTTATTGTTATGGATCATTATCAACATAGTTATCGTTATGGATCATTATCATCATAGTTATCATTATAGTTATGGATCATTATCATCATAGTTATCATTATAGTTATGGATCATTATCATCATAGTTATCATTATAGTTATGGATCATTATCATCATAGTTATCATTATAGTTATGGATCATTATCATCATAGTTATCATTATAGTTATGGATCATTATCATCATAGTTATCATTATAGTTATGGATCATTATCATCATAGTTATCATTATAGTTATGGATCATTATCATCATAGTTATCATTATAGTTATGGATCATTATCATCATAGTTATCATTATAGTTATGGATCATTATCATCATGGTTATCTTTATAGTTATGGATCATTATCATCATGGTTATCATTATAGTTATGGATCATTATCATCATAGTTATCATTATAGTTATGGATCATTATCATCATAGTTATCATTATAGTTATGGATCATTATCATCATAGTTATCATTATAGTTATGGATCATTATCATCATAGTTATCATTATAGTTATGGATCATTATCATCATAGTTATCATTATAGTTATGGATAATTATCATCATAGTTATCATTATAGTTATGGATCATTATCATCATAGTTATCATTATAGTTATGGATCATTATCATCATGGTTATAGTTATGGATCATTATCATCATGGTTATAGTTATGGATCATTATCATCATGGTTATCATTATAGTTATGGATCATTATCATCATAGTTATCATTATAGTTATGGATCATTATCATCATGGTTATCATTATAGTTATGGATCATTATCATCATGGTTATCATTATAGTTATGGATCATTATCATCATAGTTATCATTATAGTTATGGATCATTATCATCATAGTTATCATTATAGTTATGGATCATTATCATCATAGTTATCATTATAGTTATGGATCATTATCATCATAGTTATCATTATAGTTATGGATCATTATCATCATAGTTATCATTATAGTTATGGATCATTATCATCATAGTTATCATTATAGTTATGGATCATTATCATCATAGTTATCATTATAGTTATGGATCATTATCATCATAGTTATCATTATAGTTATGGATCATTATCATCATAGTTATCATTATAGTTATGGATCATTATCATCATAGTTATCATTATAGTTATGGATCATTATCATCATAGTTATCATTATAGTTATGGATCATTATCATCATAGTTATCATTATAGTTATGGATCATTATCATCATAGTTATCATTATAGTTATGGATCATTATCATCATAGTTATCATTATAGTTATGGATCATTATCATCATAGTTATCATTATAGTTATGGATCATTATCATCATAGTTATCATTATAGTTATGGATCATTATCATCATAGTTATCATTATAGTTATGGATCATTATCATCATAGTTATCATTATAGTTATGGATCATTATCATTATAGTTATCATTATAGTTATGGATCATTATCATCATGGTTATCATTATAGTTATGGATCATTATCATCATAGTTATCATTATAGTTATAGATCATTATCATCATAGTTATCATTATAGTTATGGATCATTATCATCATAGTTATCATTATAGTTATGGATCATTATCATCATAGTTATCATTATAGTTATGGATCATTATCATCATAGTTATCATTATAGTTATGGATCATTATCATCATAGTTATCATTATAGTTATGGATCATTATCATCATAGTTATCATTATAGTTATGGATCATTATCATCATAGTTATCATTATAGTTATGGATCATTATCATCATAGTTATCATTATAGTTATGGATCATTATCATCATAGTTATCATTATAGTTATGGATCATTATCATCATAGTTATAGTTATGGATCATTATCATCATAGTTATCATTATAGTTATGGATAATTGATCCTTAGTTATATTTATTGGTAAGGATATAGTTATCCTCCTATATTTCCTTACCTTTACCTTTACCTATGTATATATCATTATATATCATTACCTAATAACAACTCCTAGTAGTTATTATGCTCGTCAGCTAGTAGTCACTCGGAAACTAGTATTGGGATATGTTTTGACTCTCTTAAAAAATATATTATTGTCCACACAATGAAATATTCTTTAGTCCAATCATTTTAACCTATAACCAGGGTCCCTTTCTGTTCAGTGAGAGTGTCAGAGGCGTTTGCTCTCCAGATCGTTAATCTGGCCTAGTTGTCAAAGTTTCAAGCTTTTATTAAGTCACTCTGTTTTTTGTCTTATACACATCATTACAATTCAATGGTTATACAGTTTCTTAATACAACAATAATGCTCAATCAATCCTTAATGCTGTAAGCTATGCCAGGTAATATTGCAAAACTTGAAATGCGTTAACACGTCTAACAATATTCAATAAATAGCAAAAATAGTTAAATTACCTTAAATGCTCAGCCCCTTGGTCGCTTTCCTGTAATTGGTATTCTCACCGCTATCACATCTGGTTCCTGGTGTCTAAAATGTGAACGCCCGCTTTGTCTAAGTGATCAAGAGGTGGTTAGACCTCTGTTTTTCGGAGACTCAGTCGGGTTCACAAGATTCAACCAGTTTCTTCAGATAGTGACCCAATAAGTACTTAAGCAAAATTATCCGGTCCTCAAAATATTGTTCTAGTTCAACAAAAAGTGTATATCCTAATACTATTCACTTCCAACTCTGTGCATATACTCAATATATTGTAACTGGTGCTTGGCTGTTTTTCCTTGAATTGCTAATCACCTCTGGTTCCTGGTGTCAAAAATGCGAACGCCCGCTTTGTCTAAGTGATCAAGAGGTGGTTAGACCTCTGTTTTTCGGAGACTCAGTCGGGTTCACAAGATTCAACCAGTTTCTTCAGATTGTGACCCAATAAGTACTTAAGCAAAATTATCCAGTTCTCAAAATAAAGTGTATAGTGCAATAGTAAATTTACCTGTGATGATTCTTCATATGAAGTCTGTCTCATATGTTAATGAGGATCATACTGTCTTATGATCTCTGTTCTCTTTATATACCTTTTTACAGGGGAAGTTCCCACTAGGGCTGTAGCCCTACGTAACCTTAGGCCTGTGTGTTAAACGGAGGCTTCCTATTATTACCATTTAAGGTCATGCACTACTGACTCTCACATTGCTGCTTCTACTCAATCATACCAGCTGGTTGTTTCTACCACTGGAGGTGGCGTAGGTGGTATGTCAAGCGTCAGCTGGGAGAAGTCTATGATAGGTATCTCCTCTGCTTCCCCCTGTTGTCCAGTTTCTGCAGGTGCGGTCCATGGTTCCAGAAGGTCCCGTGAATGCCCTGTGTTGCTGTCCCCATTGCTTGGTGGAGTGGGCAGATTCTTTTCATCTCTTGTCACAGATAATTTATCATTATAGTTATCCTTATAGTTATAGATCATTTATCATTATAGTGATCATATTGTGATCGTTATAGTTATCCTTACAGTTATGGATCATTTATCATTATAGTTATCCGTATAGTTATGGATCATTTATCATTATAGTTATCCGTATAGTTATGGATCATTTATAATTATAGTGATCAGTATAGTGATCAGTATAGTTAACCTTATGGATCATTTATCTTTATAGTGATTATAGATATGGATAATTTATCATTATAGTTATGGGTCATTTATCATTATAGTGATCAGTATAGTGATCAGTATAGTTAACCTTATGGATCATTTATCTTTATAGTGATTATAGTTATGGGTCATTTATCATTATAGTTATCCTTATAGTTATGAATAATAATGCATTATGTCTCAATAGAGTGATTGCAATTAGCTGGAGGTACAAAATAACTCTTACTTCTAAAAAGAGTCGGAGTAAGTGCAGGTGAGCAAACTACATGTTCAGTAGAAATATCACGATTGGGGCAGCTAAAGTATTCTCTTCAACTGATTTTTCTAAAACACTTAAACATGTCTACCTTAACATCAAAATCGTTGCACCTAGTTGTAGGCACAAAATATAATAAAGGGTTAAGCAAGGAGACATGGGCAGGGCTCAATATCTTGCTTGATAAATTAAAAAGACACTCAGTCCCGTGCCTCTAGTAGTAGTTTCTTCGAACCCTGTCGGGTGCCTCTAGTCGTCGGTTCTTCGAACCCTGTCAGGTGGGGCATCTCCGCCCTTCCGTCGGCCCAGTTTTTTGTATGCTATTTTAATATGAGAATTAATTAATGATATCAGGCCAAACCCAGCCATGATTACAGACACCTCTATGTGTGTGTGTCTTTTGACACTATATAAACTAGCCACCTCTGTCATTATACCCTGATGAAGACAGCTTGTCTGTCGAAACGTTGGACATTAGGTTATTACATTTTTGCATCTGAGCTCCTAGAGTGTGCGGCTCTCCTTTATTTTTTCAAGTGTCCACCAGAGGACACCATGTCCTTAGTAGTTGTTTACTTTGTTCTGGCAGTGTTCGTTAGACTTGATATGACAGACGTTCCAATGTTCCTCTTTTCTCGTCTTCGGTCCAGTTTCCTAGACTACGTTACATGCAGAGCTGCAGGCGACGCATGTCTAGTCTTCTTCTTTGTTGAGTTTCAGAGGGTCTTACCCTTTTCTGGTCTGGTAGAGTCGAACCATATTACACATGTAGCCACAGTTCCACGATTTCTTGTCTCAATGGGTGATTATTTAGGGTATAGCTAAGACAACTTTCCACACTGGCAGCAACCCGGCATGTTTTGGTCTAATGTACATTTCGTTAGGAGTCCTTTTATAGGCACTCTGGAAAAAGGGATGTTCCATCCTTTTGGCATAATGGTTACTGACTGGATAAAACTTTACATGAACAACAAATATCTCATCTATCCTTATCAGGTGGTAGCTGGTATCCTTATCAGGTGGTAGCTGGTATCCTTATCAGGTGGTAGCTGGTATCCTTATCAGGTGGTAGCTGAAGTGATGATATTGGTAATAATCAATTTCCTCCAATTCTTTTCTTCTACAGGTGCTTTGAAGGATCCATCCAAGGTAAGAGTTATTTTTTAAAATTTGTGTTGAAAAGCTTGTTGCTTCGGGTTAAGGTTAGATTTGACATTACAGACAGCACTAAGATTGATTTGGCTCTTTCCAATACAGTAATTGATTGAACCTCTGTTTAAACCATGGAATGCAAATGTTGTCATTAAAAATATAAAAAATATACAATATTTAGTGGACAATATTTAGTGGGCAATATTTAGTGAACACTCCGAACCTGCATGAATTCAACTATCAGAAAGGTTTCTCTCTGTCTTCAAATCCTCTTACCTTGGCATACTGTAACAGTTTTGACTTGAGGTTATTGTTTGTATGGATGCCAGGTAGGTTGTGCTTACCAGAGAAAATATAGGTTTCTCCTTTTGGTTTGGGAGGGAATGAGTCTCGTCTGGTCCATCAGGTCTACACCAAAACAAAGGACTCATGTAAAAGTCAGGATGGACATACACTTTTGTGACCTTAGTCATGCAATGTTTGTCCATTCATAAAGTGTAGCGTAAACCCAGTCTCAATCATACAATCAAAATATCAAACTCTTTTACCACACAAACATAAAGAGTATCACATCTCAATACGTCTTCAACTACAACTGACCACATAAATCATGGTATACATCACACTAAAACAAATTAAATACCTTCTGCAATAAAGTTGTAGTCGGTCAGTCAGACAATCCAATCTGCCAACAGAGGAGAAACGCCATGAAGAACCAGCAGAGACCAACTGAGATGTGTAGTATAGTCCAAAGGAAGCAATGAGTGGATCCGATCCTGGTTAAACTTGAGACAAGGCTACAAAGCACACTTTTAAATGCAACAAAACAAGTAAAGAAGCTTCGGAACTGAGGTTTGAACACATCCTCAGTCACGTCTCCATCACAACCCCACTTTTGCACAGCTGATGCTGGCGATTTAATTGGGAATTAATGGGGAAGCACCCTATTGGAAGGAGAAGCACTGAGACGGTTCAGACAAATTCAGGGCCGTCATAATACGAGTCCATATCATCAAGTTCTGCTTTCCTGACCATATACCATAAATAGTATTGAAAAACATGTTTTTAATCAAAGTAATCCCCCATAATACTTATTAATGAATTGTGACGTGGTTGAGAAAACATGTCTTCCTAAGAACCTGGTACCTAAACCAAATGTATAGTCATTGATTCAACCTCTACGTTTGGAATGTAAATGCACACAGTATTCAATGGGTATGGATGTAGCATATACACACCTGGAAGGGACACATGGCCATAGAGAGAGGACAGGGGGTGGAGACAGATGCCCAATAGTAGGGTGTTAGGTCACGTAACAAAATTTGGACGAGAATTCTACTGTTTGACTCTCACTTCATAAATCAGGATATTTTGATCAACTGTGAATTCATTTTTATAAAATATTTTCTCATAAATGTCTTCCTTAATATGTTGTGAATAACGTGAGTATGTGTCGATGTCTGAAACCGTTTGTGAGGATGTCTCTCTGATATCGGGGGAGCTCCCTGAATCAGTGGGCCAGAGTGGTTTGACAACCACTTTTTGCACTCTCCTGAAAATACTGCTTTCACATTCGTCCATTTCGGGAGGTGTTATCTTATCCAATCATAAACGATTTGAGTACCAACTCGAAGTATACAAGTTGACTGACATCTGGAAGGAGTTTTCAGGAGAAAGCAAATAAAGTGCATGAGTGAGAAGGTAAGCAAGCTTTCATCTACATGGTTTGACCATGTACTGTACATTTGAAGAACCTGAAAAAAATGTATGTCACTACATGTCTAAGATTATTGGGAACATCTTGCAAAGCTGCTATCAAGATTTCATGCTGAATTGTTGAACCGATTGTAGATTTACAGCGAGTAGGTGGCTATCAAGTTGTTTACCTAGCTTGCCACCCTTATCTAACTAAGGGAAAGAGTGGGGCGTTCTGCTTGGCTGTGGCGGAGATGTTCTCTCTCAATGCGCTCTCTGTCACCCTGTCTCACTCTATCGATTTGGTAAAAATTATATTAAATTGATTATCTACGTTTAATTACTCAGGGTCTTAGGAACAATTTGATGTGCAGAAATTGAGACTTAATTTAGACTGGTGGATATGACCGGAGATTAACCACAGAGGTGAAAAGCTGTTTTTAGCAAGTCTACTAGCAAGCTAGGTAACGTTAGCTAGTTCATGGGGGAGAGAAGTGTTACTTGCCGCCTGACTTTCTGACAAAGGAGAGAGAGAAAGGAAATAAAAGAGGGAGAGAGAGTAGTAGGCAGGAAGGGATGAAAAGAGAGAAAATGGGGGAGAAGATATGGAAGGGAGGGATAAATTCTGACTGATAAATGCCTTGACAGATGCTCATTATTTTTATTGTTTGATATTAATAATATTCTAGCCATGTTCAACAGATATCTTGCTCTTCTGGGTGGCCTATTCTGATCAATTAGTGTTTATAATGTCCAGTGCTTTCAGAAAGCATTCACACCCCTTGACTTTTTCAAGATTTTGTTTTGTCACACAGTGAATTCAAAATGGATTACATTTAGATGTGTCACTGAACTACACACAATAACGCATAATGGCAAAGTGAAATGTAGTTTTTAGATTTTTTTTTACAAATAAGTACAGGAGTATAAATGTGTTTAATTAACAAGTCACATAGTAAGTTGCATGGAATCACTCTGTGTGCAATGAAGTCACGCCTACTCCCACTCCCCCTCTCCAGCGCTTGACGTCACCTGTCTACTAACCACCAGTCCTGGAAACCATCATTACGCACACCCGCTCCCCATCATTATGCACACCTGGGCTTCATCATCATCTATATTACATTCCCTTTATTTAGCCCTCAGTAGCCTCAGTAATCAGGCAGTATTGGTTTGTTGTCATATTCAGTAGGCATCTCCTGTTTTGATAATTTACCTTTCAATGCATTTCGTCATCAATTTACCATCACTCCCTGCTTCCTGACTCCCTGCATATTCGAATACTGCCTCACAATATGGAAGTAGCAGAAGATAAAACCATCTTCCAGACTGTCAACGAACAGGGTCATCTACTCCACCAACACCACGACCAGCTGGCGGAACTGGGTACGGCCATGGTGGACGTCCTCCACTTTCTCCACCACCTTAAAACCCTCAGCGAGGCTCTCCATACCCCTATCAGAGGGCCTCCTACCATGGATCGTCACAGGGAGTCAGTCCTCCAGCCTACCCAGCCGTCCCCCTAGGTCAGCAATGTCTGACTGTCCTATTCAGAGAAGTATGACGGTACTCCATCCCAATGCCGTGGCTTCCTACTCCAGTGCTCCCTCTGTTTTGCCCATCAGATGGGAGCCCCCACCACAGAGGTCCAAGATTGCCACAGTAATTTCCCTGCTGACCAGGCAGGCGTTGAATTGGGCTATGGCCATCTGGAAGAGAGGAGAGGAGGAGCTGGTTTCCTTTGTGAGGTTCATGGCTCTGTTCAGGACGGTCTTCGACCATCCTCCAGTGGGCAGAGAGGGAGG
The DNA here is from genome assembly GCF_034236695.1 of Oncorhynchus nerka. Taxonomy (NCBI): domain Eukaryota; kingdom Metazoa; phylum Chordata; class Actinopteri; order Salmoniformes; family Salmonidae; genus Oncorhynchus; species Oncorhynchus nerka. The sequence continues at coordinate 229,457 of NC_088402.1, forward strand.
TAAGAAACTTCTCCAACTCTAGCAGGTTGCTCAGACAGCTGCGGAGTACGCCCTCACCTTTTGGACTGTGGCAGGTTTTCCAATGCCTCGCAAAGAAGGGTACCTATTAGTAGGCAAAAAAAAGTAGGCACTGAATATCCCTTTGAGCATGGTGAAGTTGTTAATTACACTGCATGGCGTATAAATACACCCAGATACTACTAAGATACAGGCCTCCTTCCTAACTCAGTTGCTGTAAAGGAAGGAAACAGCTCAGGGATTTCATCATTAGACCAATGGTGATTTTAAAACAGTTAGAGTTTAATGGCTGTTGTAGGAGAAAACTGAGGATGGATCAACAACGTTGTAGTTACTCCACAATACTAACTTAAATGACAGAGTGAAAAGAAGGAAGCCTGTACAGAATACAAATATTCCAAAACATGTATCCTGTTTGCAACAAAGCACTAAAATTGTACTGCAAAAAATGTCAAAGAAATTAACTTTTTGTCCTGAATACAAAGCATTATGTTTGGGGCAAATCCAACACAACACATCACTGAGTACCACTCCACATATTTTCAAGGGTAGTGGCGGCTGCATCGTGTTATGCTTGTCATCATTAACCTCTATAAAAAGCACAGGCAAAATCCTAGAGGAAAGCCTGTTCAGTCTGCTTTCCACCAGACAACGGGAGACAAAATCACCTTTCAGCAGGACAATAACATAAAACACTAGGCCGAATATACACTTGAGTTGTTTAACAAGACGACATTGAATGTTATGTTCCTGAGTGGCCTAGATAGAGTTTTGACTTAAATCGTCTTCAAAATCTATGGCAAGACTTGAAAATGGCTGTCTAGCAATGATCAACAACCAACTTGACGGAGCTTGAAGAATTTTAATCTTGTCCAATAAAGATATGCAAAGTTCTTAGACTTACCCAGATGGACTCACAGCTGTTATCGCTGCCAAAGGTGATTCAAGATATGAGTGTTTTATTTTACTTTCTATTTTGACAAGAGTATTGTGTGTGGATGATTGACAAAAAAAATGCCAGTTAAATACATTTTAAGCCCAATTTTTAACACAACAAAATGTGTAAAAAGTCAAGGGGAGTGAAAACTTTCTGAAGGTACTGTATGTGTGTGTGTGTGTGTGTGTGTGTGTGTGTGTGTATATATATATGTCTGTGTAAAATTCAGAAGTTTACATAAACCTTATGTCACGACTTCCGCCGAAGTCGGTCCCTCTCCTTGTTCGGGCGGCGTTCTGCGGTCGACGTCGCCGGCCTTCTAGCCATCGCCGATCCACTTTTCATTTTCCATTTGTTTTGTCTTACACACCTGATTTCACTCACCCAATTACTTGTTCATTATTTAACCCTCTGTTCCCCCATGTTTGTTTGTGAGTGATTGTTCGTTGTAAATCGGTCCGTTATTGTGGGCTCGCTATATTGCTTTGTATGTGTAGTTTGAGTAAAGTACGTTGATTACTCATATCTGCTGCCCTGCGCCTGACTCTCTACACCAGCTTCACACAGGACCATTACACCTTAGCCAAAAATATTTAATATCAGTTTTTCACAATTCCTGACATCTAATCCTAGTAAAATTCCCTGTCTTAGGTCAGTTAGGATCACCACTTGATTTTAAGAATGTGAAATGTCACCAGATTTTTCAGTACTGCCCACAAATTTTCCATGGGATTGAGGTCAGGGCTTTGTGATGGCCACTCCAATACATCGACTTTGTTGTCCTTATGCCATTTTGCCACAACTTTGGAAGTATGCTTGGAGTCATTGTGCATTTGGAAGACCCATTTGCGACCAAGCTTTAACTTTCTGACTGATGTCTTGAGATGTTGCTTCAATCTATTAATCTATAATTTTCCTTTCTCATGAGCCATCATTTTTGTGTAGCGCACCAGTCCCTCCTGCAGCAAAGTACCCCCACAACATTAAGCTGCTGAACAGAGGACATTTCTCCAAAAAGTGTGAAGCTGTGGCTTCTTCCTTGCTGAGCGACCTTTCAGGTTATGTTGATATAGGACTCGTTTTACTGTGGATATCAAAAGGCATGGACCAAAGAACTGGTCAATGGTAAGTGTTCATGATATTTTAGTTCTCAAAAAACACTCAAACAAAATAACAAAGGGAAAAACCAAAACAGTTCTGTCAGGTGCATACACTAAACAGAAACTAACTACCCACAAAACACAGGTAGGGAAAAAAGGCTGCCTAAGTATGATTCCCAATCAGAGACAACGATAGACAGCTGCCTCTGATTGGGAACCACACTCGGCCAAAAACAAAGAAATAGAAAACATAGAAATAAAGAAACTAGAAACTAACCAAAATAGAGAATAAAAGCCTCTCTATGCCCAGGGAGTGACAACCCAAGTTAACCTGTTGCTTCTACTCGGGACGCTTGCGTCCCAACTAGAGCTCTGGAAATGCAAATGCGCTACGCTAAATGCTAATAGTATTAGTTAAAACTCAAAAGTTCATTAAAATACACATGCAGGGTATCGAATTAAAGCTACACTCGTTGTGAATCCAGGCAACAAGTCAGATTTTTAAAATGCTTTTCGGCGAAAGCATGAGAAGCTATTATCTGATAGCATGCAACACCCCAAAAGACCCACAGGGGACGTAAACAAAATAATTAGCATTTTGGCGTTACACAAACCGCACAATAAAATAGAAAACATTCATTACCTTTCACCATCTTCTTTGTTGGCACTCCTAGATGTCCCATAAACACTATTTGGGTCTTTATTTCGATTAAATCGGTCCATATAAAGCCTAGATATCGTTATATGTAGACTGTGTGATAAACGAAAAAACATTGTTTCAAAACGTAACGTCATTTTTTAAAATTCAAAAAGTCGACGATAAACTTTCACAAAACACTTGAAATACGTTTGTAATGCAACTTTAGGTATTAGTAAACATTAATAAGCGATAAAATTCATCAGGAGGCGATGTAAAGATCATTAGCTGTCCGTCTGGAAAAATGTCCGGCTAGAAACTCAACGAAAATATCCGGTCCTAGACCTGAAGAAATACGGTGCCTCGCATGTGTTTGACCAAGAAAAAACTCGAAGGGAAATGACAAGACTCTAGACACCGTGTGGAAGCTGTAGGTACTGCAACCTCAGTCAATTAATTGTGGTTCACCTTTATCAATGGGTTCAAGTAGCGCATGGATATATTTTCCCATTTTCAGTGATCAGTTTTTCCTGTGCTTTTCGATGTAAATGCCGTTCTGGTAAAGCCACAGCAGTGATTTAACCAGTTTTTTAACGTCTGAGTGTTTTCTATCCACACAGACTAAGCAAATGCATATACTATATTCCTGGCATGAGTAGCAGGGCGTTGAAATGTTGCGCGATTTTTAACAGAATGTTCAAAAAAGTAGAGGGTCGACTTAAGAGGTTAAACAATTTAAAGGCATTGATACCAAATACTAATTGAGTGTATTTAAACTTCTGACCCACTGGGAATGTGATGAAAGAAATAAAAGCTGAAATAAATAATCTATTATTCTGACATTTCACATTCTTAAAATAAAGTCAGAATCATAACTGACCTAAGACAGGGAGTTTTTACTAGGATTTAATGTCAGGAATTGTGAAAAACTGAGTTTAAATGTATTTTCAAAGGTGTATGTAAACTTCCATCTTCAACTGTACATACTACCACAATCAGCCCAACTAACTGATGCCTGTATATTAGCTTAGATAGCTACTGTTGTAGTTTCGCTTCTGTTTTTTTTCACTGTCTTTATTACTGTTTTTATTTCTTTACTTGTTCAACTAATACCTTTTTTCCACTATTGTTTAGAGCCTGTTAGTAAGCATTTCACTGTAAGGTGTATTTTGGCGCATGTGACATGTGACATATAAACTTTGATTTGATTTGAGCCATGGAGGGAACATCAAAGTCCCCGGCAGAAGACAGCTGGTACATGGGCTCAAAACGATATGAAGGTCTTAAGTCCGGACACAGGGGAAGAAGGCAGGCGCGCCGAGAATTATTATTTTTCTTTATTTCTGGTTCCGACACACATCCATTCACGCTCACCTGGAGTCCAAAAATGAGCAGCCATTTACGCTCACCTGGAGTCCAACAATGAGCAGCCATTTACGCTCACCTGGAGTCCAACAATGAGCAGCCATTTTCTGGTTCAAGCTAGTAGAGGGGTACAGTGGTGGAAATTGATCATAGTTGAGTAAGCTCCCATTATGATCCTGTTGGATGTTTTGATAGGAATCTTTTAAAGATACAGATAGTCTCATAGAATCCTTATTGGTCAAATGTTTTATTTAAAAACTAAGACTTTGGTAAATGTGTTAAGTGCACAGTTTTGATTAAAAGGTTATTCAAAGTAAACAGCACAGCAACACGACAACACAGAGGTGTAATGTTTGTAATCACTGCCAAATGTGTTGAGTAGGATTAACCATTGTTGGATTAACAATTTTTTGGTCATTGACTTTAATTCCTCAAAGTATTTTGGAGGAGGAGGTATAGGCAGCATAGAGAAAATAACATTTAGTCAACCCAGTACTTTCATTTTTACTATAGCAATCTTACCTTGTAATTAGATTTTAAGAGAGGACCATCTCTGCAAATCAGAGGTGATCTCCTCTTTTAGTTTGACATAGTTCCTTCTACAAATTTGGGAATATTTGGTTGGTATGCATACGCCCAAAAAAATAAAGTCTGCCTCATGCTACTGCACTGGAGATGCAGCAGGCAAAGTAAGCTGTTTCACAGGGCTATTTAGGGGCACCATTACATATTTTTCCTAGTTTATTTCATATCCAAGAATGAACCAAAAACATTAAATAATTTCACAATCTGTGGAAGGATATTCGAAAGGTCTGATAACTACTATGTCATCAGCATAGTGACACTTTATGCTGCGTAACTTTAATATTGATTGTTGAAATAGGTGGGTCCAATCTAATCGCTTGAACAAGGGGCTCCAAAGACAGGGCAAAGGGCGTTGGTGATAATGGACATCCTTGTTTTGTGAAACGTTGTAAACAGAAAGTCTTGGATATAATGTTTCCCATCTGCACAACTGCTCGTGTTGCAGAGTACAATGTTTTTAACATGGGATAAATCCTTTACCAAAACCAAAGGACTCCAAAACACAAAATAAATTGTTCCATTCTTGCCTATCAAAGGCTTTTTCAAACTAAAAAGTGAAGCATGGACTAGGTTGTTTTCTGACTCATTTTTGATATTGAATGGACGTCTAATATTATCTGAGGCTAAAAGACATCACTTAAGTCTCCTCCCATAACAAGTTGGTATTCTGAAAGATCTAATAGGGCTCCCGAGTGGCGCAGCAGTTTAAGGCACTGCATCTCAGTGCTAGAGGCGTCACTACAGACACCCTGGTTCAGCGGTCTAAGACACTGTATCTCAGTGCTCGAGGCGTCACTATAGACCCTGGTTCAGCGGTCTAAGACACTGCATCTCAGTGCATCACTACAGACACCTTTTATTTTCTTAGTGGCTGAGGAGTGAGGAACACATAAATTTAGAATGTATGGATAATTGTGTAATTTGTTTATCAAGAAATTAAATAAAATCACCTATTTCAATATAAACAGGAAAATATATTTTTATACACCATTATACACATTTGTGAACAAACTCTGACAAAGGTTTTAACAATAATAGAAACAAAAACAGTAACCACCGGCAAGTGAGGAAATCTATAGCTTCAACTATTCTCTTTGCCTGGAAGGAACTCAAATTCACTAACATCAGGAGGAGGCTCTCAAACAGCGACGCACGTCGCAAGTCAGTCCCACTATGTCAGTCACTTGTCTTTATCCAACATGACATGAATACGTGGCAGCTGCAGTTAAGCAATACTGTATAACTAGAATGACAACAACCAAGTCAAGCAAGTTAACAAATCAACCAGGCCCCTCATACCAAATTAACTAAGTTATGTAGCTGAATAACAAATAAACATGGGTAACATTAGCTACTTAGTCTGCAGTGGGAAGAATCTGGAGGAATTGTTGGCTCCTTCTCTTGTAGTTGTCCTCAGCTGCAAGGCCTGCCTCTGCTTCTATCACAGTATGGAATTTAAGAAGTGTTCTATTTTTCCTGATCTCCAGGATGGCTGGGTATGTCAGGAATGGGCGAAGTCTTCTTGCTGTCATCTGTCGTTTGATATAGTCAAAGGATTTCATCTCCAGTGTGGTTTCACTGCTGTAGTCTGGGATGAACGCCAGATTGGATCTCCCATCTCGGTGGGTTCTTGAGGGCTCTGGTTCAGAGTATCCACTCAGTCCTCATATCTTTAACAGGCAGAATATGAGGGTGCGGGAACGGCTGCGATTATTATTGCCAATGTAGATTTGGTGTGCCTGTTGAATTTCAATATTGCTCCGTTGTAGCAACAGTATCCATTTTGGTAGATTCTCCTGAGGAAAACCTTTTGGGTCAGAACCCTTCGCGGTTACATCCAGGCCCACCATAAGTATGTTCAGTTTCCTCTCTCTGTCTTCAAGCACGTCATTTTCTCCCTCAGTTGCATCACTGCTTCTCGGCAGGTGGCTATGTCGTCTGTAGCAGTCCTGGTGCTAACCTGCATCTCTTCACAGCATCGCTCCAGAGACTTGCATGTGACAGATTGGCTGGCTATGTTGTTTGAGAGTTTTAAGATAGATGTTTTGGAGGCTTCCACCATATATTTAAGTGATTTAATTTCTCCAGAAAGCAGTTCCTCCAGGGATTCCTTAACTGCTTGTTTGAACATTACATCGAAGTTTGTTGTTGATTCAGAGCCTTCATTATGGCAGAGTTGGATGTATCGTCACTGGTCTTAGTTGGCTCGTTGTCTTTCTTTGTTAGCGATGCTTTTAGGCTTTCCTGTGCCTTAGTTGAGTGTCCTCGGTTGCGTAAATCCATGTAATGAAGCATGTTGATGGTTCAGAGGCAAGTTGTCAGAAATGTATTACAGATATTGGACTTTTGAGACAGTACTAGGAACTAACCTTGCATCTCTGCCAAAAGGCCACTGAAAGTTTGTTGTGCACACATTTATGATCACTTGCAATCTCACTTTTACTAGAGTAGCTATCAGGGAGGTTAGCCGCCAACACACACACACACAGTTTGAGTGGTAAAGGTATGGTGAGTCTAGCATAGAAGGTGTGGGAGGAGTTGGGAATGGTTTGAAAAGGAAAAAAAAGTTGGGAATGCATTGATTTGAATGCATATATTTCTATGGTTTGAAAAGTAGAAACAAACATTTCTCAGCTATTGTAGTCTGAAGCAGTCTGTAATGTTAATTTGGTGTCTCTAGCTCAAAGGTTTTAGAGCAGGGTTAGGAAGAAGAAAAATAATAAGAGCATGTCAAACAAGTGTTGCTGTTACAAGAACACTAAACCCTAAAAGTGCCTCTGGTTAGTTCAGTAGTATATCTAGGTCAAAAAATGATTATCAATGATTATCAATAAACATCAAATATTCACATAAATTAATACATTTGCATATATGTATTTAATTGTATTTAATTTGAACATGCAAATGAATTACTTAAAAATCACACAATGTGATTTTCTGGATTTTTGTTTTAGATTCCATCTCTCACAGTTGACGTGTACCTATGATAAAAATTACAGACCTCTTCATGCTTTGTAAGTAGGAAAACCTGCAAAATCGGCAGTGTATCAAAAACGTGTTCTTCCCACTGTACACATAATGATTAAATATTCACTTACTTTTTGAAAATCATCCTCTGATTTGTCATCCAAAGGGTCCCAGCTATAACATGTAGTGTTGTTTTGTTAGATAAAATCCTTCTTTATATCCCAAAAATTCAGTTTAGATGGCTCCACCGATTTGAGTATTCCACTCGTTTAACTTGCAGAGAAAGGAATCCGAAAATCTACCCCTAAACTGTTTCAACAAGTCAAAATACATTTCTATTTACTCCTCAGATACCCTAAAATGTAATCAAACTATAATATTTATTTCAGGAAGAAGTATGTTCAGTAGGAAACCGATTTTAGCAGGTGCGTAATTTCTTCATGACCCGCACAGACACAACTTTTCAAGACTGTGTCCTTCTACAAAAACTGTTATTTCTTATTTGTTTTTGAAGTTACATGCCCGAGAACCTGAACTGCTGACACCCTGTGGAAGCAATAGAAATGCATCCAGGGAGCTAATTTACTATATGACCTTTGTCTTGCATTTCTAAGAGGATGGTCTCTCTCTCTCAAAAACATTCTGGTTGGTTTTTCTTTGGATTTTCTCCTACCATATCTATTGTGTTATATTCTCCTAAAATTATTTTAGCTTTCCAATGGTACCAATTATATGCATATCCTGGCTGCAGGGCCTGAGCTACAGGCATTTTATTTTGGGCACCTCATTCAGCCGGAAATTGAGAAAAAAGAGGCCTAAGAAGTTCTGAGTCCACCTGTCATTTTGGTGCCATTTTTGTAAAAGGCCTCACCATTGACCTGTGCATTATCTCCCATGACCTTTTGCCCAGAATTTGGACACACAATTTTTTTTTTCAGGCATGGTAAAGCCTACAGACGTGGGAGTCTGTTGTACCATTTGGTATGTATTATCAGTTCAGCTCTAACAGTAATGTTTATTTCAACCCCCCTTAACACCCTACCAGTAGATTGGCATTAAACAAACACGTCTAGATTATGGCATTAGCCAAACACATCAGCAAGTTTCCTTCCCTATGTGAGTGTAGAAGCAGATCTATCGCTATCGACAAGTCATCCTTCATGGTAACACACCTATGGTAGCACAGTTGACAAGTCATCCTTCATTTTGCCGCTAGAAATGTGGTAACCATGATTTGCCGCTAGAAATGTGGCCATTTGCAAGTATAAATGTGTTAAAAATCCATTGAAGTAACTAGCAGATTTACTAGATAGCTACAATAGTTACCTTGGTAACCAAATAAACAGATTTACTAGCTTAGCTAACAAACCATCCTTCTTGCTTTCTATTACGAAAATTGAATTCAACAATACCAATAATGTTTCCAATTTGACTTTTGTTTTCAAAAGCAGCTCAAGCATAGGATATTTAAGGATGTACTGTAGCCATTGAGTATTGGGTAACACTTTACTTAACACCCACCCAGCTAGCAATGAGGAAGCAGCCCTCTTCCGAGGGCTGGAACTGATTGAATCGGCCTGGAATCGGGTGTCGGACTCGGGTCGTTTCTGTCACCAGAATTCAGCCGACTTTGCCGGCATCTTACCAGAATCCCTCCAGAAGTGGCCCGATGCAAATTTAAATAAACATATACAAAATTAACCGATTTAGTCATTTTAAATATTACTATTATTCATACCAATTATACCCATCCACAAAAAAAACATTTTGTCTCTGAGGAAATACCACACACCATGGTGACTGTGTCAGCGTGCATGCGCCTAGCCCGCCACAGAAGGCGCTACAGCTCGATGGGACAAGGACATCCCGGCCGACCAAACCCTCCCCGAACTCGGACGATGCTGGGCCAATTGCGCGTCTAACCAGCATCTGTAGAAACACAGTTTGCACTGCGATCCAGTGTCTTAGACCGCTGCACCACTTGGGAAGTTCCATTCACAAAGTTTTTCATGCTTATCAATTGCCTTGTACAAATTATCAAAATAGTAAAAAAGCAGCCCGTGTCGTCATCTGCCAGAGAGTAGCCCCAATCGTCCCTAGCCCCAAGTAATACATTTGGCACAGATAACTCCGGAATCAGCCCGAGATCAATCCCCGCATCCTAGCCATAAGTAATACTTCCGAAGGCGGCCCAGACGATGGCCGAGTCTGACTCTCAGCCGAGTGCCCCAAATCGGGCACAGGTGTGTCCCATTTCATTGACAACCTTTCTGGCTCTGCCCACCGACATCCTATTAAGGAAACGAGCAAAGAGAAAGAATTTGGCAGACAGAGTGGGAGGGTCATAACATGTCATAATATGGTCATAACACTGTCATGACGGTCACTGTTTAGACCTGTTGAGACATATATTGTGTTATTTTATGGCTGGTCCAGTCGGACACCTACATAAGAGTGTCTAAACCTACTAAACCTACTACACAAGGCAAAAAGTTCCATTACACCATAGCCTAGCTGTCAACAGTATGTTTATGTTATTTTCTGAAATTGACCATATTCAATTATCATTGCAATTGATCACAAATTGATGTCAGACATGTACCTACCCCAATGCTCTGTTGCTGATGAATGCAGGAGCAGATTTTAGGAGCAGGGCATAAGTTTTGTACGATTATGATCGTCATAATGCTTCTTAACAGTGTCAAAGTGTATTTTATGCAAGTTACTTAAAATATATATTTAAAAAAACATGACTGTAAATAATTCATTACAACAACAACAAAGGATTAAAGAAACAAACTTTTTTCAAAAAGGAAACTTCTTGGAAGGGAAAAAAACGTAACGCAACAGCATTTGCTGTTAACATGGTCTAGATACTGTTATGACCATGTTATGTCAGCTGTTATGACATATTATGACATGCTTATGCCATAATGTGTTATGATGCTGAGTATTAAGTAACGTTTTCCAGAATATTATTCTGGAAAATAATGCAGGGCATTATAATACATGCTCTAGAATGTCCTTCGAGCCAATCAGAAACGAGTATTCAACAGGGGCGGCAGGATAGCCTAGTGGTTAGAGCGTAGTGGTTAGAGTGTTGGACTAGTAACCCAAAGGTTGCAAGTTCAAATCCCCGAGCTGACAAGGTACAAATCTGTCATTCTGCCCCTGAACAGGCAGTTAACCCACTGTTCCTAGGCTGTCATTGAAAGTAAGAATTTGTTCTTAACTAACTTGCCTAGTAAAATAAAGGTCAAATTAAAAAATAATTCTGAATGATTATTGACTTCACTTCTGTTATACATACAATTATTACATGCATAGTATACAACTATGGAATGGCTATTGCTTCTATAGCTCATATCTTCTGGTCTAGGCCTAGCAAGTGGAATAGAATGTTATATCGAGTGTCTTGGCTAACACAACGTATTTCTCCAACACTTTATTGAGTGTTTTGGCTAACGCAATGCATTTCTATAACACTATATATAGTGTTTTGGCTAACACATAATATATTTCTCCAACATTATATTGAGTGTCTTGGCTAACACAATGTATTTCTCCCTCCACCCCTGTAGCCGCAGACGCTGAGAGGCTCAGACACTGCCAAATCCTTGGACAGTGATGTTAGCGACGTGTCCGCTATGCCATGTGCTTCTCGGCTCAGCAGCATGAGCCACATGTCTGTCCAGTCGGAGACGGCAAAGGGAAGCCACAACATCAGGTGGGACTGAGCTCTGTGTCTGGCCTGCCTGGCCAGCCTTACCTCTGGAACCTACTAATGCTAATGCCACTGGCAATGGGCAAGCTGCCTCAATTCATGGTTGTTCATTACTCTGCTATGCAGAAATGTTCCATATGGAAATATTTGCACCCAGCTACTATTTGAAAGGGAACGTGAATATTCTATGCAGACAAGTACTGCTCTCTTGATGGTTTAGTTCATGATTGACTTTGCTCAGACTAGAAGCGAATGACTGAACATGTTTTTTGAGGGTTGTTCCATCACAAGCTTGGCTATATGTTGCTATGGTGTATTACGGATATTACAATGGGATTTCAAACAAAAGAGCATACAGTATGTTTAAGAAAACCCCTTGCCAGGGATGTGCAACTCCAATCTTTTTTGGGGCAAGTGTCTGCTGGTTTTCATGTTGCCTGTATGAGTCAGATAGTTCACTTGTTTTCTGGGTCTTGATATTTCACTTTGGTTTGTCATTCTATGTTGTATGTCTGCCTTGCCTGTTTCAAACAATATTCTATTTGAATTTATTATTTATTTCAGGTAGGCTAGTTAAGAACTAGTTCTCATTTACAATTGCGACCTGGCCGAGATAAAGCAAAGCACTGCGACACAAATAACAACAGTTACACATGGAAAACACATACAGTCAATAACACAGTAGAAAGAAAGTCTATATACAGTGTGTGCAAATGAGGTAAGATAAGGGAGGTAAAGGCAATAAATAGGCCATAGTGGTGAAATAATTACAATTTAGCAATTAAACACTGCAGTGATGTGCAAGGAGAGATACAGGGGTGCAAAGGAACAAAAATATATATATGGTGATGAGGTAGTTGGATGGGCTATTTACAGATGGCATATGTACAAGTGCAGTGATCTGTGAGCTGCTCTGACAGCTGGTGCTTAAGGTTAGTGAGGGAGATATGAATCTCCAGCTTCAGTGATTTTTGCAATTCGTTCTAGTGATTGGCAGCAGAGAACTGGAAGGAAAGGCAGCCAAAGCAGGTATTGCCTTTGGGGGATGACCAGTGAAATATACCTGCTGGAGCACGTACTACGGGTGGGTGCTGCTATGGTGACCAGTGAGCTTAGATAAGGCGGGGCTTTACCTAGCAAAGACTTATAGATGACCTGGAGCCAGTGGGTTTGGCGACGAATATGAAGCGAGGGCCAGCCAACGAGAGCATACAGGTCGCAGTGGTGGGTAGTATATGGGGCTTTGGTGGCAAAACGGATGGCACTGTGATAGACTGCATCCAATTTGCTGAATAGAGTGTTGGAGGATATTTTGTAAATGACATCGCCGAAGTCGAGGATCGGTAGGATGGTCAGTTTTAAGAGGGTATGTTTGGCAGCATGAGTGAAGGATGCTTTGTTGCGAAATAGGAAGCTGATTCTAGATTTAATTTTGGATTTGGAGATGCTTAATGTGAGTCTGGAAAGAGAGTTTATAGTCTAATCAGACACCTAGGTATTTGTAATTTCAACATATTCACTCAGAACCATCCAGAGTAGTGATGCTGGACGGGCTGGCAGGTGCAGGTAGCGATCGTTTCAAGAGCATGCATTAGGTTGTACTTGCATTTAAGAACATCTGGAGGCCACAGAAGGAGAGTTGAATGGCATTGAAGCTCATCTGCAGGTTGGTTAAGATTGTGAGGAAAGCACTTTTAAAGAATAACCAGGCATCTTCTACTAACCGAATGGGGTCAATATCCTTCCATGATAACCGGGCCAGGTTGATTAGAAAGGCCTGCTTGCTGAAGTGTTTTAGGGAGTATATGACAGTGATGAAGGGTGGTCGTTTGACAGCAGATCCATTACGGACCAAGCAATGAGGCGGTGATTGCTGAGATCCTGGTTGAAGATAGCAGAGGTGTATTTTTAAGGCAGGTTGGTTAGAATGATATCTATGAGGGTGCCTATGTTCACAGATTTGAGGTTGTACCTGGTAGGTTCATTGATAATTTGTGTGAGATTGAGGGCATCAAGCTTAGATTGTAGGATGGCCTGGGTGTTAAGCATGTCCCAGTTTAGGTCAGCTAACAGCACAAGCTCTGAAGATAGATGGGGGGCAATCAACTCACATATGGTGTCCAGGGCACAGCTGGGGGCAGAAGGTGGTCTATAGCAAAGCTGCAACAGTGGGAGACTTGTTTCTGGAAGGATGGACTTTTCAAAGTAGAAGGTCAAATTGTTTGGGCACAGACCTGGATAGTATGACAGAACTCTGCAGGCTATCTCTGCCCTAGATTTCAACTACGACACCTTTGGCAGTTCTATCTTGTCAGAAAATGTTGTAGTTGGGGATGGAAATTCAGGATTTTTGGTGACCTTCCTAAGCCAGGATTCAGACACGATTTGGACACCCGGGTTGGCGGAGTGTGCTAAAGCAGTGAATAAAAAGAAACTTAGGGAGGAGGCTTTTAATGTTAACATGCATGAAACCAAGGCTTGTACGGTTACAGAAGTCAACAAATGAAAGGGCCTGGGGAATGGAGAATGGAGTAGAGCTAGGCACTGCAGGGTTTAACCTCTACATCACCAGAGGAGCAGAGGAGGAGTAGGATAAGGGTACGGCTAAGGGCTATAAGAACTGGTCGTCTAGTACGTTCGGAACAGAAAGTAAAAGGAGCAGGATTCTCAGCGCGGTAGAATAGATTCAATGCATAATGTACAGGATGTGGTAGGATGTGAGTACAGTGCTGGTAAACCTAGGCATTGAGTGACGATGAGAGAAGTATTGTCTCTAGAGACATCAACTAACCCAGGTGAGGTCACAATAGGGCTAGCTGAGGCATATTGAGCAGGGCTGGAGGCTCTACAGTGAAATAAGACAATAATCACTAACCAAAACAGCAATAGACAAGGCATATTGACATTAAGGAGAGGCATGCGTAGCCGAGTGATCATTGGGTCCAGTGAGTAGCTGGGCGGGCTGGAAACACGGCGATTCAGACAGCTAGTGGGCCGGAGCTAGCAGAAGGGCCTTAGAAGGACGTCGCAACGGAAGAAGTCTGTTATAGCCCCTTCCTGTGGTTACGTCAGCAGACCAGTCGTGATGGATCAGCGGAGGGCCATGTAGTAAAAGGGTCCTGGCCAATTGGCAAAATATGTATAGTAGCCCAAAAAATTGGCATACTCTAGACAGCTAGCGGGCCGCTGCAAGAAGGCTAGTAGATGGGCATTCAGCGGACGTCGCGACGGAGGAGCCTGTTGAAAAACCCCCTCGGGCACATTACGTCGGTAGTCCAGTCGTGATGGATCGGCACGGCTCCGTATCGGCAATAAAAGGGGTCCAGGCCAATTGGCAAAATAGGTGTTGTAGCCCAAACGGTGGCTGATGGACCTCTTGAGTTAGCCGGGTGATGGGCCTAGCATAGGCTAGCTCCAGGTTAATTGGTGCTTGCTTCGGGACAGAGACGTTAGCCAGGAGGTTAGCTGATGACCGCTAGCAGTGGCTAGCTGACTACTAGCTAATAGCTAGTTAGCTGGCTAGCTACTGTTGGGGGTTTTGGTTCTAAAGTAAAGAAAATAGCAAAACCATACCACATTGGGTGAGGCGGGTTGCAGGAGAGAATGTTGAAGTTGGGGATAAGAAAAATATTTTTAAAAATATGTGCGAATAAAAAAGATAAGCTATTTACACACTGGACACGACAAGACTAAGAGAAAAGACGCCTGACTGCTATGCCATCTTGGATCCGATTAGTCTGCATTGCCTATTTCTTACAATATTCTTTGCCTGCCTTGCCTGTTTCTGAGAATGTTCTGTCTGCCTGTTTCTGAGAAAGTTCTACAGTTGAAGTCCAAAGTTTACATACACTTCGGTTGGAGTCATTTTTCAACCACTCTAAGTTGGTTAGGACATCTACTTTGCGCATGCCACAAGTAATTTTTCTAACAATTGTTTACAGACAGATTATTTCACTTATAATTCACTGTATTACAATTCCAGTGGGTCAGGAGTTTACATACACTAAGTTGACTATGCCTTTCAACAGCTTGGAAAATTCCAGAAAATAATGTCATTGCTTTAGAAGCTTCTCTTAGGCTAATTGACATATGAGTCATATTAGTCAATTGGAGGTGTACCTGTGGATATATTTCAAAGCCTACCTTCAAACTCAGTGCCTCTTTGCTTGACATCATGGGAAAATCAAAAGAAATCGGCCAAAAATCAGCCAAAAATTGTAGACCTCCACAAGTCTGGTTCATCCCTGGGAGCAATTCCAAATGCCTGAAGGTACCACATTCATCTGTACAACCAATAGTGTGCAACAATAAACACCATGGGACCACACAGCCATCATACCGCTCAGGAAGGAGACTTGCACTTGGGTCAACCAAGTGCACTTCACAAAATAGATAGCAGCATGAGAAAGGGAAATGATGTGGATATATTGAAGTAACATCTCAAGACATTAGTCAGGAAGTTAAAGAATGGGTCTTCCAAATGGACAATGACCCAAAGCATACTTCCAAAGTTTTGTCAAAATGGCTTAAGGACAAAAAAAGTCAAGGTATTGGAGTGGCCATCACAAAGCCCTAACCTCAATCCTATAGAAAATTTGCAAGCAGAACTGAAAAAGCATGTGCGAGCAAGGAGGCCTACAAACCTGATTCAGTTTCACCAGCTCTGTGAGGAGGAAGGGGCCAAAATTCACCTAACTTATTAGGAATTGTGGAAGGCCACCTGAAATGTTTGACCCAAGTTATACAATTTAAAGGCAATGCAACCAAATACTAATTGACTGTATGTAAACTTCTGACCCACTGGGAATGTGATGAAATAAATGAAAGCTGAAATAAATCAAGTAAATCAAAGTGGCTTGGGGGTAGAAGATGTTAAGGAGCCTTTTTTGGTCCTAGGTCCCCTCTTCACAATTGTCTTGGTGTGTTTGGACCATGATAGGTTTTTGTGGAAACCAAGGAACTTGAAACTCTTGACCCGCTCCACTTCAGCTCCTTCAATGTAAATAAGGGCCTGTTCGGCCCTCCTTTTCCTATAGTCCATGATCATATCTTTTGTCTTTCTCACATTGAGGGTGAGGATGTTTTCCTAGCACCACACTGCCAGGTCTCTGATCTCCTCCCTATAAGCTCCCTATAGACATGTTCTATGTCTGCCTGTTTATGAGAATGTTCTGTGTCTGCCTGTTTCTGATAATATTCTATGCCTGCCTGTTTCTGAGAATATTCTATGCCTGCCTGTTTCTGATAATGTTCTATGCCTGCCTGTTTCTGAGAATGTGCTATGTTCATGGTCACCCATTTTCTCTGCCCTCTGTTCTGTTTTTCATGCCTCCGATCATTCATCCTGTTGTGTGTCTTCAGTGAGGGCCAGTTGGAGGTGGGGATTGTGGCTGAGGTGGCTGAGGAAGTAGTGGGAGGAGCAGAAGGAGGCCGAGTGGGGGCAGAGGGGGGCGGAAGTGGGGCGGAGGGCGGAGAGGGGGCAGTGTCAGGGGAAGAGGA
Source organism: Oncorhynchus nerka (assembly GCF_034236695.1). NCBI lineage: Eukaryota > Metazoa > Chordata > Actinopteri > Salmoniformes > Salmonidae > Oncorhynchus > Oncorhynchus nerka. Next base: position 246,289 of record NC_088402.1, read on the forward strand.
GGAGGAAGAAGACACAGCAGAGACCAAGTAAGTCTGAAATCTAACCAGTGACAACCTGTCACTAACCCTAAACCCTGACACTGCTCCTGTTCCACTTATACTTGTAACCTGTGACCTTTGACCGTTGTCAGTGTCGTAGTCCCCTGTAGCTGAATCTGCAATCTCCCTCCTCTCCTCCTATTTTCTCTTTCCCATCTCCACTTGTCCTCTTTCCATTCCTTCCCTGTATCTTTGCTCTGTCCCATCTACGTTACATACTGCCCTGAGCTACCTTGCCCTGCCATGATTGATGTTGCTGACTGACAGTAAGTTTACGTCCAAAATGATAAACAGGCCAGTGGCGGCGGCTCCCATCCAGAGGAGCTCCAGTGTGGGAGGGGAGATGTGCTCTCTGAACAGGAATGATGACGATGATGACGACAAGAAGAGGCGCTCAAGCTTCGGTGCTAAAATAATGGGGATGGTCGGCCTCGGGAAGAAAAGCCAGAGCGCCACGCAGATCAATGATGAGGGTAAGTCCACACTGTTTACCTCACCTTATAACCCTAACCCTGAGGGTGAGTCCAGGCTGTTTAGCTCAACTTATAACCCTAACCCTGAGGGTGAGTCCAGGCTGTTTTGCCTCAACTTCTAACCCTGAGACTGAGCCCAGAATGTTTTACCTCACCTGCTGATGCTACAGGGAGAGACAAGGAGAGGGTTGATGCTACATGGAGAGACAAGGAGAGGGATGATGCTACAGGGAGAGGGTTGATGCTACAGGGAGAGACAGGGAGAGGGTTAATGCTACAGGGAGAGACATGGGAGAGACAAGGAGAGGGTTGATGCTACAGGGAGAGACAAGGAGAGGGTTGATGCTACAGGGAGAGACAGGGAGAGGGTTGATGCTACAGGGAGAGACAAGGAGAGGGTTGATGCTACAGGGAGAGATGGTGAGAGAGTTGATGCTACAGGGAGAGACAGGGACAAGGTTGATGCTACAGAGAAAGTGTTGATGCTACAGGGTGAGATAGGGATAGGTTTTATGCTACAAGGAGAGGGTTGAGGCAACAGGGAGAAAAGGGGAGAGGGTTGATGCTACAGGGAGAGGGTTGATGCTTCAGAGAGAGACTGGGTCATCAAATAAATGAAACATTTGGAATACAGACTGTTGTCCTACAATAAACATATAGAGGAGATGGACCCCCCGGTTGCCCTCTAGTTTACAGTGAGCTGGCAGTCCCATCCACCAAACTACCAGGTGTGAAACAGGGAAGAGACTGGCTAAAAACTAATGAGGAAATGATCTCAACAGAGAAAAATGTCCTCCTGTGTGCTACCTATATCCCCACCAATAGAATTCCCATACATTCATGATGACAGATTCTCCATCCTGGAGGGGAAGTCAACCATTGCCAGGCCCAGGGACATGTACTAGTCTGTGGCGACCTAAATGCCAGAACTTGACAAGAACCTGACACTCTCAGCACACATGGGGACAAACAGCTACTGTCGTGGAAAATCGGTTCAAATATGACGCTTACAAGAACTGGTGAATTCAATAATAGACTTTTAATACAACGTATTGCAAGCCGGAGTGGTCCGCGGAACACACACACCCTTTTTCAGAGCACTCGCTCTGATTTATACACATTCAACATATGAGTCCATCCCACATGCAAATGAAGTTACATCCCAATCCGTGCATCCTGCTTGTTCAGCCCAATAACGCCCATATCTGCGTTCCGTCAGATTATAATGATGACAAGACCCTTGCTTTTTCCCTGCACTCCGCTTAATGCATTCTCCTGTTTGTGTGTTATCTAGGGTCAGCAGACTATGTGTCTCCTCTGTTTTTAGCGTGTCCAGCTATACTAAAAATACTATACATTCCTCTATGCTATAGGCTTGCTTTGTCCCTGCACTTAGCTCAATGTGTGTCTTTATCTCGGATCAGCAGACTATGTGTCTCCTCTGTCATTCCTTCAGCATCTCCATGTCCTAAAAATATGTGGGCTATGTCTATAATCCATCAGTTGGTCATTTGGATGACCCCCTCCTTTGTATATCCCTCTGACCTTGGTATGTCCAGCTGTCCTGGCGCCTATGTGTCGCCTTCTCTTCATGTGGTCTGTTTTTAGTGTTCAGCTATTCTATACATCTATGGCCTCCTCTGGTCTCCTCTCCTATACAATAGACAATGTATTTTACCAGAATGGCAAATGCACTCTATAAGTGTATCTCTCTCTTGTGTTACAGTATTACGTTCCTCCATATATGTACATAATTCTCCCATACTACCAACATAAATGGGTCACAATTCCTGCAGCTCTGTCTTACGTTGGGTCTGTACATAGTCAATGCTAGGCTTCGAGGAGACTCTTATGGTGGGTACACCTACAGCTCATCTCTTGGCAGTAGTAGTGTAGATTACTTTATCAGTGAACTCAACCCAGAGTTTCTCAGAGCGTTCACAGTCCACTAACACCACTATCAGAACCTGAACAGAAATACTCAAATTTTGTATTTATTTATTTTATTTAACCTTTATTTAATCATGCAACAAAGCCAAAGCAATTGCACAATATTAAGAAATTGTATAGATGGAAGGAAATGCAAAAACCTACCAAAAAACAATTAGGCAATAACGAATTCAAACCTTTTAGACAACTTCCTGGACAAAATATGTCACTGTAATAGTGGTGTGAACTTGGCAGTAGAAAGCCTGAAAACTATTTTTGACCTCTCAGCTTCCATATTAAATCTAAACTTTTCAAGCATTCAGCCTAAGAAAATTAGCAACAATTGCAAATGGTTTGATGAAGAATGCAAAAACCTAAGAAAGACCATAGAGACACAGAAAAACCTGAGTCTATGCCTTCACTATGGTGAATCACTAAAACAATACAGAAATACATTAAGGAAAAAAACAACACGTCAGAAATCAGCTCAAAGTAATTGAAGAGTCCATAGAATCTAACCACTTCTGGGAAAATTGGAATATACTAAACAAACAACAACACAAATAGTTACAGTTGAAGTCTAAAGTTTACATACACTTAGGTTGGAGTTGTTAAAACTCGTTATTCAACCACTCCACAAATTTCTTGTTTAACAAACTAGTTTTGGGAAGTCGGTTAGGACATCTACTTTGTTTTTCAAAAATAGTTTACAGACAGATTATTTCACTTATAATTCACTGTATCACAATTCCAGTGGGTCAGAAATTTACATACACTAAGTTGACTTTGCCATTAAACAACTTTGAAAATTCCAGAAAAGGATGTCATGGCTGTAGAAGCTTCTGATAGGCTAATTGACATCATTTGTGTCAATTGGAGCTGTACCTGTGGATGTATTTCAAGGCCTACCTTCAAACTCAGTGCCACTTTGCTTGACATCATGGGAAAATCAAAAGAAATCAGCCAAAACATCTGAAAAAAATGTGTCGTCCTCCACAAGTCTGGTTCATCCTTGGGAGAAATTTCCAAATGCCTGAAGTTACCACATTCATCTGTACAAACAATAGTAGGCAAGTATTAACACCATGGGACCACACAGACGTCATACCGATCAGGAAGGAGACGTGTTCTCTCCCAGAACAACAGCAAAGGACCTTGTGAAGATGCTGTAGGAAACAGGTGCAAAAGTATCTATTTCCACAGTAAAACGAGTCCTATATCAACATAACCTGAAAGGCCGCTCAGCAAGGAAGTTTTAATGGTTGTTCCAAAACAGCCATTAAAAACAGACTATGGTTTGCAACTGCACATGGGGACAAAGATCATACTTTTTGGAAAAATGACCTCTGGTCTGATGAAACAAAAATAGAACTGTTTGGACATAATGACCATTGTTATGTTTGGAGGACAAAGGGGGATGCTTGCAAGCCAAAGAACACCATCCCAACCCTGAAACACGGGGGTGGCAGCATCATGTTGTGGGGCTGCTTTGCTGCAGGAGGGACTGCACCTCACAAATATATGGCACCATGAGGATGGAAATGTGGATATTTTGAAGCAACATCAAGACATCAGTCAGGAAGTTAAAGCTTGGTCGCAAATGGGTCTTCCAAATGGACAATGACCCCAAGAATACTCCCAAAGTTTTGGCAAAATGGCTTAAAGACAACAAAGTCAAGGTATTGGAGTGGCCATCACAAAGCCCTGACCTCAATCCCATAGAAAATTTGTGGGCAGAACTGAAAAAGCGTGTGTGAGCAAGGAGGCCTCAAAAACCGACTCAGTTACACTAGCTCTGTCAGGAGGAATGGGACAAAATTGACCCAACTTATTGTAGGAAGCTTGTTGAAGGCTACGCAAAACGTTTGACCCAAGTTAAACAATTTAAAGGCAATGCAACCAAATAGAAATTGAGTGTATGTAAACTTCTGACCCACTGGGAATGTGATGAAAGAAATAAAAGCTGAAATAAATCATTCTCTCTACTGTTATTATGACATTTCACATTCTTAAAATAAAGTGGTAATCCTAACTGACCTAAGACAGGGCATTTTTACTAGAATTAAATGTCAGGAATTGTAAAAGAAAACTGAGTTTAAATGTATTTGGCAAAGGTATACGTAAACTTCCGACTTCAACTGTATCTATCCAAAACAGAGATGAGTGGATAAACCACTTTTCCAATCTTTTTCACTATATAACAAAGAGCAAAACAGCAAGAACAAATACCTGATCAATTACAAATCTTAGAATCAGCTATTAAAGACTACCAGAACCCACTGGATTCTCCAATTACATTGAATGAACTACAGGACAAAATACTAACCCTCCAAGTCAAAAAGGCCTGTGGGGTTGATGGTATCCTACATGAATTCATAAAATATACAGACCACAAATTCCAATTGGCTATACTTAAACTCTTTAACATCATCCTTAGCTATGGCATCTTCATCAATATTTCGAACCAAGGTCTGATCACCCCAATCCACAAAAGTGGAGACAGAGTTGACCCCAATAACTACCATGGGATATGCGTCAACAGCAACCTTGGGAAAATCTTCTGCATTATCATTAACAGCAGACTTGTATATTTCCTCAGTGAAAACAATGGACTGAGCAAATGTCAAATGTGCTTTTTACCAAATTACCATACAACAAATCACAGGGGTGGCAGGTAGTCTAGTGGTTAGAGCGTTGGACTAGTAACCGAAAGGTTGCAAGATTGAATCCCTGAGCTGACAAGGTAAAAATCTGTCATTCTGCCCCTGAACAGGGCAGTAAACCCACTGTTCCTAGGCTGTCATTGAAAATAAGAATGTGTTCTTAACTGACTTGCCTAGCTAAATAGAGGTAAAATAAATATTCACCCTTCGCACTCTAATTGACAAAGTCTTCTTATGCTTTTGACTCAATTTGGCATGAGGTTCTGCTATACAAATTGATGGAAAGTGGTGATGGGGGAAAACATACGACATTCTAAAATCCATGTACAAAAACAACAAGTGTGCATTTACATTTGGCAAAAAACACACATTTCTTTCCACAGGGCTGTGGGGTGAGACAGGGATGCAATTTAAGCCCCACTCTCTTCAACATATATAACAGTGGATTGGCGAGGACACTAGAACAGTCTGGAGCATCCGGCCTCCCGCTACTAGAATCTGAAGTCAAATGTCTACTGTTTGCTGATGATCTGTTGCTTCTGTTCCAAACCAAGATGGGCAGCAGCATTTAGATCTTCTGCACAGAGACAGTCAGACCTGGGCCCTGACAGTAAATCTCAGCAAGACAAATATTATGGTATTCCAAAAAAGGTCCAGTTGCCAGGACCATGAATACAAATTCCATCTAGACACCGTTTCACTAGAGAACACAAAAAAAGATGCATACCTTGGCCTAAACATCAGCTCCACAGGTAACTTCCACAAACCTGTGAATGATCTGAGAGACACAGCAAGAAGGGCACCCGAGTGGTGCAGCGGTGCAAGAGGCATCACTACAGTCCCTGGATCGAATCCAGGCTGTATCACATCCGGCCATGATTGGGAGTCCAATAAGGCAGCGCACAATTGGCCCAGTGTCATCCAGGTTTGGCTGGCCATCATTGTAAATAAGAATAAGTTCTTAACTGACTTGCCAGGTTAAATAAAGGTAAAAAAAATATATTCACTAACGTTTAAAAGTTTGGGGTCACTTAGAAATGTCCTTGTTTTTGAAAGAAAAGCACATTTTTTGTCCTTTAAAATAACATAAAACAGATCAGAAATACAGGGTCGACATTGTTAATGTTGTAAATGATTATTGTACTTGGATACGGCAGACTTTATTTATGAAATATCTACATCGGCGAACAGAGGCACATTATCAGCAACCCTCACTCCTGTGTTCCAATGGCACGTTGTGTTAGCTAATCCAAGTTTATAATTTTAAAAGGCTAATTGACCATTAGAAAACCCTTTGCAATTATGGTAGCACAGCTGAACAATGTTTCTGATTAAAGAAGCAATAAAACTGGCCTTCTTTAAGACTAGTTGAGACTAGTTAAGACTAGCATTCATGGGTTTGATTACAGGCTCAAAATGACCAGAAACAAAGACCTTTCTTCTGAAACTCGTCAGCCTGTTCTTGTTCTGATAAGTGAAGGCTATTCCGTGCTAGAAATTGCAAAGAATCTGAATATCTCGTGCAACGCTGTTTACTATTCCCTTCACAGGACAGCGCAAACAGTCTCTAACCAGAATTGAAAGAGAAGTGGGAGGCCTCGGTGCACAACTGAGCAAGAGGACAAGTACATTAGTGTCTAGTTTGAGAAACAGATGCCTCATAAGTCCTCAACTGGCAGCTTCATTAAATAGTACCCGCAAAACACCAGTCTCAACGTCAACAGTGAAGAGGCGACTCTGGGATGCTGGCCTTTTAGGCAGAGTTGCAAAGAAAAAGCCATATCTCAGACGGGCCAATAAAAAGAAAAGATTAAGATGGGCAAAAGAACATAAACATTGGACTGTCACGACTTCCGCCGAAGTCGGTCCTTCTCCTTGTTCGGGCGGTGTTCGGTGGTCGACGTCACCGATCTTCTAGCCATCGCCGCTCCACCTTTTCATTTTCCATTTGTTTTGTCTTGTTTTCCCGCACACCTGTTTACTCTATACGTGTATATTATCCTCTGTTCCTCCCATGTCTGTGTGGTCGTTCGTTACGTGTGTAATGCTACAGGCTGGTTTTGCGCCAGGTATTGTTGTAACCCGTGGTTATGTTATTTGTACCTAGTTGTGTAATTTTTGCCCTATTGCTTTTTTGCTTGGGCCAGAGTGTTGTGACACAGTTGCGTCCGGCTGTTTTCCTCTGCCTGAACAAAGTGTGCCTGTTCACTCATCTCTGCTCTCCTGCTCCTGACTTCCTTCGACCAGTTGCGCATACGCTGACATGGACAGAGGCACTCTGCCTAGAAGGCCAGCGTCTCGGAGTCGCCACATTCGTTCTTGACGTTGAGACTGGTGTTTTGCGGGTTCTATTTAATGAACCTGCCACTGAAAATTCTTATTTAAGTCTGTTTTGTAAAATACACTTTGCATAAAAACCCTTAAATATGTAAAAGAAGGAACTTCAAAACAACTGTGTTCTTTGATGTTGGTTGCACTGTATATTCATGTAACGATTGTCCTCTTCTTCTGATGAGGAGTAAGAGAGGTCGGAACATTATGCAGTGTGGTAAGTGTCCATTTTAACATATAAAACTGAACACTACAAAAATACAAATAACAATGTGAATGAACAAACTAAAATTGAAACAGTCCCGTATGGTACAAACACAGACACAGGAAACAATCACCCACCAATCAAAAGTGAAACCAGGCTACCTAAGTATGGTTCTCAATCAGGGATAACGATTGACAGCTACCTCTGATTGAGAACCATACCAGGCCAAACACCGAAATCCCAAAACATAGAACAGGGAACATAGACAACCCACCCAACTCACGCCCTGACCATACTAAAACAAAGACATAACAACAGAACTAAGGTCATAACGTGACAATTCAACATAAATGATCTCACAAATGTAATAATACCTAAGGCTTGTAAATGTCCCGTACCTCAGGTTCTGTTAATGATGACCTCAGTAGCAAAGTAAATATCCATTCATAAATTCATAATGCAGTAACCACGTGTTCCACACAGGAATACAAATTATAAGGATTCCCTGTTTCACCAACAACTGAACACATATCCCAACTCAACACGGAGTAAATCACAATAAAAACAAATGAAATATCACTTGGAAAAAGTTGTATTCAGTCTGTTAGTCAGTCAATCCAATCTGCCAACAGATCTCCAGCGGAGAAGGCCACAGAGAACTGCTGGTACCAACGGAGATTTGTTAGATGTCCAACAATAGACATTTTTGGATCCAATCTTTTCTAATCTTACAACACGGCTAAAATGCTGTTAAATGGAACAGAACGGTCTAAATGAGCTGTGGAACTGAGGGTTTGATTTCCTCATTTGCACCACCTGTCACCATCTGATGCTATTTAACAGGGAGTTAAAGGCGAAGCGAAGTTTCAGGAGGAGAACCACAGACAGTTCAGACAAATTCAGGGCCATCAGAAGGGAGACGGATAATGATGACGCTAAAGTGAAAGATTTGATGCTACAGGGAGAGGGTTGCTGACCTCTCTTGACACGTTCTGGAACCTCAAATCAATATGTTACACTGCAGTTAGATGTTACCGCTCAAGGCTAACACGTCCCCATCTGTCTCTTTCTCCGTGTAACATTATAGTTAAATGTTACTTCTCAAGGCTAACACGTCCCCATCGGTCTCTTTCTCCATGTAACATTATAGTTAGATGTTACTTCTCAAGGCTAACACGTCCCCATCTGTCTCTTTCTCCGTGTAACATTATAGTTAAATGTTACTTCTCAAGGCTAACACGTCCCCATCGGTCTCTTTCTCCGTGTAACATTATAGTTAGATGTTACCTCAAGTCTAACATGTCCCCTGTCTGTCTCTCTCTCTCAGAGGAGGAAGGGAAGAAGAAGATAATTCGTCTGCCAGTCCAGAGGAGTGTTGAGACGGGATTGGCCATCGAGTTCAAGAGCAGATTGACACGGCAGGTTAGCCGAGAGTCTTCCGACCCTGACGCCGAGGCCAAGCCGGGAAAGTAAGCATCCCTCTCAAAATCCTATCCTCATTTTCCTTCTTCCCCCTCCAGGATACACTATAAAGAGGAAGAATCTGAATCGTTTATAGTGCACTGGAAATCTCCCAATATTAACATAGTAGTTTGTGAATAAAGTACAACATCAATGGATTTCCTAGACCAAACATTGATAATATAATGTCCCATTTCAGTGGGTTGTTATTATGAATACACTACTTGAGCGTTATAGGATAGTGCAGCAGTGTTGTGAGTAACACATTACAAAGTCACATAGAGTACTCAGATTATTTTTTTGTCGTAATGAGCAGGGTAGTTTCTCAATTTAAGTAATCTGTTAATAACATTTCAGGAGAATCCCCTGCTGATTATAGACCCGTAAATGTAATAAATTGTGACAATAAAATAATAACAAATCTTATAAGCAATATAATTGTGAAAAATCTTACCAGATTTGCCAGGCTACATATCTATCAAACAAGGTTAATTAAAAAGACACTTACAAACAAATACAAGAACATGTTTCAGTTTATGCAATAATGGCTGTTGATGCCTAAAAGGCTTTTGACCTTCTTGAATGTCCTTTTCTATTTAAGACTTTGGAAGATTTCAACTTTCTAGCTGAAACGATACATTTAATAAAAATATTTGATAAAATATACACTAATAACACATTATCTGATTAAATTGTTTTTGAAAGGATCACAAGACAGGGATGTCCTCTCTCCCCTTTTCTGTTTGCACTGGCAATTTAAACACTTGCAGAAAGAATTAGGCAGGACCCAAACGTAAAAGGTATCAGTATTGGTAAACATGAATTTGAACTAAACTTATTTGCAGATTATCTCCTGATATACCTGACAAATATTGAAAACTCAATGCCCCCTTCGCTAAAAGAAAATAATCTGAAAACTCAAATCTCAGGTTATAAAATGAACATATGAAAAAAATCTAATGGTGGCAATAAGAAAAAGAAAAAGAGAAACTCACGATCTACAGAAATCCTTTAAATGGACCACAAAAACATATGAAATACTTAGGATGCTTAATGAGTGATGACAAACAACAAATATACTACTTTATTCCATTACTCAAACAATATTACATTTACATTTTAGTCATCCAACAGAAACTCTTATCCAGAGCGACTTACATCAAACTGTTTTAGAAACTGACAGACAGGGTCTGGTAGTGCTCCAGTCCCAGCAACATCAAACTGCTTTTGAGACTGACAGTCAGGGTCTTGTAGTGCTCCAGTCCCAGCAACATCAAACTGTTTTAGAGACAACAGACAGGGTCTGGTAGTGCTCCAGTCCCAGCAACATCAAACTGTTTTAGAGACTGACAGACAGGGTCTTGTAGTGCTGTGGTCCCAGCTACATCAAACTGCTTTAGAGACTGACAGGCAGGGTCTGGTAGTGCTGCGGTCCCAGCTACATCAAACTGTTTTAGAGACTGACAGACAGGGTCTTGTAGTGCCCCAGTCCCAGCAACAAACTGTTTTAGAGACTGAATGACCTCATTGCTGAGCGTGAAGTTGATTTCATGTTTCTCACTGAAACATGGCTGTCTTCAGACTGTAGTGCCACTCTCATTGAAGCCCCCCTCCAGAATACAGCTTTTCATACTCTTTCCATACTCGATCATGGGGGACAGACTCTATTTTTACTAATGCTCTCAGCTGTAAGGACATTTTGTTTGGTGTCATTGGGTGTTTTTCTTTTGAGCATCATGTTATACTGTTTAAATGTCAGCCACCAGTGCTGGCCATATCCTTATATAGGCCACCAAAGCAATGCCCCAATTTATTTACTGTTTTGTCTGAACTATTGTCTATTGTCCTTGAGAACTATGATAAAGTCATTGTGTTGGATATTTTAATATTCATGTTGACAAAAGACTGACTCCAAGGCCATTGAATTTCCCCACCACCTTCTGGAAAAAAAGGTTTTAATTGCATATATGAAGAAGTGCAAGCTTTTGTTAATGACTCCCTGGCACTAAAAAGGCACTAAAAACTTCTATGGTGAAACCCCTTTTGAATAAAATGTGTCTAGATTCTTCAGCCTTTAGCAATTCCCGGCCAATCTCCAACCTCCTAATCTTAAAAAGAATTCTAGAGAAATGGGTTTTCAAACAGCTAAATTATTTTTTAAGTGCCAACTGTATTTAAAAAAAAATCCTATCTGGTTTTCGGGCCCACCACAGTACTGAGACAGCCTTAGTCAAAGTGTTAAATTATCCAAGAGCCAACACAGATGCCAAACAGTTCTCTGTGCTTGTACTCTTGGATTTAAGTTCGACACCTCTCCGGTCCAGTTATACATTGATTTAGGATCTATTTAACCGGTCAATAGTTTCTTTGTAACCATTGGTGAACATATCTCAGAGAAAGTTGTAATCTGTATAAAGGGCAAAAGATGAGTCTTTCTTAATAATCTACTGGAGAACCATTTTGGATTTAAATGTCATTTATGTATGAGTGAAGCTTTAATATTTAATAATTTTAACCCCCCAAATGCATATTTATTATATAAATAGTTGAATTTTGTCTGGCTTTGCATTCCAAATAAAATTAAATATTTTTTGCTCATATGACTTAAAACATGAGTCATCTGGAGTAGGCAGTGCCATTACTAAGTAAGTAAAATGTGATAAAAGTTCATCAATGTGATTTTTCCATAAATAGACAAGTATTTACCTCTGCATGGTTGCAGAATCTTGTTTATTTTGCTTTCAACTTTCTATTGAAATTGATTGTGGTTCATTTATATTGTTTGAGATGTGAATACCAAGTTTATCTACTTCACCATACGCCCATTTTATTGGTAAACTACAAGGTAGTGTAAACACTGGATTTTTTTACGATCCAATACGTAATATGGTACACTTGTCATAATTAGGTTTTAGTCCAGAGAGGCTAGAAAAGTGATACACATCTTAAATGAGATTGTGCAGGGATCCAGATTGCAGACTTAAGAGAACTTGAGTCATCTGCATTGACAGTTTTGTTTTTATCCCCTGGATATCTAACCCCTTAATGTTCTTCTTGGATCAAAATGTAATAGCTAGCATTTCAATGGTTAATAGCTAGCATTTCAATGGTTTTTCCTCTCTCCTATTTTGTGCCTCTATAGTACAGTTTCCATGTCCATCTACCTGTGTTGTAACTTCCACTATTTCCTTTATTAGTCGAATCTCTTTTTACCTAAACTGCTTTGGTTTTTTACTTTTGATGCCAGCAAGAATGAGAATAGGAATTAATCAAGACTGCTAGCTTGATTAAGACTCCTCTATATCTCACTAGGTCATGGTTTTTCAGCCTCCATATATCCACCATGATCTTCAATTATAACTTGCTATACTTTTTTCCCCACTTCCCATAATGATACCCACATTTTAATTATACTTACCACAACCAGTGTTTGTAAACTTACCATTAAAAAACACCATGATGATTAAGTGTCCATATAGCTGTACCATAATATTTGCACTGTTAAGCATACTGTAGCTGCAACCATGTAAACTTCCAATTGTCCTAATATCCCACCCACTAAAACTTCCCCCCATATCTAGGTCGGTTGTCACTAAGACCATCAGACCATCTCCCTGACTCATGATACACCTTTGCGTCCTAAGGCAAACCCTTGGCCGCCAATTGACATAGGCCAGAGGGAAATATTGGCCGTCCCATGATAACGTACTGTACATCTTTGAGGGTGCTTTTTAAAGAGAACTAACCAAATAACATGGAAAACAAAACAAAACATAAATAAATATCTTATATTGAAATATATAATATACCTCACTTAGAGAAGTGCTTCCTTAAAGCCAGTTATTGTCTTAGTTCTACCGTTAACTTTAATCAGTATATCCCAGTGTTAACCAGCCCACCACACACTAATAGAGACAACAACCCTGTTGACAATACCTATTCCATTAGCCGGTGTGTTTCGGAACAATAATAATCGTTTGCATTTTTTAAATGTAAAAGGGTAATGACACCAATTATTTTAGAATTGTATAGGCCTACTCCAACAGAGAACCTATGCAGGTTTCTCATTCTATAATCCTTTATCCGAGCCCTACGTTTTTATTTTCATTACCTTTATTCCCATTATAGCAATAGTATTGTTTTATACTTATGCACTTTAGATCAAGTTATTCAGCTTTCATTGTTTTATTATCATACCGTAGGCTCTCTGTAGTGTCTTTTAGGGAGTCCACGGTAGTTTTCTATATCTTACCTTTCATTGTTTTATTATCATACCGTAGGCTCTCTGTAGTGTCTTTTAGGGAGTCCACGGTAGTTTTCTATATCTTATTTTCTGCTCATATTTCTTCCATCATTTTATTACTGTAATCCATTCCTGTTTATAAGGTCTCAACCTCCCCCAGTCGCCCAGGCAATATATCCTGTTTTCTTAACCGCTCACTCATGCTTGTAAGCAATACTCTTATCTTCTAGAGACATAGTTATAAAAAAGTCCCCCTCCAATGTTAAATTTGGAATTTTAGACGGCGTCTTTCCTTGAGTTTTGCTTGCAGATCTCGAGGAAAGGTCTTCTCTTGTTCGCAGTTTATATGTTACCCCTTGGCAACGCTATCAGAAAGCACAGCATTGATTTTCACTGCTATGCAGACGATACACGACTTTACATTTCTTTGACACCAGAGGATTTTACCTCTACGTATAAATTATTTGACTGTAATAGTGATTTAAATACTTGGATAGCTCACAACTTCCTCCAGCTCAATTAAGACGAGACCGAGGTACTTATTGTTAGAGCCGAATCACAGAGAGAATCTGGCCGCACATTTTAATTCACGGGCAATAAAGATAAAACACCTATGTATTATTTTAGATTCTTAATTCAATTTCAATCACACATTAGGAATGTCACAAAAATATATTTTTACCACCTGAGGAACATTGCCAAGGTGCTATCATTTCTCTCTCAGGCTGATACAGAGAGACAAATCCATGTTTTTATTACAAGCAGGCTTGACTACTGTAAAGCACTCCTGTCTGGTCTACCCAAGAAAGACATTGGTCAACTGCAAAACACACAGAATTCTGCAACACGGGTACTGACCATGACCAGACAGAGAGCACACATTACACTGGTTTTAAGGTCTCTGCACTGGCTGCCTGAGAGTTTTAGAATTAATTTGAAGATTCTTCTATTGGTTTTTAAATATATCCATGATTGTTCAGCCCATTACATGTCAGACATGCTTTTATGTTATGTACCCAGTAGGTCCCTCAGGTCCTCTTGCAGTGGCCTAGAACCAAGAGGGATGGAGAAGCAGCCTTTAGCTTCTATGCCCCCAGCCTCTGGAATAGCCTGCAAGAGAATCTGAGGGGGGCTGCAACATTAACAATGTCTACACTGTATTTCTGATTAATTTGATGTTATTTTACTGGACAAAAAATTTGCTTTCTTTAAAAAACAAGGACATTTCTAAGGTGACCCCAAACTTTTGAATGGTAGTGTTTTTATATATTAGTATTATAATCGCAACCAACCCTAACGATCCCATCAGCATGTCACCTGCAGAGAACATATATATTCATATTCAGAACAGAAGACACTAATCAGTGTGTTTTGTCTCTCCATGTCCTCCATTTCCATGATGTCAATAACCAGTGTGTTTTGTCTCCCCATAGCCTTATCTTCCCTGGTGGCAATAACCAGCGTGTTTTGTCTTTCCATAGCCTAATCTTCCCTGGTGTCTAAGTGTGTTTTGTCTTTCCATAGTCTTATCTTCCCCGGTGTCCGTATCACATCTGACATCCACTTCACTGAGTTTCTGGAAGGGTTGGGCCCCGCACAGCTAGCCGGTAGACAGACACTTGCCACGCCACCAATGGGTAAGCACCATGACTCCTTTCCCTTTTTATGACTACTCCTAGTAATCACTCCTCCCCCTTGGCCAAAATCCCTCATCCTTGTTTTGACACTCCTACTTGTTATGCTGTTCCATGCAGGTGACATCCAGATGGGATGGTTAGGGTAGTGTTCTGGTTAGAATATTAATATATAGTTAAAGTCTGAAGTTTACATACACTTAGGTTGGAGTCATTAAAACTAGTTTTCAATCACTCCACAAATTTCTTGTTAACAAACTATAGTTTTGGCAAGTCGGTTAGGACAACTACATTGTGCATGACACAAGTATTTTTCAAACCATTGTTTACAGACAGATTATAATTCCCTGTATCACAATTCTAGTGGGTCATTAAAAAGCTTGGGAAATTTAGAAGATTCTGATAGGCTAATTGATATAATTTGAGTCAATTTCAGGTCTACCTGTGGATGTATTTCAAGGCCTACTTTCAAATTTAGTGCCTCTTTGCTTGACATCATGGGACAATCAAAAGAAATCAGCCAAGACTACAGTCCTCTTCCGGCAGGGCCTGGTGGAGATTATAACAGAACATGGCCAAGATGTTCAAACGTTCATGGATTACCAGCAGGGTCAAATAATAATAATAATCACTGTGGTTGTAGAGGTTGCAACAGGTCAGCACCTCTGGAGTAAATGTCTGTTGACTATTTATACCCAAGCATTCAGAGTTAGAGACAGCAGGTGTGAGAGAGAGAGAGAGAGAGAGAGAGAGAGAGAGAGAGAGAGAGAGAGAGAGAGAGAGAGAGAGAGAGAGAGAAAACAGCTGGTCCGGGACAAGGTAGCACATCCGGTGAACAGGTCAGGGTTCCATAACTACAGGTCGAACAGTTGAAACTGGAGCAGCAGCACGACCAAGTGGACTGGGGACAGCAAGGAGTCATCAGGCCAGGTAGTCCTCAGTCATGGTTCCAGGGCTCAGGTCCTCTGGGAGGGAGAGAGAGAATTAGAAAGAGCATACTTAAATTCACACAGGACACCGGATAAGACAGGAGAAATACTTGAGACATAACAGACTGACCCTAGCCCACTGTCACAAACTATTGCAGCATAAATCTAAATAATATATGTTTTCTGTAGGTGACATCCAGATAGGGATGGTGTACAGGAAAGAACGTCTGGATGTGGAGGTCATCAGGGCCAGAGGACTTGTGGGTAAACAAGGCAACAAGCAGCTGCCAGGTGAGCATGATATATTACTGGTATTATATATGTTATCATATTATCATTATAGCACAATGTCCCCAGGGAAGGGCATTTAAGTCCAGAAAGCACATTGTCACTTTTATTCAGCAAAAAATGTGATTGAAATGTACTTATTGCCCTCTCTGCTTGTTTCTCAAGCCCCCTATGTGAAAGTATATCTGATGGACAACGGGAAATGCATAGTCAAAAAGAAAACCAGACTGGCTAAAAAAACATTGGATCCCCTCTACCAGCAGCAACTTCAGTTTGAGGAGAGTCCAGAGGGGAAGGTTTTACAGGTAACTCGTGAAATGCATTTCAATGGTCCTTTATAGGTCTATTTCAGTCTATTATGAGTAGTTTGAGTAACACATAATCAGTGTTTTCTCTTCTCCAGATTATCCTGTCGGGAGAATATGGTTAGTGTTACTTTTAGGGTTAGGGTAGGTTGAAGATTCCCAGGTTAGGACAAGCTAATAATTCCATGAGGAAGCTTTAGAAAGTCAACCTGCATCATGGGACCAGGGCCGTTGCTAACTAGCATAGCTATTCCCATTGTATTGAAATCATCCTCATTTATGCAGTTATGGGATATTAGAATCCTCTTGTTTTAACCATTGCTCTTCAACCTAGGGGTTAGGGTTAGTACTATTTACGAAGTAGTATGTAATACCTGTGTTCTCTTCTCCAGATAATCGTGTGGGGGGACTATGGACGCATGGACCACAAATCCTTTATGGGAGCTGCTCAGATACTTTTAGATGATTTAGATTTATCCAACATGGTGATTGGTTGGTTCAAACTGTTCCCCCCCACCTCATTGGTGGATCCAACTTTGGCACCTTTAACTAGCAAAGCAGCAGTAGCAGAACAAGCTGCAAATGCAGCAAAATTAAGGGACAGCTAGCATTGTCATAGAAATAAGCAACAGGAGGTAAGTCTGCCAGGCCACACCCTCTTGGGCCAAGCCCTTGTTACCCTGGTAACACTGCATGCTTGATGTTCTGAGCCCATGAAGAGGGAGGGTAGAGTCTGGAGCAGGCCATCTGATCTTACTGCAACAAGGTGCCCCCTGCGGGTGGAACTGTCTTACTGCAACATGGGTCAGGAAAACCTAACGCTAACCCCCCTGGGTCTACACCCCTCCTAGGGAGGAGCAGACAGGCACATGAACCTGTGGCAAGAAAAGGAAAGAAGAAGTGGAATGAATTCAGTGGTACTAGATTTCAGTCTCTGTTAAATCCATGATGAGGAAATAGAACAACTAATTCATGAGTTGGATTAGGGTTAGTTGTACAGTTTGTCATGACGTGGCCCTTTCTGGGTGTAGATTGTGGCTTCCCCCTCTCTCACGGTCTCCTACACCCAGGTTCTGTTATCTCAGGTCGTAAATTCCTGGTGGAGGCTCTCTTCCCTTTTGATGCAGAGAGACCACAGAGTGAACAGTGGATTTCACGTGGCCGAACTCCTAAATCCCCAAAATGGGGAAAATGAAACTATATGTCCTCTTGTGAGAATGTGGGAAGGGTCTGTGGACACTTAAGGGACAGTTGTGTTGAGTGTGTTTCATTTGGTGACCTCACGAAGGACAGGAAACACACATAACTATATCTCTGAATGTGTACATTTTTCAAGTTTGGTGTTTGCATCTAATTCTTGTATGAAATGAATGAGTAAGGATGAAACTCTTTGTGAAATGAAGTTTAAAGTTTAACTAAGTCATTGGCCCGCCCCCGTGAGCACAGACATGATCTGGCGTCATGGAACCGCCTTTTCTATTGTTACGAATAAACCCCCTCCTGAGGAAATCCTCTTCAGACTATACCCACAACGTGAGCTGTGATTGTGAATAGTTAATACCATGCATACCTCGGTGTAAGCTGATGTAGCACAGGCTTGAGTACCAAGACAAGAAAACCATACCACGTGGAGCATTGGCTACACGGCTGGAAATGGTTCAACTCTGAGATTATCGATCCCCACAGAATAAGATAGATAGATACTAGTCTGCAGTTAGAAATGATGTAAACCTGGGACGAGAATACCGAAAACCTCCGAAACATCTATGAGAACATTTCTGAATGGTACTCTGAAGTATCCATTCTAACCAAGAAAGACTGATCTTCAGGGAAACAGAAAGAGAGAGAGAGAGACTCGGATGAACTTTCCAGCAGACAGACCGGATTCCAACAGAGAAGACAACAAAGACCCATCATAAATATGTACTTGCAATTATTATCGACTGAGAGGATGTTCATGTGCGAAGGATGAGCATTTCAATATATAAAATTATAGACTGTAATGAATCCATTTTGTCTTTCCCTTTGTCCACCAAGCTGTCATATCGGCTTAGCCCACTAGGGAATCTTCCCTATCATTGTTAGTAACCAATATCTACTGTTTGTTTATTTATGCATTTCTGTCATTATTTAGTTAGTAAATAAATTATTAAGCCAATTGGTGTATGGATGATCCATAGTTTAGGCTGGGTTCATGCAGACAACCAACAATTTATGACGTTTGGAATGAGACTGACGTGAGGTAAAGAATAATTCATTAATAGAAGACTATTGATCAGATATTAAAATATCTGAAGAGTTATACTCGGAACAGTATAACTTTGTAATCCGTGGTGCCCCAACTTCCTAGTTAAGTTTATATGATTAGTTTAATCACGTAATAATAATTACAGAGAATTTATTTGATAAAATAACAGTCTTCCCCTTCCCCTGTTGGATATATCAATTGTGCAAACAGAACTGTGCAGACAGACTGTTGTAAGCAGATAGATAAAGATATTTGTTGCGTATGTGTTTCCATTTCAACAAGCTATTTGGAAGCGCCTCTGGTCGTGTGTCGATAGTGTCAGAGCAGTTAGTTGTAAATTACAGATTTAGTCCGTTAGGCAAAACGGTGCAATTTCTGTCAGTCAATATTCATTTTTAGAGGAAGAGAGGCAGTAAGGTTAGAAATTAGAGGATAGATCTGTTCAGTGACCGAGCCGAAGTTATCTGTCCGCCTACCGCTCTAAGCCAGTGTGGGTAGGCCACAGGCGTATCTGTTTTTATGTACCGTGCGCTCCGGTAATATAATGCTAGCAAATAGTATGCCGAATTTGTTCATTTGAGACGTCACTATTAAACCCCCCTTTCCATGTTGAAGGAGACCCTATTTTGTTCTTTGGAAGTGAGATTTCTGTACAAATAGGATTAGTGTAGCACTAGACTCTACAGCTAATAAAGGGAAAACAGCATTTCTTTTTCCTTTTGTCACATTGAAATTCCTCCGACCTTGCGTGACAGAAGTCCCGCCTTTGTACTTCCGTAGATTTCAGCTTTCTGCGATCAATGACCCCCTGGTGGTGAAGAATCGCCAGTACATTTTTTTCAAAAGGAATTAGGAAACATCCAAACGTGGATCACGTTAAGATATCCAGCCAATCGTAATTGACTGCATATCAACGTCTCATTCAATTGAACTAATAAGTAGAATTGCCAGATTTTCCTTGTCAGGTGGATCTTAAATTATATCCACATTTATTGGGTTTCTAAAATGAGAAAACAAAAATTTTCCACATTAAAATGTCTTAATGCTAGGGGGCAGTATTTTGACGTCCGGATGAAAAGCGTGCCCAAAGTAAACTGCCTGTTACTCAGGCCCAGAAGCTAGGATATGCATATATTTGGTAGATTTGGATAGAAAACACTAAAGTTTCTAAACTGTTAAAATAATGTCTGAGTATAACAGAACTGATTTGGAAGGCGAAACCCCAGGGGAAAGAAATTGAGGTCATAGGATTTTCCAATGGGTTTCTATGGGAAACCCTACTTATTAGGAACCTGGTTGCAGTTCCTATGGCTTCCCCTACATGTCAACAGACTTTAGAAATTGGTCAATGTTTTTCTTTTGGGAAATGAAGAAGTAGTGCTGTTCTTTGTACGTGTCACTCTGAAGGTCCCTAGTCTTTTGTTGCGCATGAACAGGAACACGCTCCGTGTTATTTTTCTTCTTTGGTATTGGAAACAGATGATCCCTTAGATTTTATCGATTATTTCCATTTTAGGATACGTGAGGTTGGATTAGGAACGTTGTTTCAAATGTTTGGACCAAGTTTATAGGTAACGTATTAGATACTTTGTAGCCTTGTTGGGTGAGTTGGAACCGGTGTATTTTTTAATCAAACGCGCCAAATAACTCATACAGCATACTCATGAGTACCAAATGTTTGCCTTTCTTCGGCACGTAGGACACTAGAGACGTGTTGGCCGTGCACACAAATTTAGAGGAATTGATAGGCCTGTTCTGTGTACTCATCAGCTGAGGTTGGAGGTTTCCTTTTGAGGAGCTCCTGTCCCAGCTTGTGTGAAGTAAAAAAAGTGATATCATGTGATGTTGTGACCACGGAGTCCCTGTGTCACATCCAGGACAAACTGCATCCCTTTGTTCTTCTCAGGGACTCCTCCAACTGGTTTCCCCATATACACTTGCAAGTTCCACACATATGATGAAGCAGCATCACAGGCAGCCCAGCTCGTGATTCCATATTTTGCGGGTTTAGACAGTATGTACTGCATGAAGGGGCAGGGGCCTCTAAATGCCATAAGCTGCTAATTAACAGTAACGTTGGGCCCAGGGTTGTAAAACAGGGGAAGGCGGTCTACCCACTTGTCCCACACTGATCTGATTGCAGCTAGCTCGTCTCTCTGCCGCCGAGCTGGTCTGGTGTCTCGGTTATCGAAGCGCATAATCCTGGAAATAGGTTATCTACCAGTTTCTGCATCCCACAGGGATTCTGTGCATTCCCCATTGGATCTGAAAACACATGGAAGGATAATAACCGCAAAGTACACATGTAAATGAGTTTGACCCATCTCCTTCCATCTCTCTCCAAAAACACACCTTCCCTCCAAATTAGTGCAGAATGATTTTCTGGATGGTGTCTGGGATGAACAGTTCAAAAGAAGACTATGTCCTGCACATGAGTAACCACCATCTGCATCGGCCCTGGTCGCATCCTTATCACATTGGCAGCCATGCGGGGTGGCTCATTCCTTGGGCAAGAATACCATTCAATTTCACAATTTTTTGACATCCATATTTCTCCTCCTGCTGGCTACTGAAGAGCTGGTTGCTGCCAGGCTGGTCCTGGGGCTGGCTGAGGGTCAATCTCATCCTCTTCTTACAACTCACTGTCAGACTCCGAACTGACAGAGACATGATCCTCATATTCAGAAAATTCTTAATCTTCCAAAGTGGAAGACGCTCCTTCCACACTAGCATCTCTCTCCGCAAAAATGATTTCTAAGGCCCAATGAGCAGAGATTATTTTTGCCTTACTGATTCAAAGCTATTTATTTGTTGTGTCCCTCCCCCAATTTGCACCTGTCTGTGATAGAGTCTGGGAAAATATTGCACATTGTGCAGGCTCCCGCAAGACATTCTGTAGTTTCACACACTACGCCATGTTCAGAAATTCCTCCAAATATCCAGAGGAATTATAGAAAGCCATGCCAGATAACAGAAATATTCATCATAAACTTTGACTAAAGATACATGTTCGACATATAGTTAAAGATACACCGGTTCTTAACACAACCGCTGTGTCAGATTTTTTTTAAATGTTACGGAAAAAGCCTAACATTGCAATAATCTGAGACAGCGCTCAGACGTAACAATATTTCTCCGCCATGTTGGATGGAGTCAACAGAAATACGAAATTACAACATAAATATTCCCTTACCTTCGATGATCTTTCATCAGAATGTAGTGCAAGGAGTCCTAGTTCCACAATAAATAATTTTGTTGTTCCATAATGTCCAATACTAGTGTCCAAGTAGCTGCATATGCTATCACTTTCAACTCACGTGCCCAAAAACTGACTGCTGGTCCAAGATATATCCAAAAGATATATTCTAGGTAGAATAAACCGGTCAAACTAAGTACAGAATCAATCTTCAGGATGTTATAATCATATATATCCAATAACATTCCAACCGGATCATTCGTTTTCATCTGGGGCTGATTGGAACAGCTGTAGCACTCACAGAGAAAGGCGCCACAGCAAAATGGCATTCTGTTGCAACACCGACTCTTTTCCCTCCCATTAGGTCAAAGTTCACAGCAAATGCTCCATTACACTTTCTACTGAATGAGGACATCTAGTGGAAGGAGTAGGAAGTGTTTCCAGATCCAAACCTTATTGGGAAAGGAGGGGGTGATGACGTCAAAGTTGCCCCAACTTTCAGAATTTCAAAACTTGTTTGGAAGATTGCCTGCCCTATGAGTTCTCTTATACTCACAGACATAATTCAGACATAACAGACATAACAGTTTTAGAAACTTCAGAGTGTTTTCTATCCAATAGTAATAATAATATGCATATATTAGCAATCTAGGACAGAGTTTGATGCAGTTCACTATGGGCATGCAATTCATCCAAAGTGAAAATATAAATTATCGTAGATTTATCGGTGGTGACAGTGTTTCCTATCCTCAGTGCGAAGTTCGAAGTTCTTCAAAGGTAAATTATTTAATTTGATTGCTTTTCTTATTTTCGTGAAAATGTTGCCTGCTGCCAGCAGAGCCTAGCATACCTCAAGGGAACATTTTGACATTTGCTGTATGGTTAGTGAGAAAGTCCATATTGCAAATGTACGGTCCCTTACTAGATGTCCGAAAACATTTGTAAAATTTGCGGACGGCGTCGGGCCGAGCGGCAGGGCCGGACCTACCGGGAAGTCATCAAATGAACTTTGTCGGACATTCGGTTTCCGTTTTATAAAATAATCAAATTCTGGTCATTTTTCCACTGTACCGGAAAATCCCACAAGAGGGCATAAGCAATCATATTGCTATTGGACAAAACATCACGAATCACGACGGGGCCTTATCTCGGAAACGGAAAATATTTCGAAGCCGAAACTTGGTGAGCGTAGGTTTGGCATAATGGGCAGTTGGCCCCGAACAAGATGGCGCCTAGGCCTCAACGGTTTTTGAGTTATGGCCATTTCTCTGGGATTAAAGGTCCAAAATGAAAATAGAGAAATTATTTTTCCACTTCATGTCAAAGTCAAGGAGCCTCCGGTGTCAATAAAAAAAGAACCAGCCATTTATCTATAGTCATTTAAGAGAAATCGTACAATGACAGATTGGTGATGTTCATGGATAGGTGTTTTTTTTTTCAACAGTTACAGATCCAGTTGCAGGGTGTTCATACGAATCTTTTTAAAGTGTGCTGCGGAGCTCGGCGAGATTTCTGTGATTTTCTATGATTTTCTGAAATAACACATACTCACTAAACCCTCCATAAATAACTCAGTTCTTAACGTAAAGACTTAAAACTCAGGATTCTGTAAAGGCATACCGCAATCAGGATGTGAGTTTATTTATAGCTTCCTGTGCCAACCGGAAGTGCCTTAAATTGTGTCATAGGTGCAGTTTCCAAGGGTTAAAAAGGTCAGATCTTTTCAAAACGTCATATGTGTGATTAGGCAACCCCCATAAACTGTCACACAAATTTGCTTTTGGGTGACAGTGAGAGAACCGTTAGGGTGAGAAGCACAATTCGACCTCAGGTACGTTCCTAAGGTCCTCCCGATCTGTGCAAGCCTAACCTTGACTGTGTAGCATTAACCCTTAACAGTTAAACAGGGTTTTTTGATCTCACAGATTACAATGACATCTCTTCCCATAGGAATACATTGTCTGCTCCTCTAAATTCAACCTGAGGCCTATGTGGGTTATGAATGCTTTATGAACCTGTCTTCGATGACAGTCCATCAGGACACTATGAGGTCTACCTGTGTCGATTCCAAGCTTCCTGGACCAACCGGAAGTGGTTAAATTGACCCAAAAGGTGTTTTCAAATCAAATCAAATCAAATTTTATTTGTCACATACACATGGTTAGCAGATGTTAATGCGAGTGTAGCGAAATGCTTGTGCTTCTAGTTCCGACAATGCAGTGATAACCAACAAGTAATCTAACTAACAATTCCAAAACTACTGTCTTATACACAGTGTAAGGGGATAAGGAATATGTACATAAGGATATATGAATGAGTGATGGTACAGAGCAGCATACAGTAGATGGTATCGAGTACAGTATATACATATGAGATGAGTATGTAGACAAAGTAAACAAAGTGGCATAGTTAAAGTGGCTAGTGACATAAGGATGCAGTCGATGATCTAGAGTACAGTATATACATATGCATATGAGATGAATAATGTAGGGTAAGTAACATTATATAAGGTAGCATTGTTTAAAGTGGCTAGTGATATATTTACATCATTTCCCATCAATTCCCATTATTAAAGTGGCTGGAGTTGGGTCAGTGTCAATGACAGTGTGTTGGCAGCAGCCACTCAATGTTAGTGGTGGCTGTTTAACAGTCTGATGGCCTTGAGATAGAAGCTGTTTTTCAGTCTCTCGGTCCCAGCTTTGATGCACCTGTACTGACCTCGCCTTCTGGATGATAGCGGGGTGAACAGGCAGTGGTTCGGGTGGTTGATGTCCTTGATGATCTTTATGGCCTTCCTGTAACATCGGGTGGTGTAGGTGTCCTGGAGGGCAGGTAGTTTGCCCCGGTGATGCGTTGTGCAGACCTCACTACCCTCTGGAGAGCCTTACGGTTGAGGGCGGAGCAGTTGCCGTACCAGGCGGTGATACAGCCCGCCAGGATGCTCTCGATTGTGCATCTGTAGAAGTTTGTGAGTGCTTTTGGTGACAAGCCGAATTTCTTCAGCCTCCTGAGGTTGAAGAGGCGCTGCTGCGCCTTCTTCACGACGCTGTCAGTGTGAGTGGACCAATTCAGTTTGTCTGTGATGTGTATGCCGAGGAACTTAAAACTTGCTACCCTCTCCACTACTGATCCATCGATGTGGATAGGGGGTGTTCCCTCTGCTGTTTCCTGAAGTCCACAATCATCTCCTTAGTTTTGTTCACGTTGAGTGTGAGGTTATTTTCCTGACACCACACTCCGAGGGCCCTCACCTCCTCCCTGTAGGCCGTCTCGTCGTTGTTGGTAATCAAGCCTACCACTGTTGTGTCGTCCGCAAACTTGATGATTGAGTTGGAGGCGTGCATGGCCACGCAGTCGTGGGTGAACAGGGAGTACAGGAGAGGGCTCAGAACGCACCCTTGTGGGGCCCCGTGTTGAGGATCAGCGGGGAGGAGATGTTGTTGCCTACCCTCACCACCTGGGGGCGGCCCGTCAGGAAGTCCAGTACCCAGTTGCACAGGGCGGGGTCGAGACCCAGGGTCTCGAGCTTGATGACGAGCTTGGAGGGTACTATGGTGTTGAATGCCGAGCTGTAGTCGATGAACAGCATTCTCACATAGGTATTCGTCTTGTCCAGGTGGGTTAGGGCAGTGTGCAGTGTGGTTGAGATTGCATCGTCTGTGGACCTATTTGGGCGGTAAGCAAATTGGAGTGGGTCTAGGGTGTCAGGTAGGGTGGAGGTGATATGGTCCTTGACTAGTCTCTCAAAGCACTTCATGATGACGGAAGTGAGTGCTACGGGGCGGTAGTCGTTTAGCTCAGTTACCTTAGCTTTCTTGGGAACAGGAACAATGGTGGCCCTCTTGAAGCATGTGGGAACAGCAGACTGGTATAGGGATTGATTGAATATGTCCGTAAACACACCGGCCAGCTGGTCTGCGCATGCTCTGAGGGCGCGGCTGGGGATGCCGTCTGGGCCTGCAGCCTTGCGAGGGTTAACACGTTTAAATGTCTTACTCACCTCGGCTGCAGTGAAGGAGAGACCGCATGTTTTCGTTGCAGGCCGTGTCAGTGGCACTGTATTGTCCTCAAAGCGGGCAAAAAGTTATTTAGTCTGCCTGGGAGCAAGACATCCTGGTCCGTGACTGGGCTGGGTTTCTTCTTGTAGTCCGTGATTGACTGTAGACCCTGCCACATGCCTCTTGTGTCTGAGCCATTGAATTGAGATTGCACTTTGTCTCTGTACTGACGCTTAGCTTGTTTAATAGCCTTGCGGAGGGAATAGCTGCATTGTTTATATTCGGACATATTACCAGACACCTTGCCCTGATTAAAAGCAGTGGTTCGCGCTTTCAGTTTCACGCGAATGCTGCCATCAATCCACGGTTTCTGGTTTGGGAATGTTTTTATCGTTGCTATGGGAACGACATCTTTGACGCACGTTCTAATGAACTCGCACACCGAATCAGCGTATTCGTCAATATTTCCATCTGACGCAATACGAAACATGTCCCAGTCCACGTGATGGAAGCAGTCTTGGAGTGTGGAGTCAGCTTGGTCTGACCAGCGTTGGACAGACCTCAGCGTGGGAGCCTCTTGTTTTAGTTTCTGCCTGTAGGCAGGGATCAGCAAAATGGAGTCGTGGTCAGCTTTTCCGAAAGGGGGCGGGGCAGGGCCTTATATGCGTCGCGGAAGTTAGAGTAACAATGATCCAAGGTTTTACCACCCCTGGTTGCGCAATCGATATGCTGGTAAAATTTAGGAGTCTTGTTTTCAGATTAGCTTTGTTAAAATCCCCAGCTACAATGAATGCAGCCTCCGGATAAATGGTTTCCAGTTTGCAAAGAGTTAAATAAAGTTCGTTCAGAGCAATCGATGTGTCTGCTTGGGGGGGGGATATATACGGCTGTGATTATAATCGAGGAGAATTCTCTTGGAAGATAATGCGGTCTACATTTGATTGTGAGGAATTCTAAATCAGGTGAACAGAAGGATTTGAGTTCCTGTATGTTTCCTTCATCACACCATGTCTCGTTAGTCATGAGGCATACGCCCCCGCCACTCTTCTTACCAGAAAGATGTTTGTTTCTGTCGGCGCGATGCGTGGAGAAACCAGTTGGCTGCACCGCATCGGATAGCGTCTTCCCAGTAAGCCATGTTTCCGTGAAGCAGAGAACGTTGCAGTCTCTGATGTCCCTCTGGAATGCTACCCTTGCTCGGATTTCGTCAACCTTGTTGTCAAGAGACTGGACATTGGCAAGAAGAATGCTGGGGAGTGGTGCTCGATGTGCCCTTTTTCGGAGTCTGACCAGAACATCGCCTCGTTTCCCTCTTTTTCGGAGTCGTTTCCTTGGGTCGCTGCATGCGATCCATTCCGTTGTCCTGTTTGTAAGGCAGAACACCGGATCCGCGTCCCGGAAAACATATTCTTGGTCGTACTGATGGTGAGTTGGCGCTGATCTTATATTCAGTAGTTCTTCTCGACTGTATGTAATGAAACCTAAGATGACCTGGGGTACTAATGTAAGAAATAACACGTAAAAAAACAAAAAACTGCATAGATTCCTAGGAACGCGAAGCGAGGCGGCCATCTCAGTCGGCGCCGGAAGTTGTAACATGTGGGTTATCTGGCATTACCATTTTGATGTACATAACCTTCAAAAGGTGAAAATGACTACATTCAACCCTCTGTAGATCAGTCAATTCTTAACTTAAAGACTTAACTCAGGATTCTATAAGATGCTACCTCAGTCAAGACATGTGTTTACCTATAGCTTCCTGTGCCAACCGGAAGTGCCTTTAATTGGGACACACTGTCTGTTTTGAAGGGTTAAAAAAGTCACACCTTTCCAAAACTTCATATGTGTGACTAGGTAAACCTCATGTACTGTAAATCAGTAATTTCTCCCAACAGATGTCAAAGAAAAGCTCTCAAACACACACACAGCAAGGATGGAGTGAAAAAGTGCGGTGCCTAAAGACACAGACAGCAGGCAATGGCATTACCATAATCCATAGGCTGTGCCGAGTTCAACGAGATATCCCGCTTGACCGTAGCTCGCTCGGTCTAAGCGCAGCGACCATTAGAAAAGTAGGCCCAAAATGAAGCCTGCCCCACAACGTCATTTGCTTTTGGGTGACAGTGAGAGAACCGTTAGGGTGAGAAGCACAATTCGAGCTCAGGTACGTTCCTAAGGTCCTCCCGATCCGTGCAAGCCTAACCTTGACCGTGTGGCATTAACCCTTACCAGTTAAAAGAAGGTGTTTACTTCAAAGAGTTTGCATTGACTTCTCTCCCCATAGGAATACATTGCCTGCACCCCTAAATTCAACCTGAAGCCTATTTGGGTTATGAATGCCGTATGAACCTGTCTTCGGTAACAGTCCATCAGGCCACTATGAGGTCTACCTGTGTTGATTCTAAGCTTCCTGGACCAACCGGAAGTGGTTAAAATCGCCCTAAAAGTGTATATCCATACCCTGCCTGCAGGTTGATAGACATAGTGCATTCAACCCTGTGTAAATCAGTCAGTTCTTAACGTAAGTACTTAAAACTCAGGATTCCGTAAAAGCATACCCCAATGAGGATATGTGTTGACTTATAGCTTCCTGTGCCAACCGGAAGTGCCATAATTGGTGTCTCAGGGGCTGTTTCGAAGGGTTAAAAAAGTCAGATCTGTCCAAAACTTCACATGTGTGATTAGGCAACCCCCATGAACTGTAAATCCGTCATTTTTCCCATAAAATTTCAAAGGAACTAAATCACACACACACAACTTGGAAGGAGAGACAGACAGTGGCTGAAATACTTAGCTTTGTTCGAGCTAAAAAAGAACCGTCAGATCTAGAGTTCCGAAACTTTAGAAACCTGTTCTAGACCTCCGGTCGATAGTGCGTGGTGAGTTACGTGGCTCTAGAAGGTTCTCGGATCGAGAAACAGCCTCGTACATTTGCAATGACTTCAATTAATTTTTGCATCACGAAAATGACGGCATTTAGAAATGTCCCAGAGTCGCAAGACTACGTGCACTGCGACCGTCTCGGCCCATATAGACAGACCCCAACGTTTCTGTCCGATAGCTCATTCAAGGACCCCGTAGCAAGTCATGGAAAAAAGTGGATTTTCAGCACCAATTAGGGTTTTGCTCGGACACCAAATGACCGATCGAGCCGAAACTTGAGATTCGGGGTCGCCTCAGCTAGGCCTACACATAACATAAGAAATGGACCCGCAGCTAGAACATAACTACGTGTTATGTTTTTTTTTATGGTTTGAACCGAAGGCGTTGTGAATTTTGGGCCAGCTCTGAAGTATGTGATAGTTGGCTACTAAACGAGTTGGAAAAAGTGGGTTTGGTGTCAGTTTGTATCAGTTTGGTGTCAGAATGATATGTAATTGACTGATGGACGGTGACTTGCTGGTGACTCTTGTCCATTTGCAATATGTTTAAACAGTGAGGTACCATCACCAAAGTGACATTCTGAAATCAACTCTAACGAGCGATTGAGGTGAACCAGAATCACTGCCCAGCCATCCCGAGTTCATCGGGCCAGTCAATTTCGCATTCCTGCAGGATTTTTATAGCATGACAAAATCGTGATGGTACATGCCCTTTGAACCATATTGCAAATGCACAGTGACTTTGCAAAAGTGAGAAAACAAACAAATGGACATGATGAAATCAACACAACGAGTGATGGAAAGGTACAACTATCACTGCTCGGCCATCCTGTGTTCATCAGGCCAGTCAATTTTGCATTTTTGAGCATGTCAAATTTCTTATGGTAAATGCCCATTGAACCATATTGCAAATGCAACACTTGCAATATGATTCAACAGTGAAAAAACATCACCAAATGGACATGATGAAGTCAACACAATGAGCGATGGAAAGGAGCAACTATCACTGCCAGGCCATCCCGAGTTCATCTGACCAGTCAATTTTGCATTTCTGCAGGATTTTTGAGCATGCCAAATTCATGATGGTAAATGCCCATTGAAACATATTGCAAATGCACGTGCATTTGCAATATGATTCTATAGTGAACAAAACATCACCAAATGGATATGATGAAATCAACACAACGAGTGATGGAAAGGAACAACTATCACTGCCCGGCCATCCCGAGTTCATCAGGCCAGTCAATTTTGCATTTCTGCAGGATTTTTGAGCATGTCAAATTTCTTATGGCATTTGGCCCCAAAAAAAGTCACTTTTGACTTCCTATGAAATCATATTGCAAATGGACTAATCATATTCCTTATGCACAAGTAAAAAAAAAAATTATGATAAAATTTTACAAAAGCATATTCCTACAGTTCTTACACATGATTAATTGACATAAAATCGAAACAATTTCGAAAAACGGTCCAGAAAGCACTTTAACCTGTTAAGGCTACCCCAGAATACTGCCCCTTCTGGAGGAATTCGGCACCCATATAAACCATGATAAATTTTTGTCAAAAGTTGCTAATATATGCAATTAAAAATTGTTATCGAATAGGAAACACTCTAAAGCTTATAAAACCGTTTAAATTTTGTCTCTAGCTAAAGCAGAAGTCTCAGGGCATGCATTCTCCCAAAGTCTCTCTTGTAATGGGAAAAGTTGCCATCACTTTGACGTCACTGTTTACACACTTCCCAAAGAGCTATAACCATGGAAACACGTTCTATGTCGTCAGCGTGAAGCCTGCTTTCGATGAGGCCTGTAACTGCGAGAATCACGTGCTCACGAGACGTTCAGTGTGACCAAACGTCCCGGTGACGCACAAAAAAAGTTTCACCAATGGGAGATTGAAGATTTCTCTCTCTTTCTCCCAGGACAGACTGAACAACGTGTGCTAATCTGTTCGCCCTCACGATTGCTGTAGACCTTTATAACATGCTAAGGCTTAATTATAAACATAGTTTGACAAGTTTATCGAAATATAATGTATACTTTCGACGTTTTGTGCGAGCCACTTGAAATTTGCATACATTTGACCGAAAAGTGTCTAGTTTGAGAACGGAAAGACACAGAGTTGCAAACTGAACGCTAACTTGGTGAGTATTAACCCTTCCACGTCTTCTGAAGCAAGAACAGCCATGGTAAGGGAATATTTACGTCTTCATTTTGGGTTTCTGCCGACTCCATGATAGAGGAGTCAGCATGCTAAATTCTCTATTATAGCCTAGTAAACGCCAAATGTAACGTTAAAAATAATTGTAACATAGCAATTGCATTTAGAAGAAGTTTATCTTGCCATACATATGTAAAACATGCATATTTAGTCAAAGTTTATGATGTGTATTCCTTGTTAGCTGACGTTATCTGCCGGAGCTATTTATTTCTCCTGACATTGCAGTAGCATTTTTTGAACGATGCATAATTGTAAACAGAGATTTATGGATATATATTGCATATTATTGAAAAAAAAATGAATGTACTGTGTAACATGTTATATTACTGTCATCTGATGAAGATTTCAAAAGGTTAGTGAAATGATTTTTCTTTTAATCCTGCGTTTGTTGATTGCATATTTTTTCCTACTTGGCTAAGCTAATGAAGTATGTATGCAGTGGTGGTTGGACATAAATATGTGCTATGTTTTCGCCGTAAAACATTTTAGAAATCTGACTTGCTGGGTAGATAAACAACTTGTTTATCTTTCATTTGAGCTATTTTACTTGTTAATGTGTGGAGGTTAAATATTTTTAGGAATATTTTTTCGCATTGTGCGTTATGCTAATGAGCTTGAGCCGTTGTCACGATACCGGATCCGGGATGGGTCGGACTATGAGGTTAAGGGGTGATACGTTTTTTTTCCGACTTTTGACTTCCTATGAAATCATATTGTAAATGGACAAAACATATGCCTTATGCACAAGTAAAAAAAAATATTATAATAATTATGATCATAAAATACGACTAAAGTATGTTGATACAGTTCTTATACGTGTGTAATTGACACAAAATTAGAAAGAATTTCGAAAAACTGTCCAGAAAGCACTTTTTTAAGGGGTGATAAGTTTGACAAAAAAATAATTTTTTCAAAATTTTGCTTTTGGATGTTGACTTGGGTTACATTTCCAATATGAAAAACCATGGTGGAGCGGATTCGCCACCTGTTGGATTTTTAAAGTGTTAACCCACTGGCAATTGCCATATGGCATTTGCAATACACTTTGCATGAATCAACGCCGAATTGGGTGGTATTGGACAATGTGTATATGGTTTGTTCGATGCCAATGACTTCCCATTCATTTTTGTCCAATTCAGGGGGGGTATTCCCTTACATAGCATTATGCCATGATAAACTTACACAAATGCTCGTCTAGCGTTGGCCTTAACCCATATTTTGAAAATCTGAGAGGACAGTGTGATTAACAAAAGGCTAAACTGTGTCTCAATATATTTCATTTGTGATTTTCCCTTACGGCTATTCTTCATTTTGAAAGTCCATGGAGAATAAGAGCAACTCCTCCCAGCTGCCCACTGCACTGAGGATAGGAAACACTGTCACCACCGATAAATCTACGATAATTGATCATTTCAATAAGCTTTTTCCACGGCTGGCCATGCTTTCCACCTGGCTACCCCTACCCTGGACAACATCTCAGGACCTCCTTCAGAAACTTGAAGAACCCCCCCAGCTTCGCCTTCACCCAAACCCAGACTGCTGATGTTCTGAAAGAACTGCAACATTTGGATCCCTACAAATCAGCTGGGCTAGACAATCTGGACCCCCTCTTTCTAAAATTATCTGCCAAAATTGTTGCAACCCCTATTACTAGCCTATTCAACCTCTCGTATCGTCAGAGATCCCCAAAGATTGGAAAGATGCCGCGGTCATCCCTCTCTTCAAAGGGGGAGACACTATATACCCAAACTGTTATAGATCTATCTCCAACCTGCCCTGCCTTTCTAAAAACTTCGAAAGCCAAGTTAACCTCTTGCTTCTACCTGAGACGCTTGAGTCCCAACTAGAGCTCTGGAAATGCAAATGCGCTACGCTAAATGCTAATAGTATTAGTTAAAACTCAAACGTTCATTAAAATACACATGCAGGGTATCGAATTAAAGCTACACTCGTTCTGAATCCAGGCAACAAGTCAGATTTTTAAAATGCTTTTCGGCGAAAGCATGAGAAGCTATTATCTGATAGCATGCACCAATACACTACAACACAAAAGCCACGCAGGGGACGTAAACAAAATAATTAGCATTTCGGCGTTACACAAACCGCACAATAAAATAGAAAACAGTCCTTACCTTTCACCATCTTCTTTGTTGGCACTCCTAGATGTCCCATAAACACTATTGGGTCTTTATTTCGATTAAATCGGTCCATATAAAGCCTAGATATCGTTATATGTAGACTGTGTGATAAACGAAAAAAACATCGTTTCAAAACGTCATTTTTTAAAATTCAAAAAGTCGACGATAAACTTTCACAAAACACTTCGAAATACGTTTGTAATGCAACTTTAGGTATTAGTAAACGTTAATAAGCGATAAAATTCATCAGGAGGCGATGTAAAGATCATTAGCTGTCCGTCTGGAAAAATGTCCGGCTAGAAACTCAACGAAAATATCCGGTCCTAGACCTGAAGAAATACGGTGCCTCGCATGTGTTTGACCAAGAAAAAACTCGAAGGGAAATGACAAGACTCTAGACACCGTGTGGAAGCTGTAGGTACTGCAACCTCAGTCAATTAATTGTGGTTCACCTTTATCAATGGGTTCAAGTAGCGCATGGATATATTTTCCCATTTTCAGTGATCAGTTTTTCCTGTGCTTTTCGATGTAAATGCCGTTCTGGTAAAGCCACAGCAGTGATTTAACCAGTTTTATAAACGTCTGAGTGTTTTCTATCCACACAGACTAAGCAAATGCATATACTATATTCCTGGCATGAGTAGCAGGGCGCTGAAATGTTGCGCGATTTTTAACAGAATGTTCAAAAAAGTAGAGGGTCGACTTAAGAGGTTAATAAACAGATCACCGACCATTTTGAATCCCACCGCACCTTCCCCACTATGCAATCTGGTTTCCGAGCTAGTCATAGGTGCACCTCAGCCACGCTCAAGGTCCTAAATGACATCATAACCGCCATCGATAAAAGACAGTACAGTGCAGCCGTTTTCAATCGACCTGGCCAAGGCTTTAGACTCTGTATTCACCACATTCTTATCGGCAGACTCAATAGCCTTGGCTTCTCAAATCACTGCCTCGCCTGGTTCACCAACTACTTCTCAGATAGAGTTCAGTGTGTCAAATCGGATGGCCTATTGTCCGGACCTCTGGCAGTCTCTATGGGGGTGCCACAGGGTTCAACGCTCGGGCCGGCTCTCTTCTCTGTATACATCAATGATGTCGCTCTTGCTGCTGGTGATTCTCTGATCCACTTCTATGCAGACAACATCATTCTGTATACATCTGGCCCTTCTTTGGACACTGTGCTAACAAACCTCCAAACGAGCTTCAACGCCATACAACTCTCCTTCCGTGGGCTCCAATTGCTTTTAAATGCTAGTAAAACTAAGTGCATGCTCTTCAACCAATTGCTGCCCGTACCCTCCCGCCCAAATAGCATCACTACTCTGGAAGGTTCTGACTTAGAATATGTGGACATCTACAAATACCTCGGTGTCTGGTTAGACTGTAAACTTTCCTTCCAGACTCACATTGTTAAGCAGGGGGACACGTCTGGCACTGCAGGATTTGAGTCCCTGGCGGCGTAGTGTGTTACTGATGGTAGGCTTTATTACTTTGGTCCCAGCTCTCTGCAGGTCATTCACTAGGTCCCCCCGTGTGGTTCTTTTTGACCCCACGGGGTGAGATCTTGCGTGGAGCCCCAGATCGAGGGAGATTATCAGTGTGTCTTCCATTTCCTAATAATTTCCTAATAATTACTCCCACAGTTGATTTCTTCAAACCAAGCTGCTTACCTATTGCAGATTCAGTCTTCCCAGCCTGGTGCAGGTCTACAATTTTGTTTCTGGTGTCCTTTGACAGCTCTTTGTTCTTGGCCATAGTGGAGTTTGGAGTGTGACTGTTTGAGGTTGCGGACAGGTGTCTTTTATACTGATAACAAGTTCAAACAGGTGCCATTAACCTCTTCAGTCGACCCTCTACTTTTTTGAACATTTTGTTAAAAATCGCGCAACATTTCAACGCCCTGCTACTCATGCCAGGAATATAGTACGTTCATATGGTTAGAATGTGTGGATAGGAAACCCTCGGACGTTTTTAAAACTGGTTAAATCACGACTGTGGCTATTACATAACGTGCGTTACATCGGAAAGCGCAGGAAAACCTGATCACAGAAAATGGAAATAAATATCCTTGCGCCACTTCCAGCAATTGTTAACAGTGAGCCGAATTAGATAAGACCGAGCATTCAACTCCCACAGCATCCCCATGTTGTTTAGAGTCTTGTGAATTGAATCCTCTTTGATTCTTGGTTGAACCGAAAGAGGGGCACGACTTACCTCCGGTCTCCGCCCAGATCATTCCGGAAGAGCTCTCTCCTGAAATTTTTTCCAAGACGACAGCTAATGATATTTACATCGCCTACGGATGATTTTTATCGCTTATTAACGTTTACTAATACCTAAAGTAGCATTACAAATGTATTTCGAAGTGTTTTGTGAAAGTTTATCGTCTACTTTTTGAATTTTAAAAAATGACGTTACGTTGTGAAATCGCTGTTTTTTTCGTTTATCACACAGTCTACATATAACGATATCTTGGCTTTATATGGCCCGATTTAATCGAAATAAAGACCCAATAGTGTTTATGGGACATCTAGGAGTGCCAACAAAGAAGATGGTGAAAGGTAATGACTATTTTCTATTTTATTGTGCGGTTTGTGTAACGCCGAAATGCTAATTATTTTGTTTACGTCCCCTGCTGTGCTTTTGTGTTGTAGTGTATTGGTGCATGCTATCAGATAATAGCTTCTCATGCTGTCGCCGAAAAGCATTTTAAAAATCTGACTTGTTGCCTGGATTCACAACGAGTGTAGCTTTAATTTGATACCCTGCATGTGTATTTTAATGAACTTTTGAGTTTTAACTAATACTATTAGCATTTAGCGTAGCGCATTTGCATTTCCAGAGCTCTAGTTGGGACGCAAGCGTCCCAAGTAGAGGCAAGAGGTTAATACAGGTAACGAGTGGAGGACAGAGGAGCCTCTTAAAGAAGAAGTTACAGGTCTGTGAGAGCCAGAAATCTTGCTTGTTTGTAGGGGAAATACTTATTTTCCACCATAATTTGCAAAGAAATTCATAAAAAATTCTACAATGTGATTTTCTGGATAAAAATGCTCTCCTTTTGTCTGTCATAGTTGAAAATTACAGGCCTCTCATCTTTTTAAGTGGGAGAACTTGCACAATTGGTGGCTTACTAAATACTTTTTTGCCCCACTGTATATAATGACATTTCAGCTAGATCTACTGTCTCCATTTAACTTTGGCCATTGTTGTGGGCCTGCCCTCCCCTCAACAGCCTCAAATAGGCTTTTTCATGTGGGTTGGGGTGGGACGGTAGACACACGCATCTCACATTTCATGACATTACATGTTTATATATTGCTTCTAAAATAAATAAAAAATCACAAATAATATTTTATATTATTAATTTCAAACAAGGGCATTAGCATGATAAGAACTTACCAGTCCTACAACAATCTCTGTCTCACTTTCCCAATAAATTTATTCAAAAATTGTGTGTACATCTGTATATCTAGACTTAGATTTAGCTTTCCCTGACTTAGTCGCCATACTGATTTATATATAAACTGCTGAATCTTGCGCGTTTACCAAACAATGCAGTGCGTAATATGTGTTTCTCCTTCCGGAACCGGGAGAATTGTCATCAACTACACTAATTAGCATAGCGCAACGGTCAAAAATCATGAAATCACAAGTGAAATATAGTGAAAAACAGTTTAGCCTTTTGTTAATCCCCCTGTCATCTCAGATTTTGAAATTATGCTTTACAGCCAAAGCAAGACAAGCGTTTGTGTACGTTTATCGATAGCCTAGCATAGCATTATGTCCAGCTAGCAGCAGGAAGCTTGGTCACGAAAATCAGAAAAGCAATCAAATTAACCTTTACCTTTGATGATCTTCAGATATTTTCACTGACGAGACTCCCAGTTAGACAGCAAATGTTCCTTTTGTTCCATAAAGATTATTTTTATACCCAAAATACCTCCGTTTGTTGGTCACGTTATGTTTAGAAGTCCACCGGAAATAGCAGTCACGACAATGCCGAAATACATTCCAAATTATATCCATAATATCGACAGAAACATGGCAAACGTTTTTTATAATCAATACTCAAGGTGTTTTTCAAATATCAATTCGATAATATATCAACCGGGACAATTGGCTTTTCAGTAGGAGTGAGAGGAAAATTACTACCTCTGTCTTTTACGCAAGAATCACTCTGAGAGCCCTCAGCTGGCCACTTACGCAATGTGGTCGTTTACGCTCATTCTTCAACATAAAGGCGTGAAACTACGTCAAAATGCTGTAGACACCTTAGGGAATACGTAGAAAAAGGAATCTGGTTGATATCCCTTTCAATGGCCAATAGGGGCGCATAGGAACACAACAGTTTCAAAATAAGAGGCACTTCCTGATTGGATTTTCCTCAGGTTTTCGCCTGCAAAATCAGTTCTGTTATACTCACAGACAATATTTTGACAGTTTTGGAAACTTCAGAGTGTTTTCTATCCTAAGCCGTCAATTATATGCATATTCTAGCAAATGGGCCTGAGAAATAGGTGGTTTACTTTGGGAACGTTATTTTTCCAAAAATAAAAATAGTGCCCCCTAGTTTCAAGAGGTTAACATGTCCAGGCCCGTCTGAAGTTTGCTAGAGAGCATTTGGATGATCCAGAAGAAGATTGGGAGAATGTCATATGGTCAGATGAAACCAAAATATAACTTTTTGGTAAAAACTCAACTCGTCGTGTTTGGAGGACAAAGAATGCTGAGTTGCGTTTTGAGTGAAAACCTCCTTCCATCAGCAAGGGCATTGAAAATGAAACGTGGCTGGGTCTTTCAGCATGACACCGCCCGGGCAACGAAGGAGTGGCTTCGTAAGAAGCATTTCAAGGTCCTGGAGTGGCCTAGCCAGTCTCCAGATCTCAACCCCATAGAAAATCTTTGGAGGGAGTTGAAAGTCTGTGTTGCCCAGCAACAGCCCCAAAACATCACTGCTCTACAGGAGATCTGCATGGAGAAATGGGTAAAATACCAGCAACAGTATGTGAAAACCTTGTGAAGACTTACAGAAAACATTTGACCTCTGTCATTGCCAACAAAGGGTATATAACAAAGTATTGAGATAAACTTTTGTTATTGACCAAATATTTATTTTCCACCATAATTTGCAAATAAATTCATAAAAAATCCTGCAATGTGATTTTCTGGATTTTTTTCTTCCATTTTGTCTGTCATAGTTGAAGTGTACCTATGATGAAAATTACAGGCCTCTCTCATCTTTTTAAGTGGGAGAACTTGCACAATTGGTGGTTGACTAAATACTTTTTTGCCCCACTGTAAATGAGACAGTAGATCTAACAGGTCTATAATAATATATCCAACCTTATGTTCCCTGTACTCTATATATATCTGTTTATTATACCTGTTGATACAGGGCTCATATGTGAAAATATTCTAACTGAACATTTTCTTTCACAGTGACACTGACTCCAAATGGGAGCCCCCAGTGCCAAGGTGTCCATCCCCCACTGAAGCTGGTTCATCCAGCCGGACACCTGTTGTCTCAGCGCTACGGGGGCATGGACCGCAAATAATGTCCCCATTCCAAATGCAATAAAGGACTACAACAAGAGCATGGGAGGTGTGGGCCTGTCAGATGTGCTGATAGGATATTACAATGTTCTCCATAAGACTATGAAATGGTACAATACCTTCTTGAAAATAAAAGAAAGCCGCACACTCTTGGAGCTCAGATGCAAAAATGTAATACCAACGTTTCGACAGCCAAGCTGTCTTCATCAGGGTATAATCACAAACACTGCGGGATGACTTGTTTATATAGTGTCAAAAGACACAGGTGTCTGTAATCATGGCCAGGAGTGGCCTAATATCATTGGTTAATAATCAAATATTAAAATGTCATACAAAGAACAGCATACAAACAAATGGATAGCATACGATCATAGATTAATTTGACTATACAAGTTTACACACAATTACAATGGCAAAGTCACAATAATCACAAGAATGGCTTCAGATCAAAGTCTCCGTTGAGACCGAATGGCGCAAGGGTCTTTAAATTAAAGACCCAGGCAGCCTCTCGTTTTAACAATAAATTATCAAGGTCACCCCCTCCCCTAGGGAGGGTGACATGTTCGATGCCAATATAACGCAGAGACGAAATCGAGTGGCCTGTCTCCAAGAAGTGGGCCGCAACTGGATAAGTAAAGTTTTTACATCTAATGGTGCTACGATGCTCTGAGATACGTACTTTTAATTTGCGCTTTGTTTTACCTACATAATTTTTACCACAAGGACAAGTTATAAGATAAATAACTGCCTTAATGGAGCACGAAATAACACCTTTTATTGGGATCGATTTCCCTGTTTGTGGGTGTTTGAAGGATCTACATTTATAAGTGCCATTGCATTGAGCACAGCCATTACATTTGTAATTTCCATCCAGTAGGGGCGCAAATAGACGTTGTTCAGGAATATATTGGGGTGGTAAATCAGAGTTTACCAATTGGTCTCTGAGATTTCTGCCCCGCGAGAATACGACCAAGGGAAGGTCAGAAAACACATTACTGAGACTATCATCATATTTTAGGATGTGCCAATGTTTGTGAACAATTCCCTTAATTTGTTCAGAGCGCTTTGAATAGCGGGTAGTTAAAACGCAAGAATGCGTCTTTTTGCGAGACTGACCTTGAAAAAGGTCATGTCGTTTTGTTTTGAATTTTCTCAATGGCAATATTAATCTGATCATTCTTGTAGCCCCTCTCCTTGAACTTTCTTTGAGTCTCAGCCATATTTCTGTCGAAATCGGACTGTTTTTTGCAAATTCTTTTGATTCGACAGAATTGTCTGTAGGGCAAACTATTTTTTAAGGGAAGTGGGTGACAACTATCAGCCCTCAACAAACTGTTACGATCAGTAGGTTTCCTGTAAAGATCAGTGTATAGAACATTATCTTCACATTATCTTCACACAAGATCAGTCAAGATCAAGAAAACTGATTTGACATGTATCAGATTGCATAGTAAATCTCAGATGCTCAGAACAGGAGTTAAGAAAAGCATAAAACGCCTGGAGCTGTTTGGCATCACCCCTCCATAGAACACAAATATCATCAATATACCGTTTCCACATAATGATGTGAGGCAAGAAAACATTTTTGAGAGGATTGAAAATAGACTGTTTCTCCATGTAACCCACATACAAATTAGCATAGTTAGGAGCCATGGGGGGATCCCATAGCAGTCCCTTTAGTCTGAATAAAGAAATAATTTAGAAACATGAAATAGTTGTGCGTGAGTAATATTTCAGCCAATGTTATAATGCAGCACTGGAAGGTAGTTCATTAGGGTCACGTTGCAGAAGAAAATGTTCCATAGCTTCAATACCGCCCTCGTGTGGAATATTAGTGTATAATGACTCAACATCAAAAGTAACTAACAAGGTATTCTCAGGGAGATGATCAAGAGATTCAATGATAGAGATCATACTGCTGGTGTCCTTTACAAAGGAGGGGAGCTGTTCTGCGAGTGGTCTAATAAAAAAGTCAACAAAAGTAGATAGAGGGGCCGTTACTGCATCAATGCCCGCTACAATAGGGTGCCCTGGAGGTTGTGTAACATTCTTGTGTAATTTCGGCAAAGTATAAAAAGTAAAAAAAACAAAGTAAAAAAACAATACCTTCTTCTATCAGTTCATCGAGAGCTGGTCATCAAGGAGCTTGCTGGCTACAGCACCACTGCACCACGTTCTGGCCCCTCTACCTGTGTCCCTTCTGCTCCTGCCACAAGTGGTGTTCATCTGCCCAAATGTATTTCTACAGGCATGGATGTGCCTCAGGGCCAAAAGGACACAGCATGGAGGCGTCGCTGTGTTCTTTGCTAAATGAAGTCCCCATCACCTGAACCACATGCTTGGTGACCCTCTACTTTACAGCAGAAAGAGACTGCTATGGCACCTGGCATCAGCAGCACAATATTGTGTAGAGGACTGAGGGTCTTCCAAATATTGAAAGTGTTATTTTGTAAATGTGCATATATATTTATTTATTTTTCTCAAAAAATGTTTTGGGGGGGGGGGGTGTTAGAATACCATTTTAGTATTTTGTATATAGTTATTCCATTCAAAATGTATAACTTCACCAATTTGCCCACTTGGGTACATTTGGGCTACTTGTGTGGGACACCTGGGTGATGTCATGATAAATGTCATATAGCACACTCATTTTGGAAGTTATCATTCTGAAACTTTGCACAAGAACTGTTGTCCTCTTAAGTGTTTCACTGAAATTGTCCCCATCATCCTATCTGAATGTTTGTTTTACCTTGTTCATTTTAAAGGATGATGATACAACAATAAAAAATAAAAAAAAATGTTTTTTTCATTGTATTATCTAAACCAGATCTATTGTGTTATATTCTCCTACTTTCAAATCACATTTACACAAACTTCAGTGTTTTCTTTCTAATGAAACCAAGAATATGCATATCCTTGGTTCTGATCCTGAGCTACAGGCAGCTAGATTTGGGTATGTCTTCAGGCGGAAATTGAAAAAAGTAGGGGGTAGCTGTAAGTTTAACAAGATGTTTATTGTATTGGACTTGTTAATGTGTGAAAGTTAAATATTTCTAAAGAATATTTTATCAGCTGAATGGGAGGGTGTGTTCCCTTCAGGGAACTCCTTGTGCCCCCCTAGCCCCAACAGGTTTTAATCTACCCATCGTGTCCGATTTTTAAAATGTTTAACAGCGAAAACACAACATATATTTATGTTAGATGACCACCAAATTCAAAAACACACAGAGCGATATTTCACAGTCACAAAATCATAAATACAGATAAAATGAATCCTTAGCCTTTGATTATCTCCATCAGATGACACTCATAGGACATCATGTTATACATGTATTGTGTGTTTTCTTTGATAATGTGCATATATATATATATATATCAAAAATCTCAGTTTACATTGGCGCATTACGTGCAGAAATGTTTTGATTCAAAAACATCCGGTGATTTTGAAGAAATACTCACAATAAACATTGTTAAAAGATACAAGTGTTATTCACAGAATTAAAGATATCCTCTATGCCACCACTGTGTAAGATGTTTTTTTTTACTTTACAGAACAATAATCTGAGAACGGCGCTCAGAACCCAAAAAACACTATAAATATTCACTTACCTTTGAATATCTTCATCAGAAGGCAGTTCCAGGAATCCCAGTTCGACAACAAATTACTGATTTGTTCCATAAAGTTCCAAAAAGCCCATAATTTTGTCACTTGTTGTTAGCTTGTAGCAATTCCTCCAGACAAAAACTCAAAATGTTCCGTTACAGGTCGTAGAAACAAGGCAAATGATGTATGCAATCCATATTTAGGATGTTTTAAACATTAATCAGCAATACGGTTCCAACCGGAGAATTTCATTGTCTGAAGAAACGCATTGGAACGCAATTACACTCTCTCGTGACCGCGCGCAACGAGATCGAGGCTTTCTACCAGACCACCCACCAAAAGAGCTATCATGAGCCCCTCCTTCATAGTAGAATCATACAACCAGAATCTAAAGACGGTGACATCTTGTGGAAGCCCTAGGAAGTGCATGCTCATCCATATCTAACATGGACATCCAATGGCACTGTTTTCTATATTGAGTTCTCACTTCCTGTTTGGATTTCTTCTCAGGATTTTGTCTGCCATATGAGTTCTGTTATACTCACAGACATAATTCAAACAGTTTTAGAAACTTCAGAATGTTTTCTATCCACCAGTAATAATACTATGCATATATTCCCATCTGGGAAAGAGTAGGAGGCCGTTTACTCTGGGCACGCCTTTCACCCAAAAGTGAAAATACTGCCTAGCCTCAACTTAAGGCGTTTTTGGAGCAGTGGCTTCTTCCTTGTTGAGTGGCCTTTCAGGTTATGTCGATATAGGACTCATTTTACTGTGGATATAGATACTTTTGTACCTGTTTTCTCCAGCATCTTCACAAGGTCCTTTGCTGTTGTCCTGGGATTGATTTGCACTTTTCACACCAAAGTATGTTCATCTCTAGGAGACAGAACGCATCTCCTTCCTGAGTGGTTTGACGGCTGCGT
Source organism: Oncorhynchus nerka (assembly GCF_034236695.1). NCBI lineage: Eukaryota > Metazoa > Chordata > Actinopteri > Salmoniformes > Salmonidae > Oncorhynchus > Oncorhynchus nerka. The sequence goes on from NC_088402.1 coordinate 289,557, forward strand.
GGTCCCATGGTGTTTATACTTGCGTACTATTGTTTGTACAGATGAACATGGTACCTTCAGGCGTTTGGAAATTGCTCCCAAGGATGAACCAGACTTGTGGAGTTCTACAAAAAAAATCTGATGTCTTGGCTGATTTCTTTTGATTGTCCCATGATGTCAAGCAAAGAGGCACTGAGTGTGAAGGTAGGCCTTGAAATACATCCAAATTTACACCTCCAATTGATGTCAATTAGCCTATCAGAAGCTTCTAAAGCCATGACATAATTTTCTGGAATTTTCCAAGCTGTTTAAAGGCACAGTCAATTTAGTGTATGTAAACTTCTGACCCACTTGAGTTGTTATACAGTGAATTATAAGTGAAATAATCTGTCTGTAAACATTTGTTGGAAAGAATACTTTTGTCATACTGTTAAGGGATTTTTTATCAATAATGAATAATGCTGTATACATTTCAATCAGGACTGACTAATCAGAATACTATTATGTTACTGTATAGATGTATGAATTTTATTTTAATCCTAGTACTGAATATAATCTGTGTAATTATAATCAAGAATTAGAACAATGACTGTCTGTCCCTTGGTAGAAACGAATGAACTTATCGTCAGACTGGCTAGAATGCTTATCTACACAGGGAGGCCTTGGCCTGGTCATAAATGATCTAAACTGGTGGGAGCCAATGTAGGAGGGCTTGAGAACGATACTGCCGTTGTACCGGAGTGGAGGAGGGACGGGACAGTTTGAAACCTAATGACGTCATTTTCAGTTTATAACCTGTTGTAAATTGTATCATGTTCAGTACTCTCGAGAATAAACGCTATTGCTTGATTTTGAGATTGGTCTCTGCCCATTTTATGCAAATAAGTTTCTTACAAATCCTTAGAAATGGGCTGGGGGTATTAATTGAATTGGGTAATAAACATATAGGAATTTAATTCCTCTAACACATACACAAAGTAGATGTCCTAACCAACTTCCCAAAACTATAGTTTGTGAACAAGAAATTTGTGGAGTGGTTGAAAAATGAGTTTTAATGACTCCAACGTAAGTGTATGTAAATTCCGACTTCACCTGTATATTAAACTGATATGATAGGAAGTTTTAGGAAGCTGATATGATAGAACCCGTACTTGTTTTAGCAGTCTCAGCAGAGCAGTCCTCTTCGCTGGAGGCCTCGTCTAGGCTCTCTTGTGGCTGATCTCAGCATGGAGCTGCTGCAAACTCTGGTCTGCGTTGTCATTGTAGAACTGTTCTGAGACCAGTAGTTTGAGCTAACCCATATTGGCAGACAGCAGGTCTATGACCAGTAAAATAACCAGGATAACAGACAGGGGGACGAGAGACCCGGAGAGGATCAGGGAGGGTTGGGGTTAGGGTTATCAGGTCTATGACCAGTAGATAACAGACAGGCCTACCACAGACATGGAGACAGGACTCGCAGCTAACTTTTTTCCTCACCGTGCCGTTACTGTCCCAAAGTACAATTTCAACTGTCCCAAACTGAACTTGAACAATCCCAAAATGTAAATACTTTTTTATTTATGTTTTGATATACCAACGTGGGTCTAGGTCATTTGCTGTTTTTTAAAAGTATTTTGGGTATTTCTGAGACAGATACAGTCTAAATTACATAAACTAAATTTGTTGAGAAAAAAATGTTTTATCTTAATGAAAACAAACATATATTACATTATTAATAATTATAATTTGTTAATTGAACATTTAACCACATGTATACAGTGATATTGTGAAGTGGTTACTGCCCCATTTAAACAACATAGCACAACAATCTACAATAAAGAAAGTGTGTGTGCTCCCTAGCCTTCACTTTCTCTGCTTCACTTCTCTTCAGTCACTAAAGATTTCCCTTACCTTTTTGAACACTACCATTTGCCTAATTGGCAGGGCCTCAAATGTACTTTTTGATCCACCAGACACTGTGGCAGGTAGATTTAAAAATCTTCAAACCAGATTTTTTACCAGCCAAAATATTTTTTCTAACTGAAATTTCACCAACAAAACATAGAAAAACAGATGTGCATGCTTTGTAATGTTTCTAGTAAGCAATAATGTGGTATATTGTTTAATTTAATTTCCTTTTTTGTGACCTGACCAAATTATCACAGATGAGCCCCTTAAGGGAGGGAGGTTAATGCAACTCAGAGTCATGTTTGTGGCTGTGAGATTGAGTCTGACTGGTACCTGTGTTGCTTCTCTTCCCTAGCAGTTGAAACTCAAATAAAAAACAACCTGGCTTGTGAACAAAACAATGTAAATCACTAAAAAACACAAGGACAAAGTCTCACTTCAGTAGACTTTCGTTTCAAGTAAATTTAAAGAAACGTGTATGTGCACAGAGCAAAATAATAATAATCTGTCACTCAGCTCTTTACAGCCCCCAGCCAGGCAGTGTTGGAGCACGAGGAAGAAATACTTTGCACACTTTACAGTGTGCATTCGGTTTAGGCCAGGGAATACAAACATATTCTGTTTCTAGATAATGCAAATGCCACAGCAAAACCCAGAACACAAAAACTCAGCTCTGGGCCTGCAGACAGGCTGGAAGCTAGTCAAATGTTCATTCTAATAGGACTATTTACCCAACACTGGAATGATATTCTAATATTATACATTTCCACAACCTAAATAATTACATATGCAATGCCTAGTCAGCCATATCCTTGTTTGAAACCTTGATGTTTTACATAGTCTATCTTACTTTGCTTTTAATAGCCTAGAGCCAAAATCCCTCCATAGAAAAAAAGGGAATTATTTAAGTTGTCCTGATAGGGCAGCAGGCAGCCTAGTGCTTAGATCGTTGGAATAGTAACCAAAAGGTTGCAAGATCGAATACCGGAGCTGGCAAGGTAAAAGTCTGTCGTTCTGCCCCTGAACAAGGCAGGTAACCCACTGTTCCTATTTTCATTGAAAATAGTTAAATAAAGGTAATAAAAAATGTAATAAAAATATGTCATGAAAACATAATTTATTATTTAATTAAAATGCCAGACTATGGTTTGCAACTGCACATGGGGACAAAGATCATACTTTTTGGAGAAATGTCCTCTGGTCTGATGAAGCAAAAATAGAAATGTTTGGACATAATGACCATTATTATGTTTGGAGGAGAAAGGGGGAGGTTTGCAAGCTGAAGAACACCATCCCAACCGTGAAGCACAGGGGTGGCAGCATCATGTTGTGAGGGTGCTTTGCTGCAGGAGGGACTGGTGCACTTCACAAAATAGATGGCATCATGGGGCAGGAAATTTATGTGGATATATTGAAGCAACATCTCAAGACATCAGTCAGGAAGTTAAAGCTTTGTCGCAAATGGGACTTCCAAATGGACAATAACCCCAAGCATACTTCCAAAGTTGTGGCAAAATGGCATAAGGTCAACAAAGTCAAGGTATTGGAGTGGCCATCACAAAGCCCACACACGGTTAGCAGATGTTAATGCGAGTGTAGCGAAATGCTTGTACTTCTAGTTCCGACAATGCAGTAATAACCAACGAGTAATCTAACCTAACAATTCCACAACTACTACTTTATACACACAAGTGTAAAGGGCTAAAGAATATGTCCATAAAGATATGAATGAGTGATGGTACAGAACGGCATAGGCAAGATGCAGTAGATGGTATCGAGGAGAGTATATACATATGAGATGATTAATGTAGGGTATGTAAACAAAGTGGCATAGTTTAAAGTGGCTAGTGATACATGTATTACATAAAGATGCAGTAGATGATATAGAGTACAGTCTATACATATACATATGAGATGAATAATGTAGAGTATGTAAACAATATATTAAGTAGCATTGTTTAAAGTGGCTAGTGATATATTTTACATCAATTTCCATCAATTCCCAATATTAAAGTGGCTGGAGTTGAGTCAGTGTGTTGGCAGCAGCCACTCAATGTTAGTGGTGCTGTTTAACAGTCTGATGGCCTTGAGATAGACGCTGTTTCTTCAGCCTCCTGAGGTTGAAGAGGCGCTGCTGCGCCTTCTTCATGAAGGAAAATGTTTTATTTAATACATTTTAGAATAAGGCTGTAACGTAACAAAATGTGGAAAATGTCAAGGGGTCTGAATACTTTCCGAAAGCACTGTATCAAATCACACTAGCTTCATATAACATTATATCATATCAACTTCATTTTAACAAAATTTCATAATAGCTTTATAAAGTCATAAAAATAATAATTTCATATAATTCCAAAAAACGTCATGTCGTATTGCCTTCATATATAAGTTCATACCATATTAGCTTCATATAACATCATATCAATTTCATATAATGTCATATCATATTAGATTCATATAACTACATATCAAATCAACTTCAGATAACGTCATATCATATTAGCTTCATATAACATTGGCTTCATTTAACGTCTTATATTAGCTTTATATAACTTAACATGAAATCAACTTTCTTTAGCTCTGAAGTTGCATTCTAGTCATTGTTGTGTCGTTGTTCATTATTGCGATGACAATTATTTTATCAAATCAATTAACGATGTTTAATTATTAAAATACTCATGTAACAATTAACTCATTAGCAATCTTGGGAAAAAGTTTGTTTCATGAGTTATCATTTTAAGAATGAACTCTACAGATGTAAATATATCGTTATCATCTTAGTCATCCATTAATTCTAATTTACCTCATCAGTCTCATAATGAACGTCATATAAATCTGCACGAACCCTAGTCTCCATGATGAATCAGCAAAACACAAATTGGCTTAATTATTTATTTACTAAATAATCACACAGAATTACATAAACACACACAAACAGGATAGATTATATATTGGTTACTAACATGATGCAATGAAAGTTCCCTATTAGACTTATGACGGCTTGTTACACAACATGGCGGATTTAAAAGAGAGGGAAAGGGAGAGACAAAGGAATTCAACTATCGTACATACAGCTGATAACTATGCTCATGGAATTGCGAATACTTTGCACATGAACGGCCGCTCATTCGAAAGAATTCCAATGTAGATATTTACGTGTGTATGTCTTTGCTGTCTATTTGTTGTAAAAACTCGATACATCTACGGGGAGTAATTCGACTGTCTCTGGTTGTGTAAGTCTCTGGGTGTCCACCAGAGGTCACTGTCGTATCTTTGCTATCATTAAATGAAGACTTTTAATTTTTATCAAAGATTATCTGTAATTAGTATTACGCGATTAAACTGATTAATCATGTAACTGTAATTAACAAGGAAGTCGGGGCACCAAGGAAAATATTCAGATTACAATGTTATAATTTCCTTATTTTATTTCAATATTTTTTATTGAACACACACAAGAATGGTGTATATACAAGACAGGTATACAATTCTTATCTAAACATAAAAGAGCATGCAGGAACAACAAGACCCAGTGTTCTGGGTGCAAAACAAATAATACAAAACACAACATACAAAACAAGGGCATGTAGAAAGAAAGTGGGTAAGGCTGCCAGATTTGATCAAATGTTGATCATTTATTGTTCAGAATATATCTAATTATTTCTAAGTGTACAGTGTTTGCCAATTCACTGAGCCATAATTTTGTAGAGGGCACTTCCCTCCTTTTCCAAAACAACAAGATTCGTTTTTTTGCCGAAATGAGACCGTAAGAGATTAGTTGTTTTTGGGGGTTGGTTAATCCGTTTAGGGACTCAGATACTCCCAGGAAGGGGATGAAGGGGATGTATCAGGAAATATCCTATGCAGTTTAGTTTTGGAATAGTGTAATCTGTGTAATACCTTGAATTGTATGAGGCGATGTCTGGAATTAATGGAGCATGTGTGGAAATACTCCAAGCTCTCTTCCCAGTCTACCACCGAGATGTCAGTCCCTAGTTCTTCCTCCCATTTTGCCTTAATGGCATCTGTAGAAGGTGTGCTAACAGATTGAAAAGCATCCTATAGACGCGATATCAGTTTGTCTGAGGTGGGCATATTTTTATGCATCCGTCAAACATGGAAGGTTTAGCATTCCCAAATGTTGGGAGGTGTTTTCTAACGTAGTCTCTAATTTGTAGGTGTCTGAAAAAAATTATTCTGGGAAGATTATAAAATTCCCTCAGCAACTCAAAGGTAGCCATGGTCCCATCTATCTATAATTCCCCTATGGTACTTATCCCCAACTCTCCCCATCGCTCAAAGGTGTTACCAAGGTTAGAGGGGGCAAAGGAGGGATTCCTGGAGACAGGGAGCATGAATGACATTGGTCTAAGCTCAAAGTGGACTTTAATTTGCTTCCAGATTCGGACTGTGCTATGTATAATAGGATTGTTACAATAAAGTTACATCTCCAGATTGACAGGCGACAAAATCACAGCACCAATAGAGAAGGGGTGACACTCCTCACGCTCCATACTAAGCCAGCTGGATGATGGAAGTGCGTCATCCAGCAGAAACGTAACAATGCGGAGGTTAGCGGCCCAGTAATAAAATATAAAATTTGGGAGAGACAATCCTTCTTCCATCTTGGATTTACAGAGGTGTTTTATACCTATCCTGCAGCTCATCCAGGATGGAAAAATCAATGCGATGGAAAGAAGGTTTGCTGTGTCTGTCAGTGTAACGTTCTGAGTGTAGTGGGTGAGAAGTCAGGCGCAGGAAGCAGAGAGTTCAGGGGAGTGCTACTTTAATGCACCAAAACGGCGAACATAAGCCAACCCCACGAAAACACAGGGCGTATAACAAAACAAACGCCCCAAACAGGGGGACTTAAGTGATCCTAGCATAAATCCTAATTGGATGTTCCGTTGTGCATGTGCATTTATGCTTACACAAGCACGCATGTCAAGGGAAGAAAACCAAGTATCCTGGCAGATTACAATCTGTTCAGAATGAGTCTGACGTAGTCAGGTCATTTTCAGGTCAATGTTTTTACTAAAAGTCACTGTGTCTTCCACTATTGTAGTGGTGATAGGTACGAAGTATATTTCATAGCTATGTTATCCACGGAGGAGCTAACCTCATGACGGAAGTACTCTTTAAGTATTGGACCAGTCGTACGTGGTGTGATCGTGGTTAATGATTCTAATAATTTTCCTCCTGAATGAAGGATTCTATTTATTAGTGACGTGTGTGTTAACCATTGGAAGAGTGCACTGGAGATTCCCTTACACGTGTTGCACTCTGAGTGACTCCTATGTCGCTATTGTCAAGGGTAATTTGATTGGTTAGGTCTCTAACCTTCTTTCTGATTGTAGCTAGACTGACTGTCACTGGTATTGGTACTTGTGCTCAAAGGGACCAGTTATCCTACCGATTTATTCTGAAATATTTTACTACCGGAACACATGATTGGAGCATTTTACTAGTTGTATTGTAGTTGAACCTACACATAGCAAGGAATGATTATTGTTGCCATTTGTTTTGGAGGTGGACAAGTCCACTGGACTTCCTTTACGACCAGTGTGGTACACCTCAGTACCATCTTAGATGTGTTTTAAGATAATCCCCGTCTAGGGGCCTGTCTGCTCCTCACTGTTCTCATAGGCTGTAACCTTATATGGCTGTAACCTTTCAACCAAATCTCCTGGTGTTTCTGCTTCAAAATGCTCAGTGGCTGTCGAGGCATGTCAGTCACCGTCAGCGTGTGGCAACCTCTTCAGTACCTGCTAACTGAGATGAGGATATCGGTCTGTGATATCGCAAAGTGTTTCACCAGTGGGAGTCATCAGGCCAGTTGCTGGACTGACGCCATTAGTGTCATTGTAAGTGGTGACAGTCCCCAACAAAGCGGAAGGTGTATCATCGGAAGCAGAATATACTCTGCGCATCAATGTTTTTCTTGCTGAGACGGCCGCAGCGCTTGTGGAAGTGTCCAAAGGGCAAGAGGAGTTCATCTCAATTACAGTATTGCACAACTGCAAGGAGGAGGGAAGTTGCTTATTCACAGAGACAGATGGCTCGAAATCATGAAAAGAATGGCCAATCAGGTTAGCTGATGGAATGTGTCGAGATATCGTAATATCTCCTTGGATCGGATTCTGCCCCAAGAGGTTTCTAAACATCTTTTTCCCAAGGGGTGCTTTCGACAGATACCCCTCGTGACTGATTGCATTGCAGCTAGCGTTAGGGGAAGACAGTGTGGTCAGTGGAGAAGGCACTGTGGCCTGTGACCATGCTTGGTTGGCTTTCAAATCCATCAATGGGAGTAACCGATCCATCAAGTCTGCTCCAAGTAGCAGGGTTACAGTTTCGAGGCTGGTAACATACACAGGGTGAACGAGCGATACGTCCTTGAAGTGTAGGTTCAGCATGACTCTCAATGTAAGAGGCGAGGTAGTCTGAGTGACCCCTCGAAGTGTAGTGTCGCATCGTTCCACTTTTAACCAACGTTTTTTAACCAACGTCATCAAACAATGTTTGAGAGATGAGTGATATTGTCGCACCAGAATCATCGCACCATGACAAGTTAAGCAGTCCTCCAGGACTGTTTCCAGGTATGGCCGTTTTGATTCGTGTTTAGTGGACATATTCCCCACTAAGTGGAGTGGTCATTCTCAACGACGTGATGTGCCATTTCTGTTCAAGGTGGAAGCAGATTGACTTTTCCGATTTTGAGGGGGCTTGGCTTTAACGAAGTGTTTGACCTTTTTCTTCACAACCTTTGTATCAGAGTCTATAGACAAAGCCCGGGGGCTTGTTTCTTGATCGAGCGGGCCCTGGATAGGGTCTTGAATGAGAGCGGGATACATTTTTACTTTAACGTGCTTGCTATGGGTGTTGTTTCCTGCGGACCTGGTGTCCGGTAATTCCCCGTCTAGTCCTTGTGACTAATCTTTTACTCTTTTCTCAAATTGTTCTCGTTCTTCCCGTAGTGGAACTTCTGGAGAACATTGGTCTACGTTTTTATTGTCCTTCAACCCTTTGTTACCCTTGTGCTCTGACACTTTTTGTGGGTTGGGTGCAGGAACGTAGCGAACGGGTCGATTGTAGCGGTAGTCATGCTGATGGCGACGTACTTTACAGTTATTTAGGGTTATTGGAATCGTGGTTTTGTGGGAGAAACTGTTGTCGTGCGTCATCTCTCAACGCTCCAATACCTGATAATGCACCCTCTAACTGGAAGTGAGTGCTCGTGGTCAAACTTCAAAACCGAGTGGTCAGGGCACTTAGCGTTGTGAACTTTTGATGCCTCAAAAGCTGTGCTTGCAAGCTCTCTGAGTTGTAAGATAGGCAAGCCAACGTGGGCGGCAGGGCCCAAGTAGGTAATGAAGGTAGGATACATGTTCGACAGGAACATTTGTTTAAAAGGTAACATGCCTGTTTCGGTGAGTAGGCCAAAGTTAGCTGAACGAAGCCTATGATAGTAAGCTTGCGTGTTTTTCGTTCCGAGCTTGTTTGACTGTGTTAGCCAGTGAACTATCGTGTTTGCGAGTCGCAGAACCACTGAATTCTAATTTCAAAGCTGTGGAAAGTTTAGTGTAGTCATTTAGCACATGTTGCTGTTGTAGACGAATTAACCTTGTCACGTGTCTATTCGATGTTCGCTTCAACAGATAAACCCTGTCAGAACCCATAGTGTTCGGGTAGCCATCCAACGCGTCCTCTATGTCAGCTAGGAACGTCTCTGTATCATTTGGCTGACCTGGAACGGGGTCAAAGGTGGGGAAATTCTTGATGAGTTTGTCAAGGTATTCCGCGCAAAGCGGGCAGAGAGGGTTGGCTTCATCCTGTGGAGAGATTGGGGCCGAAAGGCCAAGAGGAGAAGCCAAGCCTTGTTGTTGTTGGCCAAGAGGAGCAATATTACTCAGTGCCGAATGGCCAAGAGGAGAAGACTGAGGGACACATGAGGGAGGCAAGGTCTGAAACCTATCGTGTTTACTCCTGTGAGTACAGGGCTCCGGTTGCTTGGATTGGTAGTCACACTGTAGAGCGTGACCATTCTGGACTTCCTCCAGATGGTACCTAAGGGTGGTATTCTGCTGCATTGCAGAGTCCACTTGAGCGCTTAGAGCACTGATTTTGGACACGTGAGTCTGTCGTGGTTTGCAGATAGAGGTCTTGAGTACGGAGCGAGAGATTCAGTGATGGGATTTCCTCCACTTGCTTAGAAATCAATATTTGCACCTTCATCACCTGAGTTCTCTCATCATTCATTTGGTCAGCGACTTCAATGAGTTCTGCTGATTTGTCATCCAATTTTGTCATTGTGTTCATTAACTGATCGTTGAGCACTCCTGTTTGTAGATAACTCTTCAGATTTATCTAGTTTGGCGTGGACATCATCGTATTTAGTGTTGGCTAAATCAAGTTGTTTCTGTAGCATATGATTTTGTTCCTGTAGAAGACGATTTTGTTGAAGAGCGTGTGCTTGTTCATCGTCATATGTTTTCAAGCGCAGTTCCATAGCTAGCAGATTTTTCCCTTTTCTGCATTTGTCATTGGTTTCCCGGTTCTCTCCACCTGTCCCTTTATGTCTACCATTACCTGCTCGTGCTTCAGCTGTGCACTGCGGTATTGGACAGATGCCAATCTCGGGTGGCAAGTGGCAAGACATCAGGGCTGAGACTGGAGAGAACCGATGGTTGATTTTGGAAAGACATCAGGGCTAGAGAGAGCCTGCCCCCGATGGTTGATTTTGGAAAGACATCAGGGCTAGACTGGAGAGAACCTTACGAGGCCTGCCCCGATGGTTGATTTTGGAAAGACATCAGGGCTAGACGATGGTTGGTTGTTTTGGAAAGACATCAGAGCTAGACTGGAGAGAAGAACCTGATGGTTGATTTTGGAAAGACATCAGGGCTAGACTGGAGAGAACCTTTACAAGGCCTGCCCCGATGGTTGGTTTTGGAAAGACATCAGAGCTAGACTGATGGTTGAGAGACATCAGGGCTAGACTTACGAGGCCTGCCCCGATGGTTGATTTTGGAAAGACATCAGGGCTAGACTGGAGAGAACCTTTACGAGGCCTGCCCCATCAGGGCTAGATGGTTGGTTTTGGAAAGACATCAGGGCTAGACTGGAGAGAACCTTTACGAGGCCTGCCCCCGATGGTTGATTTTTTTGGAAAGACATCATGGGATTTTAGACTCAGGGCTAGAGAGAACCTTTACGAGGCCTGCCCCGATGGTTGGATTTTGGAAAGACATCAGAGCTAGACTGGAGAGAACCTTTACGAGGCCTGCCCCCGATGGTTGATTTTGGAAAGACATCAGGGCTAGACTGGAGAGAACCTTTACGAGGCCTGCCCTGATGGTTGATTTTGGAAAGACATGGTAGACTGATTTTGGTTGAAAGACATCAGGGCTAGACTGGAGAGAACCCCCGATGGTTGATTTTGGAAAGACATCAGGCCTGCCCCGATGGTTGGTTTTGGAAAGACATCAGGGCTAGACTGGAGAGAACCTTTACGAGGCCTGCCCCGATGGTTGGTTTTGGAAAGACATCAGGGCTAGACTGGAGAGAACCTTAGGCCTGCGCCCGATGGTTGGAGGCCTGACCCCGATGGATGGTTGGTTTTGGAAAGCGTTGTTGTCTGCTTTTCCACTAATGGCATAATTTTAGCGTTGTTGTCTGCTTTTCCACTAATGGCATAATTTGGTATCGCTGCTGAGGTCAGAGATCAATCCGTTTGCGGGTGGAGGTTCACTAATTAGTGGGCGAGTGGGGACTACCCCCTCTGATAGCTTGCACATTATTAGAACATTTGAAAGGAAAAACATTTTTTCCCAATTTTCCAAAGTTTGGTTTTGGAATATATTGGGAGCTGCAAAGATGATTTTAATCTATTTATGGACATTAATGAACCATCAGTACTGGACAGTACTGTGGAAGTTGGACGTGAATGAATTTGCAAAAGCAAATTGGATGAACTTTTTATGGCTGCAGTGGCAGTATTGAGTAGCTTGGATGAAAAGGTGCCCATTATAAACGGCCAGCCCCTCAGTTTCAGTTGCTAATATATGCATATTATTAGTAGTATTGGATAATAATCACTCTGAAGTTTCTAAAACTGTTTGAATTATGTCTGTGAGTATAACAGAACTCATATTGCAGGCAAAAACTTGAGAACTTCCACTTCCTGTTTGGATTTTTTCTGGGGGTGGCAGATTTTCAACCTAGCTCTCATTGAAATTACAGAGAGATATGGATGAGTTTTCACTTCCTACACCTTCCAATAGATGTCAACAGTCAATAGAACTTTGTCTGATGACTCTAATGTGAAGGGGGGTTGAATGAGACAGGAAATAGTCACCACTGCCATGAGTTGACCATGCTTTCACTATGCGCGTTCACAAGGGATGGACCTGCGTTCCACCGCTCATTTGAAGTCATTCTAATTCTCCAGTTGGAATGTTATTCAAGATGTATATAAACAACATTCTAAAGATTGATTCAGTACATCGTTTGACATGTTTCTACTGACTGTTACGGAACTTTTGGACATTTCGTCACATTATAGTGGACGCGCTTTGTGACTTTGGAATTGTTTACCAAACACGCTAACCAAAGTACCTAATTGGACATAAATAACGGACATTATTGAACAAATCAAACATTTATTGTGGACCTGGGATTCCTAGGACTGCATTCTGATGAAGTTCATCAAAGGCAAGGAAACATTTATCATGTATTTTCTGGTTTCTGTTGACTCCAACATGGAGGCAATTTTTTCTATTGTTCTTAGCGCTGTCTCAGATTATTGCATGAGTTTCTTTTTCCCGTAAAGTTTTTTTGAAATCTGACACAACGGTTGTATTAAGGAGAGGTATATCTATAATTCCATGTGTATAACTTGTATTATCATCTACATTTATGATGAGTATTTCTGTTGAAATATGTGGCTATGCAAAATCACTGGATATTTTTGGAACTAGTGAATGGAATGCTCCAATGTAAACTCAGAATTTCTGATATAAATATGAACTTTATCAAACAAAACATGCATGTATTGTGTAACATAAAGTCCTATGAGTGTCATCTTATGAAGATTATCAAAGGTTAGTGATTCATTTTATCTCTATATGTGCTTTTTCTCTCTTGGCTGGTAAAATTGGATGTGTATTTTAGTGAGTTGTTGGTGAGCTAACATAATCGTTTGTGGTGCATTCCCCGTAAATTGTATTTGAAATCGGACACTGTGGTGGGATTAACAACAAGACTACCTTGAAAACGATATAAGATACATGTATGTTTGAGGAATTTTAATTATGAGATTTCTGTTCTTTTGAATATGGCGCCCTGTACTATCACTGGTTGTTGTTATATCGCTCCCGGTAACGGGATCTCAGCCATAAGAAGTTAATCAATGATAATGATTAATCATACCTGGGAATTAAACTTTAAATTAACCTGGGAAGTTGGTTCAATCAAACGGAAGTACAAAGGGCGATACTTCCGTCGCGCAAGGCGGTGGAATTTAAACGGAACACAGGAAGTGAAAAGTGTTCCCTCTCTGTTAGCTTAGCATCTCGTGCAAGCTAACCCTACTTTGTTCATAAAACTTACTTCCAAGCACAAAATAGGGTCCCTTTTACCCTGGAAAGGGTGGCTTTACTAGTGACGTCTCACATTAAACCATTCGGCATACTTTGCTAGTGTTATGTTGACCAGAGCGACACGGTACATAATAAGGATATGCCTGTAGTCAGTCCACACTGGTTTAGTGTGGAAGGCGGACAAGATACTTTGACTCGCTCACCGAACGAATATCTTCTCATTTCTAACCTTACTGGCTCTCTGCCCTTGCTCTAGAAGTTAATATTGACCGACAGAAATAGTACCGTTGGGCCTAACAGACTAAATCTGGAATTTAACACTCATTGCTCTGACGCTAACGACCACTACCGGAGGCGCTCCCAAAATAGCTTGTTCCAATGGGAACACACACACAGTGCTGTACAGAAACCCAGCCTAAAACCCCAAACAGCAAGCAATGCAGGTGTAGAAGCACGGTGGCTAGGAAAAACTCCCTAGAAAGGCCAAAACCTAGGAAGAAACCTAGAGAGGAACCAGGCTATGTGGGGTGGCCAGTCCTGGAGAAGCAGCATGGCCAGGTGGACTGGGGACAGCAAGGAGTCATCATGTCAGGTAGTCCTGGGGCATGGTCCTAGGGCTCAGGTCCTCCGAGAGAGAGAAAGAAAGAGAGAAAGAGAGAAAGAGAGAGAGCACATGTGGGGTGGCCAGTCCTCTTCTGGCTGTGCCGGGTGGAGATTATAACAGAACATGGCCAAGATGTTCAAATGTTCATAAATGACCAGCATGGTCCAATAATAATAAGGCAGAACAGTTGAAACTGGAGCAGCAGCACGGCCAGGTGGACTGGGGACAGCAAGGAGTCATCATGTCAAGTAGTCCTAGAGAGAGCACACTTAAATTCACACAGGACACCGAATAGGACAGGAGAAGTACTCCAGATATAACAAACTGACCCTAGCCCCCCGACACATAAACTACTGCAGCATAAATGCTGGAGGCTGAGACAGGAGGGGTCAGGAGACACTGTGGCCCCATCCGAGGACACCCCCGGACAGGGCCAAACAGGAATGGTATCATCCTCACTCATTCACCTTATACAACAATTAGATGTAAACCTCATATCTGAGTAAAGTGGCCGCACCATCTCCCATGAGCTTCACCAAAATGTAACAAACGGACCAGTTCGTAGCTGGATTCTTCACCGATCTTTTATACCTTCTCCGGAACATAAATGTTGTTCGGACCTCAAGTTCTGTGAGGTGGAAGAAATTCCTTTGTTCTCTATGAAACTTCACTCTGTCTCTATACTGTTTGGCCATGAGGCAGGGTCTTCCCTAGGAATTTACGACCTCTCTGACCACAGCAGCCTGGTTGTAGGAGCAGAGAAGCAGAGAGAGTGGGATGGTGCTCGCTGTACCCAAATAGGGCAATGTCATGACATCACCATTTCGTTTGTAGCTTCTCTGTCTCGGCCTGTCTGTTAGAATTAATCTTCCAGAGGTTTACCAATGTCGTTTCATAGAGGTATCTATAGTGTTGAGAGTAAATTGTCTTTGTCTTCTCGTCTTCGGTCGAGTTTACTAAAGTGCTTAAACAGTTGCAGTCTGAATGTTCCTGTGTCGTACCTTTCAGCTAACGCTGTCAGTCACGCTATTCTAATGTAAAGTCTAACCATTTTACACATCCGGCTTACCGTCCGTGTACTGGTCTAGAAGAGTCTAACCATTTCAAAGTGTGTCCTCAATGATATCACAAACAACAACTTTTTTGACATGATTATAGTTTCATGCCCCACCAAGCATTTTATCACCTTACTTGTGTTAGGAATATTGTGTCATTCTCCACTTTTAGAGAGGGGGCGCTGTTGAGTGGACCCACGGTAACCTGATCATGATAGTAAAGACACGATATATATGACATCATTCATTGTCCTCACTCCTCTGACATCATTCATTGTCCTCACTCCTGTGATGTCATTCATTGTCCTCACTCCTGTGACGTCATTCATTGAAATGGTTACATAATGTGAAGTGATGGCTTATTCTTTATTTTATTTCAGAAAAGCTTCTGTTCTTCCGCACTGCAAAGGAGAAGGATATGCGCCTCACCTAAAATTGAAGATATCCAAAACAGTGATAATCTGGGAAATGTATTTTTGTCATTCATTCAGGCAATCACCTGTAGACCTACTTAAAGACCTAGTACTAAATTCAGTAAAAACAATGGCATTGCTAGTTTGTGTAAATGTTGCACAAAGATCAGCAGTTTATTCTAATCGCGGTGAATATGTCTTGTATTAAAAAACCATTTCTATAGTTAGTGTGTGAATAATTTTGTTGTACAAAAATATTTGTTTTGATTTCATTAAAGTAAACCTCAAAGTAATCTTCAATGAGGTGCTTGGGTGTTGTCTTTATGAATAAGATACATGCATTTCAATTGTGCTCTAACACTCATAAAAATGCCTTTGATTTCATTAAATTAAACCTCGACATCAAGCAATCTTCTCTTTTTTTGTCTTTACATGCATTACAATGGCAACTGCAATGTCTTCCAACTGCAAGAAGGCCTCCAGCAATGTCTGAACTTTTACTTTTGAAAAGTGATATATCAACTATGAATACAGTAATGTACAGAAACTAAAGTGTAAAAAATACATTTCTAACAGTCTGTTTTAGGCATTCAAGGTGTTGGTCTTATGGAAATCCGTGACGTCAACTTGCTTGAGGAACAATAGAGAACAAAATAAGAAATCCCCCGCTTGTGCTGTGTCATGACTTACCTGGACCACCTATTGAGATGTGCCTCTTGTTAAGTAAATGAGTTGTTAATTAAATGAGGTGAAAAAGAGACAAGTTTTTAAGAAAATAAAAATCACAGTAGGTCTCCTCCTCTCCTGTTAAACTAGTGAATCACAGTAGGTCTCCTCCTCTCCTGTTAAACTAGTGAATCACAGTAGGTCTCCTCCTCTCCTGTTAAACTAGTGAATCACAGTAGGTCCCCTCCTCTCCTGTTAAACTAGTGAATCACAGTAGGTCTCCTCCTCTCCTGTTAAACTAGTGAATCACAGTAGGTCTCCTCCTCTCCTGTTAAACTAGTGAATCACAGTAGGTCTCCTCCTCTCCTGTTAAACTAGTGAATCACAGTAGGTCCCCTCCTCTCCTGTAAAACTATTTGCTCTGAAGTATTAAACGTTATTAACCTCTTCAGTCGACCCTCTACTTTTTTGAACATTCTGTTAAAAATCGCGCAACATTTCAGCGCCCTGCTACTCATGCCAGGAATATAGTATATGCATTTGCTTAGTCTGTGTGGATAGAAAACACTCAGACGTTTAAAAAAACTGGTTAAATCACTGCTGTGGCTTTACCAGAACGGCATTTACATCGAAAAGCACAGGAAAAACTGATCACTGAAAATGGGAAAATATATCCATGCGCTACTTGATCCCATTGATAAAGGTGAACCACAATTAATTGACTGAGGTTGCAGTACCTACAGCTTCCACACGGTGTCTAGAGTCTTGTCATTTCCCTTCGAGTTTTTTCTTGGTAAAACACATGCAGGACACCGTATCTAATCCGGTCTAGGACCGGATATTTTCGTTGAGTTTCTAGCCGGACATTTTTCCAGACGGACAGCTAATGATCTTTACATCGCCTCCTGATGAATTTTATCGCTTATTAACGTTTACTAATACCTAAAGTTGCATTACAAACGTATTTCGAAGTGTTTTGTGAAAGTTTATCGTCGACTTTTTGAATTTTAAAAAATGACGTTACGTTTTGAAACAATGTTTTTTTCGTTTATCACACAGTCTACATATAACGATATCTAGGCTTTATATGGACCGATTTAATCAAAATAAAGACCCAAATAGTGTTTATGGGACATCTAGGAGTGCCAACAAAGAAGATGGTGAAAGGTAATGAATGTTTTCTATTTTATTGTGCGGTTTGTGTAACGCCGAAATGCTAATTATTTTGTTTACATCCCCTGTGGGTCTTTTGGGGTGTTGCATGCTATCAGATAATAGCTTCTCATGCTTTCGCCGAAAAGCATTTTAAAAATCTGACTTGTTGCCTGGATTCACAACGAGTGTAGCTTTAATTCGATACCCTGCATGTGTATTTTAATGAACTTTTGAGTTTTAACTAATACTATTAGCATTTAGCGTAGCGCATTTGCATTTCCAGAGCTCTAGTTGGGACGCAAGCGTCCCGAGTAGAAGCAACAGGTTAAATAAAGCATTTAAGACAAAAAAAGCCATAAACTGATTCAACTTTATAAAAAATATCACAAGTTTTAAGTACAGTGTATCAACTTCTGAGAGACTAGAACTCTCTTATGTGCATTTTAATAAACAGAGTAAACTTTTATGATTCAAGTTGAGTACATTGTGATAAGTATTGTAAATACTCATGTGTCCCTGGGTGGGATCAAACCATGCCTCAATGAACAGTAGAAAGGGTCAAATAAGGTCACCAAAATCATGCTACGGCTATACACAACTGGCCCCCAAAGTGACAGGCGTGGATTCTCAACACTACATTAAACATGACTGAGGGGGAGAGTTCAGGGAGAAGATTGCACAGGGTGCTCCAAGCCCCCAATGAATCATCAGGACATCAGTTCAATAAAAGTTCCTACACTGGGGGGTGTGACAAGAGAGCCCAACAGTTACAGGCTTTTGTTTTTCCATTTGTTTTGAGGTTGGACTTTTAGCACGTATAGCATTATAGCAAGTAGGGCGCACAGATTGTAGTCTCCCCGTTAGTCATTATGTGTTACACCTGTGCTGGCTGCCATCTCGTTAGAGGGAAGGTGTTTCACTTGTGTTGGCCCAGGTGCTATTTAGGAGTGGCTGGCCCAGTGCTCCAGTGGAGCATGAGAGATGTTGGGGAGAGCTATACTTTCACATTAGCTGAAGTGTGATTTCAAACTCAACCTATATAAGTGTTATAGAAGTCTGACTTTTGGTTTCCCCTGTTTTGCTCCATATTCTTTTTACTCAATATCCTAAGTGGTTGTGGATATCCATTTTAGTTTGCCTTACTAGTGGCTTTGCCAACTTTCAGTGAGCACCCACATGGGTGGCTTTCTGAACCCATTTTTAACCCCTTTCTGTTTTTTTGGGCTGTCAATAATTTCCTTTGTTTGTTCCCTTTTGTTGTGAGCAACATTGCGTTTGTTTTGTGGGAACGTAACAAAATGGGTGGTCGTCCGGGATTTTGTTTCCCATGAGTATGGTAGGCCCTCCAGTCCCCTACTCTGAAGCTCTGCTGTGCCTCAAACGAGTTTTCAAAATACACTTTTGGGTAGAGTTTGTCACTGACATTGAACTTGAGAGGTTATAAGGTTGGTGAAATAATTTTGAAAGTAGCAGAATCACACAAGCTAATCAAATAAAGCCATAGACTTTAAGTAAGAAGCATTTGTGGAAAACCCTACATGGGAGACACTAGATACATGTACAAAGGTGAATCTGCTCGTCATTGCGAAGCATTATGACATCAAGGTGGCATCTGACGATCCAAAAGTAGTAGAGTTGATCGGTGTTGTTTTGGTGGAGGAGGAAATACTTCCAGAGAGGGAGGTTGATGAAATGGGTCCTATGGGAGGTGGAGTACATCCTGTAGATGTGCAACTAAGGGAGTTAGAACTAAAGGCAAAGTTGGAGCAACACAAGTTTGAGCCCGAGCACAGGGAAAGAGCAAACGTGCAGCCAGACTATAACAAGAACGTGTGCATGCCATTCGATTTTAAAAGAGATGGAGCTGGAAATACGACAAAGGGAGAGCAATCTGGAAGCACTCCGAATCCAGTCAGGCCATCCAGAGTTTGAGCTTGAAACAACTGACTTGTACCGCCTTTCAATAAAAAGGAGGTGGATGTAGAATACCAGTAAACCTACTCATTCCAGGGTTTTCTTTAATTGACTATTTTCTACATTGTAGAGTAATAGTGAAGACAACTATGAAATAACATTATGGAATCATGTAGTAACCAAAAAAGTGTTAAACAAATCTAAATATATTAGAGTTTCTTCAAAGTAGCCTCTGTCTTGATAACAGCTTTGCACACTCTTGCCATTCTCTCAACCAGCTTCATGAGGAATGCTTTTCCAATAGTCTTGAAGGAGTTCCCACATATGTTGAGCACTTGTTGGCTTCATTTCTTTCAATCTGTGGTCTAACTTATCCCAAACCAGCTCAATTGGGTTGAGGTCAGGTGATTGTGGAGGCCAGGTCATCTGATGTAGCACCATCACTCTCCTTGATCAAGTAGCCCTTACACAGCCTTGATGTGTTTTGGGCCATTGTCCTGTTTTAAGATAGTCCTACTGAGCGCAAACCAGATGGGATTGTGTATCGCAGCACAATGCTGTGGTAGCCATGCTGGTTACGTGTGCCTTGAAATCTAAATAAATCACTGACAGGGTCACCAGCAAAGCACCCACCCCACCACGACCTCCATGCTTCACTGTGGGAACCCCAAATGCAGAGATCATCCGTTCACCTACTCTGCATCTCAAAGACATAACGGTTGGAACCATACATCTTAAATTTGGACTCTTCAAACCAAAGGACAGATTTCCACCGGTCTAATGTCCATTGCTTCAAATCAAATCAAATCAAGTTTATTTATATAGCCCTCCGCAAGGCTATTAAACAAGCTAAGCGTCAGTACAGGGACAAAGTGGAATCTCAATTCAATGGCTCAGACACAAGAGGCATGTGGCAGGGTCTACAGTCAATCACGGACTACAAGAAGAAACCCAGCCCAGTCACGGACCAGGATGTCTTGCTCCCAGGCAGACTAAATAACTTTTTTGCCCGCTTTGAGGACAATACAGTGCCACTGACACGGCCTGCAACGAAAACATGCGGTCTCTCCTTCACTGCAGCCGAGGTGAGTAAGACATTTAAACGTGTTAACCCTCGCAAGGCTGCAGGCCCAGACGGCATCCCCAGCCGCGCCCTCAGAGCATGCGCAGACCAGCTGGCCGGTGTGTTTACGGACATATTCAATCAATCCCTATACCAGTCTGCTGTTCCCACATGCTTCAAGAGGGCCACCATTGTTCCTGTTCCCAAGAAAGGTAACTGAGCTAAACGACTACCGCCCCGTAGCACTCACTTCCATCATCATGAAGTGCTTTGAGAGACTAGTCAAGGACCATATCACCTCCACCCTACCTGACACCCTAGACCCACTCCAATTTGCTTACCGCCCAAATAGGTCCACAGACGATGCAATCTCAACCACACTGCACACTGCCCTAACCCACCTGGACAAGAGGAATACCTATGTGAGAATGCTGTTCATCGACTACAGCTCGGCATTCAACACCATAGTACCCTCCAAGCTCGTCATCAAGCTCGAGACCCTGGGTCTCGACCCCGCCCTGTGCAACTGGGTACTGGACTTCCTGACGGGCCGCCCCAGGTGGTGAGGGTAGGCCCAGGTCAACACGGGGGGTGGGTTCTGAGCCCTCTCCTGTACTCCCTGTTCACCCACGAACGCACGCCTCCAACTCAATCATCAAGTTTGCGGACGACACAACAGTGGTAGGCTTGATTACCAACAACGACGAGACGGCCTACAGGGAGGAGGTGAGGGCCCTCGGAGTGTGGTGTCAGGAAAATAACCTCACACTCAACGTCAACAAAACTAAGGAGATGATTGTGGACTTCAGGAAACAGCAGAGGGAACACCCCCCTATCCACATCGATGGAACAGTAGTGGAGAGTGTAGCAAGTTTTAAGTTCCTCGGCATACACATCACAGACAAACTGAATTGGTCCACTCACACTGACAACGTCGTGAAGAAGGCGCAGCAGCGCCTCTTCAACCTCAGGAGGCTGAAGAAATTCGGCTTGTCACCAAAAGCACTCACAAACTTCTACAGATGCACAATCGAGAGCATCCTGGCGGGCTGTATCACCGCCTGGTACGGCAACTGCTCCGCCCTCAACCGTAAGGCTCTCCAGAGGGTAGTGAGGTCTGCACAACGCATCACCGGGGGCAAACTACCTGCCCTCCAGGACACCTACACCACCCGATGTTACAGGAAGGCCATAAAGATCATCAAGGACATCAACCACCCGAACCACTGCCTGTTCACCCCGCTATCATCCAGAAGGCGAGGTCAGTACAGGTGCATCAAAGCTGGGACTGAGAGACTGAAAAACAGCTTCTATCTCAAGGCTATCAGACTGTTAAACAGCCACCATTGAGTGGCTGCTGCCAACACACTGTCATTGACACTGACCCAACTCCAGCCACTTTAATAATGGGAATTGATGGGAAATGATGTAAATATATCACTAGCCACTTTAAACAATGCTACCTTATATAATGTTACTTACCCTACATTATTCATCTCATATGCATACGTATATACTGTACTCTACATCATCGACTGCATCCTTATGTAATACATGTATCACTAGCCACTTTAACTATGCCACTTTGTTTACTTTGTCTACATACTCATCTCATATGTATATACTGTACTCGATACCATCTACTGTTTGCTGCTCTGTACCATCACTCACTCATATATCCTTATGTACATATTCTTTATCCCCTTACACTGTGTATAAGACAGTAGTTTTAGAATTGTTAGTTAGATTACTTGTTGGTTATCACTGCATTGTCGGAACTAGAAGCACAAGCATTTCGCTACATTCGCATTAACATCTGCTAACCATGTGTATGTGACAAATAAAATTTGATTTGATTTACATCTGCTGATATCTCAAAGTGCTGTATAGAAACCCAGCCTAAAACCCCAAACAGCAAGCAATGCAGGTGTAGAAGCACGGTGGCTAGGAAAAACTCCCTAGAAAGGCCAAAACCTAGGAAGAAACCTAGAGAGGAACCAGACTATGTGGGGTGGCCAGTCCTCTTCTGGCGGTGCCGGGTGGAGATTATAACAGAACATGGCCAAGATGTTCAAATGTTCATAAATGACCAGCATGGTCGATTAATAATAATAAGGCAGAACAGTTGAAACTGGAGCAGCAGCACGGCCAGGTGGACTGGGGACAGCAAGGAGTCATCATGTCAGGTAGTCCTGGGGCATGGTCCTAGGGCTCAGGTCCTCCGAGAGAGAGAAAGAAAGAGAGAAAGAGAGAATTAGAGAGCACACTTAAATTCACACAGGACACCGAATAAGACAGGAGAAGTACTCCAGATATTTCAAACTGGCCCTAGCCCCCCGAAACAAACTACTGCAGCATAAATACTAGAGGCTGAGACAGGAGGGGTCAGGAGACACTGTGGCCCCATCCGAGGACATCCCCCGGACAGGGCCAAACAGGAAGGATATAACCCCACCCACTTTGCCAAAGCACAGCCCCCACACCACTAGAGGGATATCTTCAACCACCAACTTACCATCCTGAGACAAGGCTGAGTATAGCCCACAAAGATCTCCGCCACGGCACAACCCAAGGGGGAGGGGTGCCAACCCAGACAGGATGATCACATCAGTGACTCAACCCACTCAGGTGACGCAACCCTCCCAGGGACGGTATGAGAGCCCCAGTAAGCCAGTGACTCAGCCCCTGTAATAGGGTTAGAGGCAGAGAATCCCAGTGGAAAGAGGGGAACCGGCCAGGCAGAGACAGCAAGGGCGGTTCGTTGCTCCAGAGCCTTGCCGTTCACCTTCCCACCCCTGGGCCAGACTCAATCATATGACCCACTGAAGAGATGAGTCTTCAGTAAAGACTTAAAGGTTGAGACCGAGTTTGCGTCTCTGACATGGGTAGGCAGACCGTTCCATAAAAATTGAGCTCTATAGGAGAAAGCCCTGCCTCCAGCTGTTTGTTTAGAAATTCTAGGGACAATTAGAAACACATATTACTTGTGTTTCTTGGCCAAAGCAAGTCTGTTCTGATTGGTGTCCTTTTAGTAGTGGTTTGTTTTCAGCAATTTGACCATAAAGGCCTATTTCAAGCAGTCTCCTCTGAACAGTTGATGTTGAGATGTCTGTTACTTGAACTCTGTGGCATTTATTTAGGCTGCAATCTGAAGTGCAGCTAACAGCTGAACTTATCCTCTGCAGCAGAGGTAACACTAGGTCTTCCCTGTGGTGGTCCTCATGAGAGCCAATTTCATCATAGCGCTTGAGGGTTTTTGTGACTGCACTTAATCTTTGAAAGTTTTTGAAATGTTCCATATTGACTGACCTTCATGTCTTAAAGTAAAGATGGACTGTCATTTATATTTGCTTATTTGAGCTGTTCTTACCATAATATGGACTTGGTCTTCTACCAAATAGGGCTATCTTCTGTATACTACCCCACTTTGTCACAACACAACCGATTGGCCCAAACGCATAAAGAAATTCCACAAATGTACTTTTAATAAGGCACACCTGTTAATTGAAATGCATTACAGGTGACTACCTCATGAAGCTGGCTGAGAGAATGCCAAAAGTGTGCAAAGCTGTCAAGGCAAAGGGTGGCTACTGTACTTTGAAGAATCTCAAATATAAAATATTTTGATTTGTTAAACACTTTTTTGGGGTTACTACATGATTCGTCAGGGTAGCCTAGTGGTTAGAGTGTTGGACTAGTAACCGCAAGGTTGAAAGTTCAAATCCCCAAGCTGACAAGGTACAAATCTGTTCTGCCCCTGAACAGGCAGTTAACCCACATTTCCTAGGCCATCATTGAAAATAAGAATTTGTTCTTAACTGACTTGCCTAGTTAAATAAAGGTAAAATAAAAAATCCATATGTGTTTTTAATAGTTTGTCTTAACTATTATTCTACAATGTAGAAAATGGTAATAAAGAAAATAACTCTTGAGTAGGTGTGTCAACTTTTGACAGGTACTGTATATTTCGCTCTAGGCGGATTGCCACATCCCTAAAATGGCCACGCGATATTCGCTAACTGTTTCTCCAAGATGTTCTTGTGGGAAAGCTCAAAGTGTACACAAATTTCTCTTGACCAGAGTTCAGATTATGACACTGTTAAAGCTGCTATCCTTCAGGCTGACGAGTTGGTCCCAGAGGCAAACAGACAATAGTTCCCTAAATTACGAAAGAGCATCACAAAGCCATGCTGAGTTTGCAAAGGAACAAGCATATCTTTTTGATCGGTGCTGTGGTTTTCAAGAGGTCACAGACCTTGAGGATTTAAATACACTCATACTTCTCGGGCAGTTCAAGAATTGCCTTCAACAATGGGTTGCAACCTACATTTATAAGCACAAAGATCTCGCTTGAATAAACTGCAGTTCTTGCAGATGAGTTTGACACATCTACCTTGAAACTAAGCACTCAGTAGTTATCCAGAGAAGTCACTTCCTACTGTGAGGTTTTAGTCCATTTATACCCAAAGAAAGATCACCAGAAAATAACTTTTTTTTCCGTATCCGCCAGTTTGTCATTACTGCCGTGAGAAAGGACACAGTCTCTGTGTCCTAAGTTGAAACAGAAAAATGAGGGGGAGAGAAAGCTGTTTCTTCTTGTGGGAGTACTCCAGACCAATAAGTCTCTTGTTGGGACTGGGGTATCTCCTAAACAAGATTTTGGATCAGATGGGTATGAACCCTTTCAGAAGGGTTTGGTTCTCTGCAGAGTGGTGACGCTTCTAAGCAGCCAGTGAAGATACTGGGGCATCCCAGTCCTTCATTTTGGAGGGTATTTTGCTTTTTTTTTTACATTTCAGCAACGGGTTACATTGTGTTAGGTTACTTTTGTATAATGTGGAACTCGAGCCTGGTCTTATTTCTGGTTCTGTTGGAGTGAGGCCTAGCCTACCAGTGAAGGGAGTCTCATTTTTGAGAAATGATTTGGCTGGAGGGAAGGTTGTGCCAAATCCTCTCATTTGTAAGGAACCAAAAATAAAGGAACCTGATGGGTTATAAGAAAAGTATCCTAGAGTGTTCCCAGCATGTGCCGTTTCAAACGTTATGTCTAAGAAAGCCACCGGGAGCAAGTCTAGTGTTCAGGATGTCAGCGATCCTACCATGGTCGATCTGTCAGATGTTTATGGGTGATACTGATTTTGCTAAACCTCCTGAATTTACCTCTCCTTTGAAAACCCCAAAGGTGAGTGAGTTTTTTGGACCGCTGAAGGAAGAGAGGATCCCTACAACTGACACTTCAATGTCTAGGAAACAGCTGACTGCGGAACAGAGTAAAGAAGTTTCCATAACCTCTCTTTATGCTGAGATGTCCAGGGGAGGAGTTTGAAGTTCTTGTGGGTTACTTTGACAGATGTTCTCACGCTACTTCGGAGCAAGACGATTGGACCAGTTTATTTAAAATTGTCATTCCATTTACGCTTCGGCAAGAGGATACCTAGGTTGGCTCACGATAGTAGTATGGCAGGCCATTTTGGTCAAGAGGACATATGATTCATAACTTCTTCTGGTCAGAAACATGATGCTGTGGCTTACTGTAAATCTTGTCGCAGATGAGAAAACCGAACTAAGCTGTACCGGTTGCACCTCTGCAACCTATTCTTGCTTTTGACTAACCTTTCAGCAGGGTTCTGGTGGACTGTGTTGGTTCTTTGTCCAATGCCAAGAGGTGGTAACCAGTTTTTCTTAACCATAATGTGTGCTGTCACTCGTTTCCTTGAGGCCATTCCACTGAGGAAAGTTACAGCTAACAGTATTTAAGACCCTTGTGAAATTAATTTCAATGTTTGAACCTCCAAGTAGTGCAGTCAGACAAAGGTTAGAATTTTCAGCAAGTGCTACAACAGTTGGATAACCCATTGCCCTTCCAGTGCCTACCACCTATAGTCTCAAAGTGCTCTTTAGAGATTTAATCAGAATTGATGTCTATGTTGAGAGCTTCTAATTTAGAGTTTAACCTTTCTGGTGCAGGCGTTCCGCTAGTGACTCCCCACAACAACATCCGGTGAAATTGCAGCGCCAAATTAAAAATACAGAAATAGTCATAAAAAACATTCATAAAAAATACAAGTGTTAAACATCGGTTTAAAGATGAACTTCTTGTTAATCCAACCGCTTTGTCAGATTTCAAAAAGGCTTTACAGCGAAAGCATACAATGCGATTATCTGAGGACAGCACCCCGCTTACAAAAGCATACAAACATTTTACAACCAAGTAAAGGAATTATAAAAGTCAGAAATAGCGATAAAATTAATCACTTACCTTTGAAGATCTTCATATGGTTGCAGTCACGAGAGTCCCAGCTACACAAATGTTACTTTTGTTCGATAAAGTCCCTCTTTATATTGCAAAAACTCTTTGTTGGCGTGTTTTGTTCAGTAATCCACTGGCTCAAAGGTGGTCAAAACATGCAGACGAATACATCCTAATAGTACCAGTAAAGTTCGTCAAAGCTTCTCAACCAGATGTCAAAATACTGCCCCCATGCCATAAGAAGTTATAAAGGTAGTTTTTACCAGGCAACTTGAATACAGTCACTGAGTAGCCAACCGGCTAAACCTCCAGTGACCAAAATAGCATTGTTGCTATACAGTCTGAAATAGACAATTGGCTAAATACTGTAGCTACTAGTTAGCTGAATTGTCTTTGCGATAGTGCGTCATACAGACACTGTTCCATATAGAACTCACCAGCCAATATAGCTATGCCATCCATGCCCTTATTTCTGGTCCTCAGTTTTTCTTGAGGATTCCATCGCCTTGTGATGGTCATCATAGCTCTGTCTTTCCCTCATCCATGTAAAGCATAGCACAGCTGGGTAGGCGAGTGTGAAACGTACATCCAACTCATGTAGCATATTCCTTGTTGCTGTAAAAAGCCTAATTGTATTCACCAGCTCCTTGGTCATATCGGGAAAGAATGATAGCTTGCAGCCCTTCCAGGTCACCTCTCTATTCTTCCGATTTACATTCCGTTCACATCGGCCAGTACGCTCTCTCTCGATTCCCGAGAAAGCGGATGATGATCGGTCTAGGCGGCTGATTCTCACGTCGTATTAATGCTAGGGAACGGTGGACTCGTTGAAGCTCGGATTCATCCAGATCCACCCCCAGAGCCTCCGAGGTAATTTGTCTCACGCATTTCTGCGGCTTGCCATCCTCCCAGACTCTCCTTGACCCTAAGTCTTAAATTGAGGCGTCTGACTCGGTTAGCCGCATCTGGTATGCTTCTGTGGATACCCTCATACAGTTCGGTGTTCTAAATCAGTCGATCGTTGTCGTCCTCCAGCATTGATATCCGACCCTCTGTCTCGTCTAGCCGCTGTAATATGACCGATACATCTTCTTGCATATCAATCAGATTGTTTGACCTGCGAAACATCAGAATTCAAGAATGGTGCTCTACCCATTTTCTTCAATGGTTTTCTGTAGGGATGATTGCAAGGCCGATTTTATTAGATTTTATTTAAAAAAAACATTGTTTCGTAAGAATCAATCTAGATCACCTTTACTCCACATGGAGATACTCGTACATAGCTCTCCCTCGCCCTCCATTTGGCAAATCCGACATACAGCTCAATACATCACGGAGGCCAAGCTTTCCTGCTGACCGATATACTAGGCGGTGTCTGATGAAGACCGAAAAAAGTGTCAGACTCCAGTCGCCCAAGTCATAGACTGTTCTCTCTGCTACCGCACGGCAGGTGGTACCAGAGAGCCAAGTCTAGGACCAAAAGGCTCGTTAATAGCTTCTACCCCCAAGCCATAAGACTGCTGAACAACTAATCAAATGACCACCGGACAATTTACAATGACCCCCGCCCTCCGCCTCCCCCTTTTTGTTTTTACACTGCTGCTACTCACTGTTTATCATCTATGCATAGTGACTTGACAAATTACCTCGACTAACATGTACTCCCACACATTGACTCGGTACCCCCTATATATATCCTCATTATTGTTATATAAATTAATTATTACTTTTTGATTTTACAAATTTTATTTGGTTAATATTTTAACTTTCTTGAACTGCATTAAGGGCTTGTAAGCAAGCATTTCACGGTAAACAGAAAGCAAGTACATTTATTAACGTAATGTATAATATGGGACTGTTTAAAACATACTGAACTGCAGAATCTTGTTTCGAGAAAGGGTGTTTCTTAGGGTTTTTCTTTGAGTCAGCTGGTAGGTGTGTGGGATAAATCTCTTGTTCAGTAGTCTCCCCCCTGTAAAAGTATATTGTAGTTTCTGGGAAAGAGGATTAATATAAAAGTCAATATATTCTGCAACCCGATATGACTCTTATCCACAGTCACTAACAATCGGATGGCCGCATGGAACCTGGAAAAGAACAGTCCAACTCTCTGGAGCTTTGTGGATCTTGGGAAGCAAATAAAATTGTCTGGGTGAATCTGGTCCCAACAAGTAAGACATTTTTTTAACCGTAATAAAGTTTTTTTTTTTTTCATACAACTCTACCACT
Organism: Oncorhynchus nerka; assembly: GCF_034236695.1. Lineage (NCBI taxonomy): Eukaryota > Metazoa > Chordata > Actinopteri > Salmoniformes > Salmonidae > Oncorhynchus > Oncorhynchus nerka. The sequence goes on from NC_088402.1 coordinate 318,372, forward strand.
ATCACGGATCATACCCTATATTTCCGGTTTAATAGTGTGAGGTAGCAGGGCATGATATTTCTCATCACTTAGCTATCTATTTGCTTCCACCAAATATTGGACTTTATCCATAACGACAATTAGTGACCCCTTATCAGCTGGTTTTAGTACGATACTCTGTTATCTAGATGCTTAATAGCATTCAATTGTTGAGTAAGATTTGAAATTAGTAGCTGGTTTGGGCCTAAGCTTCGCAAAATAATCCAAGTCCTTCTGTATTAGTCTGTATGGGATGTAAGGGAACACCTCCTGAAATGGACAAAAATGAATCACCCTCGTAAAAAAGTGCTTTCTGGACCGTTTTTTCACATTGTTTCTATTTTATGTCAATTAATCATGTGTAAGAACTGTATGAATATACTTTTGTAAAATGTAATCAATTTTTTTTTAACTTGTGCATAAGGAATATGATTTGTCCATTTTCAATATGATTTCATAGGAAGTAAAAAGTCAAAGTCAAGTCACAAGTCAAAAATCCTGCAGAAATTCAAAATTGACTGGCCTGAAACTCGGGATGGCCGGGCAGTGAGAGTTGTTCCTTTCCATCACTCGTTGTGTTGACTTCATGTCCATTTGGTGATGTTTTTTCACTGTTGAATCATATTGCAAATGCACGTGCATTTGCAATATGGTTCAATGGGCATTTACCATCACGAATTTGTCATGCTCTTAAATCCTGCAGGAATGCGAAACTGACTGGCCCGATGAACTCAGGATGGCTGGACAGTGATTCTGGTTACTCTCCATCGCTCGTTGGGCTTGATTTTAGAAGTGTCACTTTGGTGATGGTACCTCACTGTTTAAACATATTGCAAATGGACGAAAGTCACCAGCAAGTCACCGTCCATCAGTCAATTAGATATAATTCTGAAACTAAACTGATACAAACTGACACCAAACCCACTTTTTCCAACTTCTTTGTAGCCAACTATCACATCCTACAGAGCTGGCCCAATATTCACAACGCCTTCTATTCAAACCATAATAAAACGTAAAACACATAGTTACTTCCAGCTGCGGGTCCAGTTCTGATGTTATGTGTAGGCCTAGCTGAGGCGACCCCGTATCCCAGGTTTCGGCTCGATAGGTCATTTGGTGCCCGAGCAAGACCCTAATTGGTGCTGAAAATCCACTTTTTTTCCATGACTTGCTACGGGGTCCTTGATTAAGATATCGGATATAAATGTTGGGGTCTATCTATATGGGCCGAGGCGGTCACAATGCACCTAGTCTTGAGACTCTGGGACATTTCTAAATGCCGTCATTTTCGTGATGCAAAAATGAATTGAAGTCATTGCAAATGTACGAGGCTGTTTCTCGGTCCGAGAACCTTCTAGAGCCACTAACTCACCGCGCACTATCAACCTGAGGTCTAGAACAGGTTTCGGAACTCTAGGTCTGACGGTACTTTAAAAGTTCCAACAAGGACAACGGAATGGATCGCATGCAGCGACCCAAGAAAACGACTCCGAAAAAGAGGGAAACGTAGCGGTCTTCTGGTCAGACTCCGGACAAGGGCACATCTCGCACCACTCCCCAGCATTCTTCTTGCCAATGTCCAGTCTCTTGACAACAAGGTTGATGAAATCCGAGCAAGGGTAGCATTCCAGAGGGACATCAGAGACTGCAATGTTCTCTGCTTCACGGAAACATGGCTTACTGGGAAGACGCTATCCGGTGCGGTGCAGCCAACGGGTTTCTCCACGCATCGCGCCGACAGAAACAAACATCTTTCTGGTAAGAAGAGCGGCGGGGGCGTATGCCTCATGACTAACGAGACATGGTGTGATGAAGGAAACATACAGGAACTCAAATCCTTCTGTTCACCTGATTTAGAATTCCTCACAATCAAATGTAGACCGCATTATCTTCCAAGAGAATTCTCTTCGATTATAATCACAGCCGTATATATCCCCCCCAAGCAGACACATCGATGGCTCTGAACGAACTTTATTTAACTCTTTGCAAACTGGAAACCATTTATCCGGAGGCTGCATTCATTGTAGCTGGGGATTTTAACAAAGCTAATCTGAAAACAAGACTCCCTAAATTTTATCAGCATATCGATTGCGCAACCAGGGGTGGTAAAACCTTGGATCATTGTTACTCTAACTTCCGCGACGCATATAAGGCCCTGCCCCGCCCCCCTTTCGGGAAAAGCTGACCACGACTCCATTTTGTTGATCCCTGCCTACAGGCAGAAACTTAAACAAGAGGCTCCCACGCTGAGGTCTGTCCAACGCTGGTCAGACCAAGCTGACTCCACACTCCAAGACTGCTTCCATCACGTGGACTGGGACATGTTTCGTATTGCGTCAGATGAAAATATTGACGAATACGCTGATTCGGTGTGCGAGTTCATTAGAACGTGCGTCAAGATGTCGTTCCCATAGCAACGATAAAAACATTCCCAAACCAGAAACCGTGGATTGATGGCAGCATTCGCGTGAAACTGAAAGCACGAACCACTGCTTTTAATCAGGGCAAGGTGTCTGGTAACATGTCCGAATATAAACAATGCAGCTATTCCCTCCGCAAGGCTATTAAACAAGCTAAGCGTCAGTACAGAGACAAAGTGGAATCTCAATTCAATGGCTCAGACACAAGAGGCATGTGGCAGGGTCTACAGTCAATCACGGACTACAAGAAGAAACCCAGCCCAGTCACGGACCAGGATGTCTTGCTCCCAGGCAGACTAAATAACTTTTTGCCCGCTTTGAGGACAATACAGTGCCACTGACACGGCCTGCAACGAAAACATGCGGTCTCTCCTTCACTGCAGCCGAGGTGAGTAAGACATTTAAACGTGTTAACCCTCGCAAGGCTGCAGGCCCAGACGGCATCCCCAGCCGCGCCCTCAGAGCATGCGCAGACCAGCTGGCCGGTGTGTTTACGGACATATTCAATCAATCCCTATACCAGTCTGCTGTTCCCACATGCTTCAAGAGGGCCACCATTGTTCCTGTTCCCAAGAAAGCTAAGGTAACTGAGCTAAACGACTACCGCCCCGTAGCACTCACTTCCGTCATCATGAAGTGCTTTGAGAGACTAGTCAAGGACCATATCACCTCCACCCTACCTGACACCCTAGACCCACTCCAATTTGCTTACCGCCCAAATAGGTCCACAGACGATGCAATCTCAACCACACTGCACACTGCCCTAACCCACCTGGACAAGAGGAATACCTATGTGAGAATGCTGTTCATCGACTACAGCTCGGCATTCAACACCATAGTACCCTCCAAGCTCGTCATCAAGCTCGAGACCCTGGGTCTCGACCCCGCCCTGTGCAACTGGGTACTGGACTTCCTGACGGGCCGCCCCCAGGTGGTGAGGGTAGGCAACAACATCTCCTCCCGCTGATCCTCAACACGGGGCCCCACAAGGGTGCGTTCTGAGCCCTCTCCTGTACTCCCTGTTCACCCACGACTGCGTGGCCACGCACGCCTCCAACTCAATCATCAAGTTTGCGGACGACACAACAGTGGTAGGCTTGATTACCAACAACGACGAGACGGCCTACAGGGAGGAGGTGAGGGCCCTCGGAGTGTGGTGTCAGGAAAATAACCTCACACTCAACGTCAACAAAACTAAGGAGATGATTGTGGACTTCAGGAAACAGCAGAGGGAACATCCCCTATCCACATCGATGGAACAGTAGTGGAGAGGGTAGCAAGTTTTAAGTTCCTCGGCATACACATCACAGACAAACTGAATTGGTCCACTCACACTGACAGCGTCGTGAAGAAGGCGCAGCAGCGCCTCTTCAACCTCAGGAGGCTGAAGAAATTCGGCTTGTCACCAAAAGCACTCACAAACTTCTACAGATGCACAATCGAGAGCATCCTGGCGGGCTGTATCACCGCCTGGTACGGCAACTGCTCCGCCCTCAACCGTAAGGCTCTCCAGAGGGTAGTGAGGTCTGCACAACGCATCACCGGGGGCAAACTACCTGCCCTCCAGGACACCTACACCACCCGATGTTACAGGAAGGCCATAAAGATCATCAAGGACATCAACCACCCGAACCACTGCCTGTTCACCCCGCTATCATCCAGAAGGCGAGGTCAGTACAGGTGCATCAAAGCTGGGACTGAGAGACTGAAAAACAGCTTCTATCTCAAGGCTATCAGACTGTTAAACAGCCACCATTGAGTGGCTGCTGCCAACACACTGTCATTGACACTGACCCAACTCCAGCCACTTTAATAATGGGAATTGATGGGAAATGATGTAAATATATCACTAGCCACTTTAAACAATGCTACCTTATATAATGTTACTTACCCTACATTATTCATCTCATATGCATACGTATATACTGTACTCTACATCATCGACTCCATCCTTATGTAATACATGTATCACTAGCCACTTTAACTATGCCACTTTGTTTACTTTGTCTACATACTCATCTCATATGTATATACTGTACTCGATACCATCTACTGTATGCTGCTCTGTACCATCACTCACTCATATATCCTTATGTACATATTCTTTATCCCCTTACACTGTGTATAAGACAGTAGTTTTAGAATTGTTAGTTAGATTACTTGTTGGTTATCACTGCATTGTCGGAACTAGAAGCACAAGCATTTCGCTACACTCGCATTAACATCTGCTAACCATGTGTATGTGACAAATAAAATTTGATTTGATTTGAAGGTTAACTAATGCAGGCAGTGTATGTCTCTACGCACCCCAATGTGTCCCTCCTTCCAAGCTGTGTGTGTGATTTTAGTTTTTCTTTGAAATTTTATGGGAAAAATGACTGATTTACAGTTCATGGGGGTTTCCTAATCACACATATATGAAGTTTTGGACAGATCTGACTTCTTTAACCCTTCGAAACAGCCCCTGAGACACCAATTATGGCACTTCAGGTTGGCACAGGAAGCTATAAGTAAACACCATATCCTCATTGGGGTATGCTTTTACAGAATCCTGAGTTTTAAGTCTATACCATAAAAACTGACTGATTTACACAGGGTTGAATTCACTATTTCTATCAAACTGCAGGTTGGGTATGGACATACACATTTAGGGTGATTTTTAACCACTTCCGGTTGGTCCAGGAAGCTTAGAATCAATACAGGTAGACCTCACAGTGGCCTGATGGACTGTCATCGAAGACAGGTTCATAAGGCGTTCATAACCCACATAGGCTTCAGGTTGAATTTAGGGGTGCAGGCAATGTATTCCTATGGGGAGAGATGTCATTGTAATCTGTGAGATCAAAAAACCCTGTTTTACGGTCAAGGTTAGGCTTGCACAGATCGCGAGGACCTCAGGATCATACCTGAGGTCGAATTGTGCTTCTCGCCCTAACGGTTCTCTCACTGTCACCCAAAAGGAAATGTGATTTTGGGCCTACTTTTTTTCATTGTCGCTGCACTCAGAGCGAGCTACGGTCAAGCGGGGCATCTCGTTGAACTCGGCACGGCCTAGAGAATATGGAAATGCCATTGCAGGCTCTGTGTGTCTTTAAACACCGCACTTTGTCACTCCATCCTTGCTGTGTGTGTGTGTGTGTGTGTGTGTGTGTGTGTGTGAGAGAGAGCTTTTCTTTGACATCTGTTGGGAGAAATGACTGACTTACAGTTCATGGGGTTCCCTAATCACACATATGAAGTTTTGAAAAGATCTGACCTTTTTAACCCTTGGAAACATCCACTATGACACCATTTAAGGCACTTCCGGTTGGCACAGGAAGCTATAAATAAACTCATATCCTGATTGGTGTATGCCTTTACAGAATCCTGAGTTATAGGTCTTTACGTTAAGAACTGAGTTATTTAAGTAGGGTTCAGTGAGTGTGTGTTATTTCAGAAAATCATAGAAAATCACAGCAATCTCGCAGAGCTCCGCAGCACACTTTAAAAAGATGCGTATGAACACCCTGCAACTGGATCTGTAATTGTTTTTTTTTTAAAACACTTATTTTTGAACATCACCAATTTGACATTGTATGATTTCTCTTAAATGACGATAGAGAAATGGCTGGTTCTTTTTCTATTGACACCAGAGGCTCCTTGACTTTGACGTGAAGCGGAAAAATTATTGCTCTATTTTCATTTTGGACCTTTAATCCCAGAAAAATGGCCATAACTCAAAAACCGTTGAGGCCTAGACGCCATCTTGTTCGGGGCCAACTGCCTATTATGCCAAACCTATGCTCACCAAGTTTCGGCTTCGAAATATTTTCAGTTTTGGAGATAAGGCCACGTCGTGATTCGTGATGTTTTGTACATTTGCAATATGATTGCTTATGCCCTCTTGTGGGATTTACCAGGACAGCGGAAAAATGATAAATTTGATAATTTTGTAAAACGGAAACCGAATGTCCGAGAGAGTTTGATGACTTCCTGGAAGATCCAGCCCTGCCGCACGGCCCGACGCCGTCCACAACTTTTACAAACGTTTTTGGACGTCTAGTAAGGGACCGTACATTTGCTATATGGACTTTCTCACTAACCATATGGCGAATGTCAAAATGTTCCCTTAATGTAACTGGCATGTTTTTGTGAGATGGGGTTAAGAAAATTATCTATGAATTCAGCTGCTGGAGATGACACTACCACAATCAGAGACGATGGGTCTTCCCATGGGGATCCGAAAGGGGACGGTCCACGTCTCTGGTATTTTGTGAATTTTTGGTAAGAGGTAAAAGAGTCTCTGTCTCAGTATATTAGGTCCATCTAAATATTCTTTCTGTCAATGTGAGATGAATTTATTTTTATAAAGGTCCGCTATAGTCTGTCTCACTAGTGTCTGTCTGCATCTGTGTGGAAGTGGGGATGGGAGTGTAGTGTTGTGTTTTGGAAAGTTGGCGATTGGCTTCCAAGAGATATTGCTGATTATCTATTATCACTATCTTGGAGCCTTTGTCTACTGGTTTAATTGTTATGTTTATTTTGTCTTAGCCTGGTTATAGCTAGTCTTGTGTAATGTTATGTGAAGTTGTAATGGTAGCGCTATGTAAGTCTCTAATACTCTGTGTATTGGTTTTAGTAAGTTTTCTAATCGGTTGTGATAGTTTCTTTAGTGGGGATTCCCATTTAGATCTTTCAGTGAATGGTTGGGTAATAAAATCAGTAGTGTAGTCAAAATGCTCTAATAACTTGAGGTTTCTATGAAACCTATGGATGTCCCTTTGCAGGTCCCCATAGTCCGACCGCATCTGTGTCAGGACAAACGCCATTCCCTCCTCCAGCAGCCGAATCTCGAAAGGACAGAACAAATACTGTGGAGAGATCCATACTGTTAGTGTGTTGGTGGAGGGGCTGCCCTATGTGCGTACCCTCTTCTACCACTTTAGCTGAGTTGCCCAATGTTTCAGTGTTTTGGCTGCTGTAGCTAGTGTCCAATGTATGTAGTCATGATTTTCAGTGATGAATTCTGAATAGTCTATTTCCAGTAGGGCATTGTAATGTGTAGTGATCTTTGTGTTTATGTTTCAATATGTCCTTCTGTTGACGTGAGAAGATGATGATTGGCCAGAAAGTTGGCGGCATTGGGGTACATGACTGTGGCTTTGTTGTGGAGTATGTGTAGTTGGCTTATGGGTGTTGATTTCCTTTCCTTTTCTTTGTTATTTATCCCCAGAGGCAGCACAACCACCTTGGTGTTTGGGGTGGACTTGGCCAAAACCCAGTAATGTGATGAAATTGTGCTCCTGAATAACTATCTATCTGAATGTGTTATACTAAGGTTAGAATCTCCTACAATGGTGATCGTTTTATCGAATAGTCCCCGCGATATGCAACTGTTCAGGGAAGTCACGAACCAATACACGCAGTCAGTCAGGAAAGCTAAGGCCAGCTTCTTCAGGCAGAAGTTTGCATCCTGTAGCTCCAACTCCAAAAAGTTCTGGGACACTGAAGTCCATGGAGAACAAGAGCACCTCCTCCCAGCTGCCCACTGCACTGAGGCTAGGTAACACGGTCACCACCGATAAATCCATGATTATCGAAAACTTCAACAAGCATTTCTCAACGGCTGGCCATGCCTTCCGCCTGGCTACTCCAACCTCGGCCAACGGCTCCGCCCCCCCCGCAGCTACTCGCCCAAGCCTCTCCAGGTTCTCCTTTACCCAAATCCAGAAAGCAGATGTTCTGAAAGAGCTGCAAAACCTGGACCCGTACAAGTCAGCTGGGCTTGACAATCTGGACCCTCTATTTCTGAAACTATCCGCCGCCATTGTCGCAACCCCTATTACCAGCCTGTTCAACCTCTCTTTCATATCGTCTGAGATCCCCAAGGATTGGAAAGCTGCCGCAGTCATCCCCCTCTTCAAAGGGGGAGACACCCTGGACCCAAACTGTTACAGACCTATATCCATCCTGCCCTGCCTATCTAAGGTCTTCGAAAGCCAAGTCAACAAACAGGTCACTGACCATCTCGAATCCCACCGTACCTTCTCCGCTGTGCAATCTGGTTTCCGAGCCGGTCACGGGTGCACCTTAGCCACGCTCAAGGTACTAAACGATATCATAACCGCCATCGATAAAAGACAGTACTGTGCAGCCGTCTTCATCGACATTGCCAAGGCTTTCGACTCTGTCAATCACCATATTCTTATCGGCAGACTCAGTAGCCTCGGTTTTTCGGATGACTGCCTTGCCTGGTTCACCAATTACTTTGCAGACAGAGTTCAGTGTGTCAAATTGGAGGGCATGTTTTCCAGTCCTCTGGCAGTCTCTATGGGGGTGCCACACGGTTCAATTCTCGGGCCGACTCTTTTCTCTGTATATATCAATGATGTTGCTCTTGCTGCGGGCGATTCCCTGATCCACCTCTACGCAGACGACACCATTCTATATACTTCCGGCCCGTCCTTGGACACTGTGCTATCTAACCTCCAAACGAGCTTCAATGCCATACAACACTCCTTCCGTGGCCTCCAACTGCTCTTAAACGCTAGTAAAACCAAATGCATGCTTTTCAACCGTTCGCTGCCTGCACCCGCACGCCTGACCAGCATCACCACCCTGGATGGTTCCGACCTTGAATATGTGGACATCTATAAGTACCTAGGTGTCTGGCTAGACTGTAAACTCTCCTTCGAGACTCATATCAAACATCTCCAATCGAAAATCAAATCAAATCAAATGTTATTTTTCACATACACATGGTTAGCAGGTGTTAATGCGAGTGTAGCGAAATGCTTGTGCTTCTAGTTCCGACAATGCAGTAATAACCAACAAGTAATCTAACTAACAATTGCAAAACTACTGTCTTATACACAGTGTAAGGGGATAAAGAACATGTACATAAGGATATATGAATGAGTCATGGTACAGAGCAGCATAGGCAAGATACAGTAGATGGTATCGAGTACAGTATATACATATGAGATGAGTATGTAAACAAAGTGGCATAGTTAAAGTGGCTAGTGATACATGTATTACATAAGGATGCAGTCGATGATATAGAGTACAGTATATACGTATGCATATGAGATGAATAATGTAGGGTAAGTAACATTATATAAGGTAGCATTGTTTAAAGTGGCTAGTGATATATTTACATTTCCCATCAATTCCCATTATTAAAGTGGCTGGAGTTGAGTCAGTGTCAGTGTGTTGGCAGCAGCCACTCAATGTTAGTGGTGGCTGTTTAACAGTCTGATGGCCTTGAGATAGAAGCTGTTTTTCAGTCTCTCGGTCCCAGCTTTGATGCACCTGTACTGACCTCGCCTTCTGGATGATAGCGGGGTGAACAGGCAGTGGCTCGGGTGGTTGATGTCCTTGATGATCTTTATGGCCTTCCTGTAACATCGGGTGGTGTAGGTGTACTGGAGGGCAGGTAGTTTGCCCCCGGTGATGCGTTGTGCAGACCCTCTGGAGTGCCTTACGGTTGAGGGCGGAGCAGTTGCCGTACCAGGCGGTGATACAGCCCGTCAGGATGCTCTCGATTGTGCATCTGTAGAAGTTTGTGAGTGCTTTTGGTGACTAGCCGAATTTCTTCAGCCTCCTGAGGTTGAAGAGGCGCTGCTGCGCCTTCTTCACGATGCTGTCTGTGTGAGTGGACCAATTCAGTTTGTCTGTGATGTGTATGCCGAGGAACTTAAAACTTGCTACCCTCTCCACTACTGTTCCATCGATGTGGATAGGGGGGTGTTCCCTCTGCTGTTTCCTGAAGTCCACAATCATCTCCTTAGGTTTGTTGACGTTGAGTGTGAGGTTATTTTCCTGACACCACACTCCGAGGGCCCTCACCTCCTCTCTGTAGGCCGTCTCGTCGTTGTTGGTAATCAAGCCTACCACTGTTGTGTCGTCCGCAAACTTGATGATTGAGTTGGAGGCGTGCGTGGCCACGCAGTCGTGGGTGAACAGGGAGTACATGAGAGGGCTCAGAACGCACCCTTGTGGGGCCCCAGTGTTGAGGATCAGCGGGGAGGAGATGTTGTTGCCTACCCTCACCACCTGGGGGCGGCCCGTCAGGAAGTCCAGTACCCAGTTGCACAGGGCGGGGTCGAGAACCAGGGTCTTGAGCCTGATGACGAGCTTGGAGGGTACTATGGTGTTGAATGCCGAGCTGTAGTCGATGAACAGCATTCTCACATAGGTATTCCTCTTGTCCAGATGGGTTAGGGCAGTGTGCAGTGTGGTTGAGATTGCATCGTCTGTGGACCTATTAGGGCGGTAAGCAAATTGGAGTGGGTCTAGGGTGTCAAATCAAGAGTCGGCTTTCTATTCCGCAACAAATCCTCCTTCACTCACACCGCCAAACTTACCCTAGTAAAACTGACTATCCTACCGATCCTCGACTTCGGTGATGTCATCTACAAAATTGCTTCCAACACTCTACTCAGCAAACTGGATGCAGTTTATCACAGTGCCATCCGTTTTGTCACTAAAGCACCTTAAACTACCCACCACTGCGACTTGTATGCTTTAGTCGGCTGGCCCTCGCTACATATTCGTCGCCAGACCCACTGGCTCCAGGTCATCTACAAGTCCATGCTAGGTAACGCTCCGCCTTACCTCAGTTCACTGGTCACGATGGCAACACCCATCCGTAGCACACGCTCCAGCAGGTGTATCTCACTGATCATCCCTAAAGCCAACACCTCATTTGGCCGCCTTTCGTTCCAGTACTCTGCTGCCTGTGACTGGAACGGATTGCAAAAATCGCTGAAGTTGGAGACTTTTATCTCCCTCACCAACTTCAAACATCTGCTATCTGAGCAGCTAACCGATCGCTGCAGCTGTACATCAAATCAAATCAAATCAAATTGTATTTGTCACATACACATGGTTAGCAGATGTTAATGCGAGTGTAGCGAAATGCTTGTGCTTCTAGTTCCGACAATGCAGTGATAACCAACAAGTAATCTAACTAACAATTCTAAAACTACTGTCTTATACACAGTGTAAGGGGATAAAGAATATGTACATAAGGATATATGAGTGAATGATGGTACAGAGCAGCATACAGTAGATGGTATCGAGTACAGTATATACATATGAGATGAGTGTGTAGACAAAGTAAACAAAGTGGCATAGTTAAAGTGGCTAGTGATACATGTATTACATAAGGATGCAGTCGATGATGTAGAGTACAGTATATACGTATGCATATGAGATGAATAATGTAGGGTAAGTAACATTATATAAGGTAGCATTGTTTAAAGTGGCTAGTGATATATTTACATCATTTCCCATCAATTCCCATTATTAAAGTGGCTGGAGTTGGGTCAGTGTCAATGACAGTGTGTTGGCAGCAGCCACTCAATGGTGGCTGTTTAACAGTCTGATAGCCTTGAGATAGAAGCTGTTTTTCAGTCTCTCAGTCCCAGCTTTGATGCACCTGTACTGACCTCGCCTTCTGGATGATAGCGGGGTGAACAGGCAGTGGTTCGGGTGGTTGATGTCCTTGATGATCTTTATGGCCTTCCTGTAACATCGGGTGGTGTAGGTGTCCTGGAGGGCAGGTAGTTTGCCCCGGTGATGCGTTGTGCAGACCTCACTACCCTCTGGAGAGCCTTACGGTTGAGGGCGGAGCAGTTGCCGTACCAGGCGGTGATACAGCCCGCCAGGATGCTCTCGATTGTGCATCTGTAGAAGTTTGTGAGTGCTTTTGGTGACAAGCCGAATTTCTTCAGCCTCCTGAGGTTGAAGAGGCGCTGCTGCGCCTTCTTCACAACGCTGTCAGTGTGAGTGGACCAATTCAGTTTGTCTGTGATGTGTATGCCGAGGAACTTAAAACTTGCTACCCTCTCCACTACTGTTCCATCGATGTGGATAGGGGGGTGTTCCCTCTGCTGTTTCCTGAAGTCCACAATCATCTCCTTAGTTTTGTTGACGTTGAGTGTGAGGTTATTTTCCTGACACCACACTCCGAGGGCCCTCACCTCCTCCCTGTAGGCCCTCGTCGTTGTTGGTAATCAAGCCTACCACTGTTGTATCGTCAGGAAGTCCAGTACCCAGTTGCACAGGCGGGGTCGAGACCCAGGGTCTCGAGCTTGATGACGAGCTTGGAGGGTACTATGGTGTTAAATGCCGAGCTGTAGTCGATGAACAGCATTCTCACATAGGTATTCCTCTTGTCCAGATGGGTTAGGGCAGTGTGCAGTGTGGTTGAGATTGCATCGTCTGTGGACCTATTTGGGTCAGTGGCACTGTATTGTCCTCAAAGCGGGCAAAAAAGTTATTTAGTCTGCCTGGGAGCAAGACATCCTGGTCCGTGACGGGGCTGGTTTTGTTTTTGTAATCCGTGATTGACTGTAGACCCTGCCACATACCTCTTGTGTCTGAGCCGTTGAATTGAGATTCTACTTTGTCTCTATACTGACGCTTAGCTTGTTTGATTGCCTTGAGGAGGGAATAGCTACACTGTTTGTATTCTGTCATGTTTCCGGTCACCTTGCGCTGATTAAAAGCAGTGGTTCGCGCTTTCAGTTTCACACGAATGCTGCCATCAATCCACAGTTTCTGGTTTGGGAATGTCTTAATCGTTGCTATGGTAACGACATTTTCAACGCACGTTCTAATGAACTCGCACACCGAATCAGCGTATTCGTCAATGTTATTTGACGCAATACGAAATGGAAGCAGTCTTGGAGTGTGGAATCAGATTGGTTGGACCAGCGTTTAACAGACCTCAGCGCGGGAGCTTCTTGTTTAAGTTTCTGTCTGTACGCAGGGAGCAACAAAATAGAGTCGTGGTCAGCTTTTCCGAAAGGAGAGCGGGGCAGGGCCTTAAATGCTTCGTGGAACTTAGAATAGCAATGATCCAAGGTTTTTCCAGCCTTGGTTACGCAGTCGATATGCTGATACAATTTAGGGAGTCTTGTTTTCAGATTAGCCTTGTTAAAATCCCCAGCTACAATGAATGCAGCCTCAGGATATATGGATTCCAGTTTGCAAAGAGTCAAAGTTCGTTCAGAGCCATCGATGTGTCTGCTTGGGGGGGAATATATACGGCTGTGATTATAATCTAAGAGAATTCCCTTGGTAGATAATGCGGTCGACATTTGATTGTGAGGAATTCTAAATCAGGTGAACAGAAGGACTCGAGTTCCTGTATGTTGTTGTGATCACACCATGTCTCGTTAACCATGAAGCATACGCCCCCGCCCCTCTTCTTACCAGAAAGATGTTTGTTTCTGTCGGCGGGATGCGTGGAGAAACCAGCTGGCTGCACTGCACTCCGGATAGCGTCTCTCCAGTGAGCCATGTTTCCGTGAAGCAGAGAACATTGCAGTCTCTGATGTCCCTCTGAATGCTACCCTTGCTCGGATTTCATCAACCTTGTTGTCAAGAGACTGGACATTGGCAAGAAGAATGCTGGGGAGTGGTGCGCGATGTGCCCTTCTCCAGAGTCTGACCAGAAGACCGCTACGTTTCCCTCTTTTTCGAGTCATTTTTTTGGGTCGCTGCATGTGATCCATTCCGTTGTCCTGTTTGAAAGGCAGAACACAGGATCTGCTTCGCAAAAGACATATTCTTGGTCGTACTGATGGTGAGTTGACGCTGATCTTATATTCAGTAGTTCTTCTCGACTGTATGTAATGAAACCTAAGATGACCTGGGGCACCAATGTAAGAAATAACACATAAAAAAAAAAAAATCATAGTTTCCTAGTAACGCGAAGCGAGGCGGCCATCTCTGTCAGCGCCGGGTGGGGGATTAGGGTCTGCAAGGTGAACCCCCAATGAATAAACAAATAGAGTATGTATTTAAGGCCAATCATAAGTGCTATCAAACAATGACAAATCAACATACCACACTATATTTAAAAGAAAGTGCTTTCAACTCAAGTGCTATAAAAGTATACAAAAAAATAAGGTAAAACCACACTAAGGAACCAAATATGATAAAAATAAGTGCCATCATATTTATGGTCAGTGCTTAAAAAACACAATAGTAAATCCATAAATAAATAAACATTTATCAGCCACAGCCCGAAACATTTGGAATATCCCCGTGGCCCCAAGGCTCTAAAAAGAATGGTTATGGCCTCCTCCACGTGCTCACCTAATGTACAGATTATATTGAACCAAATCAGCTGAGATTTAATAATCCCCCTGAAAGTATGTTTTGGATGATAACTTGCCTTAGGCATGCCCTGCTACATATCAGTCTCCTTGAAGAAGACTTTAGTGGCCAATGATTTAGTTAACCCATCAGAAAATACAAAGACCTGAGTGTCCAAAATCTCTAGTTTTTCCCTTTGTATGTTGTGGGAGGTTGTAATGGCAGGATGATGTGTATTGAGAGTTTCTAAGAAACACTCAAAGTCCTGCATAGAACTCACCCAAATTCCAAAGATGTCATCCAAATACCTGAGATATAGAAAAGCAAAAAAAGTATTTAGTCAATTGCAAGTTCTCCCACTTAAAAAGATGAGAGGCCTGTAATTTTAATCATAAGTACACTTCATCTATGACAGACAACAGACAAAATGAGGGGGGGGAAAAAAATCCAGAAAATCACATTGTAGGATTTTTTTATGAATTTATTTGCAAATTATGGTAGAAAATAAGTATTTGGTCAATAACAAACGTTTCTCAATACTTTGCCAACAAAGTAACAATGACAGAGGTCAAACATTTTCTGTAAGTCTTCACAAGGTTCTCACACACTGTTGCTGGTATTTTGGCTCATTCCTCCATGCAGATCTCCTCTAGAGCCGTGATGTTTTGGGGCTGTTGCTGGGCAATACGGACTTTCAACTCCCTCCAAATAATTTCTATGGGGTTGAGATCTGGAGACTGGCTAGGCCACTCCAGGACCTTGAAATGCTTCTTATGAAGCCACTCCTTCGTTGCCCGGGGGGTGTGTTTGGGATCATTGTAATGCTGAAAGACCCAGCCACGTTTCATCTTCAATGCCCTTGCTGATGGAAGGAGGTTTTAACTCAAAATCTCACGATACATGGCCCCATTCATTCTTTCCTTTACACGGATCAGTCGTCCTGGTCCCTTTGCAGAAAAACAGCCCCAAAGCATGATGTTTCCACCCCCATGCTTCACAGTAGGTATGGTGTTCTTTGGATACAACTCAGCATTCTTTGTCCTCCAAACACAACGAGTTGAGTTTTTACCAAAAAGTTATATTTTGGTTTCATCTGACCACATGGCATTCTCCCAATCTTCTTCTGGATCATCCAAATGCTCTCTAGCAAACTTCAGATGGGCCTGGACATGTACTGGCTTAAGCAGGGGGACACGTCTGGCACTGCAGGACTTGAGTCCCTGGCGGCGTAGTGTGTTACTGATGGTAGGCTTTGTTACTTTGGTCCCAGCTCTCTGCAGGTCATTCACTAGGTCCCCCGTGTGGTTCTGGGATTTTTGCTCACCGTTCTTGTGATCATTTTGACCCCACAAAGAATCTTGCGTGGAGCCCGAGATCGAGGGAGATTATCAGTGGTCTTGTATGTCTTCCATTTCCTAATAATTGCTCCCACAGTTGATTTCTTCAAACCAAGCTGCTTACCTATTGCAGATTCAGTCTTCCCAGCCTGGTGCAGGTCTACAATTTTGTTTCTGATGTCCTTTGACAGCTCTTTGGTCTTGGCCATAGTGGAGTTTGGAGTGTGACTGTTTGAGGTTGTGTACATGTCTTTTATACCGATAACAAGTTCCATTAACAGGTGCCATTAATACAGGTAATGAGTGAAGGACAGAGGAGCCTCTTAAAGAAGAAGTTACAGGTCTGTGAGAGCCAGAAATCTTGCTTGTTTGTAGGTGACCAAATACTTATTTTCCACCATAATTTGCAAATAAATTCATTAATCCTACAATGTGATTTTCTGGATAAAAAAAAAATCCATGCTTTTGTCACTTCTAGATTAGACTACTGCAATGCTCTACTTTCCGGCTTCCCGGATAAAGCACTAAATAAACTTCAGTTAGTGCTAATTGCGGCTGCTAGAATCCTGACTAGAACCAAAAAATTTGATCATATTACTCCCTTGCTAGCCTCAAGGTTTTACTGCTAACCTACAAAGCATTACATGGGCTTGCTCCTACCGATCTCTCTGATTTGGTCCTGCCGTACATACCTACACGTACGCTAAGGTCACAAGACGCAGGCCTCCTAATTGTCCCTAGAATTTCTAAGCAAACAGCTGGAGGCAGGGCTTTCTCCTATAGAGCTCCATTTTTATGGAATGGTCTGCCTACCCATGTGAGAGACGCAAACTCAGTCTCAACCTTTAAGTCTTTACTGAAGACTCATCTCTTCAGTGGGTCATATGATTGAGTGTAGTCTGGCCCAGGAGTGTGAAGGTGAACAGAAAGGCTCTGGAGCAACGAACCACACTTGCTGTCTCTGCCTGGCCGGTTCCCCTCTTTCCACTGGGATTCTCTGCCTCTAACCCTATTACAGGGGCTGAGTCACTGGCTTACTAGGGCTCTTTCATACCATCCCTAGGAGGGGTGCGTCACTTGAGTGGGTTGAGTCACTGGTGTGATCTTCCTGTCTGGGTTGTTGTCCCCCCTTGGGTTGTGCCGTGGCGGAGAACTTTGTGGGCTGTACTCGGCCCTGTCTCAGGATGGTAAGTTGGTGGTTGAAGATATCCCTCTAGTGGTGTGGGGGCTGTGCTTTGGCAAAGTGGGTGGGGTTATGTCCTTCCTGTTTGGCCCTGTCCGGGGGTGTCCTCGGATTGGGCCACAGTGTCTCCTGACCACTCCTGTCTCAGCCTCCAGTATTTATGCTGCAGTAGTTTATGTGTCGGGGGGCTAGGGTCAGTTTGTTATATCTGGAGGACTTCTCCTGTCCTATCCGGTTTTCTGTGTGAATTTAAGTATGCTCTCTCTAATTCTCTCTTTCTCTCTCTCGGAGGACCTTAGCCCTAGGACCATGCACCTGCATTTCTTGCTGTTTGGGGTTTTAGGCTGGGTTTCTGTACATTACTTTGAGATATCAGCTGATGTACGAAGGGCTAAATAAATTGATTTTATTTTATTTGAGTGGTAGTTCGAGACCTTTAAGTTTGCCAACAAAATCATATGTATCCTTAACATAAGAAGCGTGCTTCTGGGATAACGGATTAATAAAATAATCAATATATTCAGCAATTCGATACGATTCCGATCCACAGTCACTAACAATTGGGCGGACCCTAGGGATCTGAAAGGGCACAGACCACTCTTCCAAAGGTTTATGAATTTTTGGAAGAAGATAGAATTGTCGTGGTCTTGGTACCTCCGGGCCCAACAGGTAAGTATATTGCTTGGAAGTAATATACTTATTTTCAAGTAATTCCACCAATATCCTCTTAAAACCTGTTAAGCCCCCCCACACTTTTTCCAATTTCCGCCTGAAGACATACCCATATCTAACTGCCTGTAGCTCTGGCCCAGAAGCAAGGACATGCATATTCTTGGTACCATTTGAAAGGAAACACTCTGAATTGTGTGTAAATGTGAATTGAATGTAGGAGAATAGAACACCATAGATCTGGTAGAAGAAAATACAAGGAAATTAACATTCGTTTTCTGTTTTTATTGTTGCTGCATCATCTTTCAACTGAACAAGAACATCCAAACATACAGATAGGATGCTGGGGGTGGTAGAAATGGAGAACATAAGATGGCAACAGTATTTGAAAAAAGTTTTAGAAAGATATCTTCAGGAATGAGTGAGCTACATGACATTGAGCATGTAGTCACCCAGGTGTCCCACACAAGGTGCCCAAATGTACCCAAGTGGCCGAATTGGTACAGTGATACATTGAAGTAAATGACTATATACAAAACACTCAAATGCCATTCTAACATACCCCCCACAAAAAAACAAAAAAATGTACATTTGAAACATTTTAAACTTTATACACACATTCAATGTATAATGTACAATATTGTGAAGACCCTCAGTCCTCTACACAATATTGTTCTTCTGATGCCATGCCCAATAGCAGTCTCTTTCTGCTGTAAAGCACAGGGTTACTGAACAGCTGGTGCAGGTGATGGGGCATTTCCTGTGACAAAGGACACAACGACGTCTCCCTATTGTGCCCTTTTTGCCCTGAGGCACATTCATGTCTGCAGAGATGAATCTGGGCAGGTGAACACTACTGGTTGGAACAGAGGGGCCAGACGTAGAGGGGACAGAAGGTGCTACAGTGGACTTGCTGTAGCTAGCAAGCTCATGGATGAGCAGCTCCCTGAAGGCTAGCTGTGAGATGGGGGGGATGTCCACAGCTCTGAGCCATTTCCTTCTGGAGGATGAAGGCGTTCACCAGAGCAATGTCATCGAAATGATAAAAAAAATTCTTGTACCACTTCATTGTCTTGTGGAGAACGTTGTAGTAGCCTTTAAGCGCATATGAGTATGTTGTAGCCTGAAAATGTGTCTCTGTACTAAACGGAGACAACGTATCCGCAGTGAGACTCGGTTGCCAGTCTCAACTTTTTTCGGCTGGCCCCTCTATGCGTCTCCTTTTAAAAGATGTAGAGGGCTGAAATGAATGTTTCTGCCCAGTTAAAATATTCGGGCCTGTTTCGTGGTGCCATTTTGGGTCCGAGGTGACCTTAGAGTGCCTAGAGGACGTCGTATGTCGTGAGTCTTCCATGTCATGTGTCCCTGTGTATAACTTAAAGTAAGGGAAAAGTAAAGTACAAAGTAAATAGGTAGCCAAAAGGAGATACCTCAGACGTCCGTGTGGATCCTGCCCTCCTTACAGCTACACAGCGGATCTAGAGGTATCCCAGCCACTAAAGAGTTTCTGCCTTACTCGGCTTCATCAGGTAGCAGGGAGAAAAATATGAATAAAAATACAAAAAGTTGTACAAATATGTGTATATATCTACATGTGTGTGGTGATGTGCTGTCTGTCCGGTTGTCTCCCTGTGAAATTGTGAGGTGTGCTGCCTCTATGGTGTTGGTGGGTGTGGCCCAGGTGAACCGGTTATTTTGATTGGTCTGTACTGTTACTAAGCCAGGCAGCAGATAACAGATTTTGGGAATAAGGGTTCAGATTAAGAGTTAATTTGGAGTTGATTTGGGATGCAGTTAGAGTAGAGGTCAAGCACACCTGAAAACAATACAATGGAGACCCAATATGACAAAATTCCAACCCTGTAGTAACACAAGGTCTGCAAAAATGTTATTTGGTATGGATGAAATATGGAATGTGACAAAATAGGGATCACCATACATTATAAAATACAGACAACATATGGTCAGACACATATAACATACACACAAACAGAGTGGTTAGGGCTGGGATTGCAGTTAGGGTTAGGGTTAAGGTTAGGGTTAGGGTTAGAATGGTTAAGGTTAGGGTTGGGTAGGTCTTGTAAGGTCCAATTGTCAACGAATGTTGAAAGCATAGTTCAACCTCGGAGTTACTCCCCATCAGATCCTTCTTTTTATCTCCACGTTGTCTATGTATTTACTCCGTGTCCGTCTGTCTGTAGTCCTGGATGTTTTTGGATTGAATTCGTGAACTTCCTGTGACTTGTATTCGGTTTTTAAATCCTAGGTCCTGGTCTCCTTTTTAAAGGGTAATTGTAGGTTGGGGTTCCAGAGAAGTGTTCCCTTTTACAGATTTTACAAGGGTGCTTTTTATCATTTTTGCTGATGCATTTTTGCAGAGTTGGTATTGTCTTGTTCGGCTGCGGTTGAGAGTCCCGTTTTGCAGTGTTCAATCCACTTTGAGGAATAGGAAGTATGGGTCCGGAAAAACTTTGAGCTATTTCCAGTGATATTTTCATCTGAAGTTGGTGCTACCCATCCTATTCGGGGGATACTTACCTGGGGTAGCCACTGGTGTTGAATATTGACACTTGTATGAGGGATGGATTTATTGGTGTTTTATATTTATTTATCCAGGTGGTTCATTTAGACGTTTCTTTTTCGATTATTCTATGTATGTCATCCAATGCACAGGTGTCAGGCTCTCCTGGTCAGGCTCGTAGTTTGGGTTGGTGTGATGAGGGTAGGAGTGTTCCTAGGTCATTTGTTTGGTTATGTATGGTGCAGTAGTGTAAGTGGAGTGAATATTATTATTTTTAGTATAATTATTTTGTTTAACCTAAGGTGACATTCGGATTGCGTGGAGGTTATGTCCCAGGTGGAAAGACTAAAATTGTAGTTGAAAGTAAAAAGTGAAAAATTTAAAGATTAAAAATGACGTATGTGGTGGTTAAATCAGGGATCCATGGTGGAGGTTAAAATTTGTGTCTAATGTTTGAGTGGTGAAGATTTTAAAGTGAGTGGTTCTTGAAGTGTCATCCGTTGTTGTAGATTTCCAGGTTAAAATAAAACTTTTTTTTTCAGAAGTGATGTCCTTCAAAAATTAAAAATGAGGTATGTAGTGATTAGATCAAGGATCCTTGGTGAAAAAAAAGTATCTTGAGTATCGCCTAGTATCCTCTCTCGGCACCGGGAACCCAGTCAACCGCTCTGCGCCCAGGCGCAGGTGGGGGTTTAATGTCTCCCCAGCCCTCCCGGCGCTTCGGCGGCGGCGTAGCACCCGGAGGCCCCCTAAACTTAAACCTATTTGTCTGTGAACTATGGCCTCTCGCTCTGGCGAAGTGCCGGCGGGGTAAAGGAGGACAACCTCCCCAACTCTGCCTAGCCACTTGCCTCTGCGTACAACAAAAAAACAAAGAGTACAACCCTTATCGGTGGATCACTCGGCTCGTGCGTCGATGAAGAACGCAGCTAGCTGCAAGAACTAATGTGAATTGCAGGACACATTGATCATCGACACTTCGAACGCACTTTGCAGCACCAGGTTCCTCCTGGGGCTACGCCCATCTGGCGGTCGCTTTGCCATCAATCGGAACCTCTGGGTTTCCGCGGCTGGGGCAGTCGCAGGACGCCACCGTGTGGGCCGCCTTCATCCCCCTAAGTGCAGACCAGGACGGCTCGGTGGAATTGTTGAGGGGCCTCGGCTCTCTCTCCTCTCCCCCGTGCGCCCTTCCTTTCCCACCTCGGCGGGAGGCACCCACGTTCCCCGCACGTGGTTCTCGGGGTAGCGCTCAGGGTTAGGTTTGGGCCGTTGAGCTCCGACCGACGACCTAAACCGAATTGAGAAGGTGAACCTGGGCGCCCGATCTAGAAGAAAAAGAAACGCACACCTGTTAAGACGAGGTGCTGGCTAGCGGAGTAGAAACTTGAAAATAAAAGAAAGCCGCACACTCTTGGAGCTCAGATGCAAAAATTTAATACCACCGTTTCGACAGCCAAGCTGTCTTCATCAGGGCGCCCGGCCACACTCCATTCACTTTGACTACGACCTCAGAACAGACGAGACATCCCGCTGAATTTAAGCATATTACTAAGCAGAGGAATATAAACTAACCAGGATTCCCTCAGTAGCGGTGAGCGAAGAGCGGGCACAGGAAATGTGGCGTATAGAAGACCGCTTTACCCGGTGTCGATTGGGGGCCTGAGTCCTTCTGATCGAGGCTCAGTCTGTGTGAGGACGGTAATGGCCCCCATCGCGCCACGGTCCTCTCTTCTCGGAGTCGGTTTGCTTGGGAATGCAGCCCAAAGTGGGTGGTAAACTCAATCTAAGGCTAAATACCAGCACAGGACGAATAGCCGTAAGGGAAAGATGAAAGTAATTTGAAGAGAGCGTTCAAGAGGGCGTGAAACTGTTAAGAGGTAAAAGGGGGGTCCGTGCAGTCTGCCCGGAGGATTCAAATCGGCGGGTCAGGGTCTGTCGTTCCGGTGTGGTCGGATCCCCTCGTGGGACTGACCCCCGGTCGGGCTCGGCCCCCGCCGGGCGCATTCCCTCCGTCGGGGGTGCTCCGTGACCGGCTCCGGGTCGGCTTGGAAGGGCTTGGGGGCGAATGTCGCTACCGGTTTCGACCATGAGCATTACAGCGCCTCTGCTACATACTCGCTGCCTCCCGGGGCCGAGGACTTAGTACGTGCTGCGTCATGTTCCCCTGCGGGGGTGGCACAGGGCTCCTTGCCCCCGGTGCGACTGTCAACCGGGTCGGACTGTCCTCAGTGCCAAACCGTGTTGCGTCGCCAGGGCAGGGATCGGCTCATGTAAACTGCCACCAGGGGTCAGTGGCGATGTCGGCAACCCACCCGACCCGTCTTGAAACACGGACCAAGGATTGAGGTGGGATCCCGGCCCTGCACCACCAGCGCGTCTCGCCCGCTCTGTCGGGGAGGTGGAGCGTGAGCGCGTGCGATAGGACCCGAAAGATGGTGAACTATGCCTGGGCAGGGCGAAGCCAGAGGAAACTCTGGTGGAGGTCTGTAGCGGTTCTGACATGCAAATTGGTCGTCCAACATGGGTATAAGAGCGAAAGACTAATCGAACCATCTAGTAGCTGGTTCCCTCCGAAGATTCCCTCAGGATAGCTGGCCCTCGAAGTCTCGCAGTTTTATCTGGTAAAACGAATGATTAGAGGTCTTGGGGCCGAAACGATCTCAACCTATTCTCAAACTTTAAATGGGTAAGAAGCCCGGCTCCGGACGTGGAATGCGAGCCGCCTAGTGGGCCACTTTTGGTAAGCAGAACTGGCGCTGCAGGTTGAACCGAATGCCGGGTTAAGGCACCCGATGCCGACGCTCATCAGACCCCAGACAAGGGTTTTTACGATATTGACAGCAGGACGGTGGCCATGGACCCTTTGGCCATGGACCCTTTCCGGCGCCGACAGAGATGGCCGCCTCGCTTCGCGTTCCTAGGAAACTATGCAGTTTTTTTTTTTTTACGTGTTATTTCTTACAGTGGTACCCCAGGTCATCTTAGGTTTCATTACATACAGTCGAGAAGAACTATGGAACATAAGAGCAGCGTCAACTCACCATCAGTACGACCAAGAATATGACTTTCGCGAAGCGGACCCTGTGTTCTGCCTTTCACCCAGGACAACGGAAGACCCCAAAAAACGACTTCGAAAAAGGGGAAACCGAAGCGGTCTTCTGGTCAGACTCCGGAGACGGGCACATCGTGCACCACTCCCTAGCATTCTCCTCGCCAATGTCCAGTCTCTTGACAACAAGGTTGATGAAATCCGAGCAAGGGTAGCATTCCAGAGGGACATCAGAGACTGTAACGTTCTTTGCTTCACGGAAACATGGCTCACTGGAGAGACGCTATCGGAGACGGTGCAGCCAGCTGGTTTCTCCACGCATCGCGCCGACAGAAACAAACATCTTTCTGGTAAGAAGAGGGGCGGGAGCGTATGCTTTATGGTTAACGTGACGTGGTGTGGCCAAAACAACATACAGGAACTCAAGTCCTTCTGTTCACCTGATTTAGAATTCCTCACAATCAAATGTAGACCGCATTATCTACCAAGGGAATTCTCTTCAATTATAATCACAGCCTTATATATTCTCCCCCAAGCAGACACATCGATGGCTCTGAACGAATTTATTTGACTCTTTGCAAACTGGAATCCATATATCTGGAGGCTGCATTCATTGTAGCTGGGGATTTTAACAAGGCTAATCTGAAAACAAGACTCCCTAAATTTTATCAGCATATCGATTGCGCAACCAGGGCTGGAAAAACCTTGGATCATTGCTATTCCAACTTCTGCGACGCATATAAGGCCCTGGCCCGCCCTCCTTTTGGAAAAGCTGACCACGACTCCATTTTGTTGATCCCTACCTACAGACAGAAACTAAAACAAGAAGCTCCCGCGCTGAGGTCTGTTCAACGCTGGTCCGACCAATCTGACTCCACACTCCAGGACTGCTTCCATCACGTGGACTGGGATATGTTCCGTATTGCGTCAGACGACAACATTAACGAATACGCTGATTCGGTGTGCGAGTTCATTAGAACGTGCGTTGAAGACCCTGGGTCTCGACCCCGCCCTGTGCAACTGGGTACTTGACTTCCTGACGGGCCGCCCCCAGGTGGTGAGGGTAGGCAACAACATCTCCACCCCGATGATCCTCAACACTGGGGCCCCACAAGGGTGCGTTCTGAGCCCTCTCCTGTACTCCCTGTTCACCCACGACTGCGTGGCCACGCACGCCTCCAACTCAATCATCAAGTTTGCGGACGACACAAGTGGTAGGCTTGATTACCAACAACGACGAGACGGCCTACAGGGAGGAGGTGAGGGCCCTCGGAGTGTGGTGTCAGGAAAATAACCTCACACTCAACGTCAACAAAACTAAGGAGATGATTGTGGACTTCAGGAAACAGCAGAGGGAACACCCCCCTATCCACATCGATGGAACAGTAGTGGAGAGGGTAGTAAGTTTTAAGTTCCTCGGCGTACACATCACAGACAAACTGAATTGGTCCACCCACACAGACAGCATCGTGAAGAAGGCGCAGCAGCGCCTCTTCAACCTCAGGAGGCTGAAGAAATTTGGCTTGTCACCAAAAGCACTCACAAACTTCTACAGATGCACAATCGAGAGCATCCTGTCGGGCTGTATCACCGCCTGGTACGGCGACTGCTCCGCCCACAACCGTAAGGCTCTCCAGAGGATAGTGAGGTCTGCACAACGCATCACTGGGGGCAAACTACCTGCCCTCCAGGACACCTACACCACCCGAGCCACTGCCTGTTCACCCCGCTATCATCCAGAAGGCGAGGTCAGTACAGGTGCATCAAAGCTGGGACCGAGAGACTGAAAAACAGCTTCTATCTCAAGGCCATCAGACTGTTACAGCCACCACTAACATTGAGTGGCTGCTGCCAACACACTGACTCAACTCCAGCCACTTTAATAATGGGAATTGATGGGAAATGATTTAAAATATATCACTAGCCACTTTAAACAATGCTACCTAACATGTTTACATACCCTACATTATTAATCTCATATGTATACGTATATACTGTACTCTATATCATCTACTGCATCCTTATGTAATACATGTATCACTAGCCACTTTAACTATGCCACTTTGTTTACATACTCATCTCATATGTATATACTGCACTCAATACCATCTACTGTATCTTGCCTATGCCGCTCTGTACCATCACTCATTCATATATCTTCATGTACATATTCTTTATCCCCTAACACTTGTGTCTATAAGGTAGTAGTTTTGGAATTGTTAGCTAGACTACTTGTTGGTTATTACTGCATTGTCGGAACTAGAAGCACAAGCATTTCGCTACACTCGCACTAACATCTGCTAACCATGTGTATGTGACAAATAAAATTTGATTTGATTTGGAAGTCGTAATCCGCTAAGGAGTGTGTAACAACTCTCCTGCCGAATCAACTAGCCCTGAAAATGGATGGCGCTGGAGCGTCGGGCCCATACCCGGCTTTCGCCGGCAATGAGAGCCTCGAGGGCTATGCCGCGATGAGTAGGAGGGCCGCCGCGGTGAGCACGGAAGCCTAGGGCGCGGGCCCGGGTTGAGCCACCGCGGGTGCAGATCTTGGGGGTAGTAGCAAATATTCAAACGAGAGCTTTGAAAGCCAAAGTGGAGAAGGGTTCCATGTGAACAGCAGTTGAACATGGGTCAGTCGGTCCTAAGAGATGTGCGAACGCCGTTCGGAAGGGAGGGCGATGGCCTCCGTCGCCCCTGGCCGATCGAAAGGGAGTTGGGTTCAGATCCCCGAATCCGGAGTGGCGGAGATGGGCGCCGCCAGGCGTCCAGTGCGGTAACGCATCCAATCCCGGAGAAACTGGCGGGAGCCCCGGGGAGAGTTCTTTCCTTTGTGAAGGGCAGTGTGCCCTGGAATGGGTTCACCCCGAGAGAGGGGCCCAAGCCCTGGAAAGCGTTGCGGTTCTGGCGGCGTCCGGTGAGCTCTCGCTGGCCCTTGAAAATCCGGGGGAGAGGGTATAAATCTCACGCCGGGCCGTACCCATATGCACAGCAGGTTTCCAAGGTGAACAGCCTCTGGCATGTTAGAACAATGTAAGTAAGGGAACACCCCCCTGAAATGGACAAAAATGAATGGGATGTTATTGGCACCTTACGAAACATATACACGATGAACAATACCAATCAATTGGACGTTGTTTCATTCAAAACTGATTGCAAATGCCAAGTGTAACACTGCAAAAATGCAATAGATTGCGAGTGCGCTGCACCGTAATTTTTCATGTTGCGAATGAGTAGAATTTTGAACATTTTGAACATTTCTTCAAAAACGTATCGCCCCGTTAAAGTGCTTTCTGGACTGTTTTTAGAAATTCTTTAGATTCTTCTGTCCATTACATGTATTAGAACTTTATAAACATACTTTTGTTAAATTTTGGCACATGTTTTGTCCATTTTGCAATATGATTTCATAGGAAGTCGAAAATGTGAAATGTTTATCAAAAACGTTTTTTATGTTTGGGAAAAATAAGGTTCCCAAAGTAAACTGCCTATTTCTCAGGCCCATATCCTAGAATATGCACATAATTGACAGATTAGGATAGAAAACACTCTAAAGTTTACAAAACATTGTCTGTGAGTATAACAGAACTGATATTGCAGGCGAAAACCTGAGGAAAATCAAACCAGGAAGTGGCTTCTATTTTGAAAAGCTCCATGTTCCATAGCCTGCCTTCGCTCCATTTAAATGGATATCAACCAGATTCCTTTTCCTATCGCTTCCTCAAGGTGTCAACAGGCTTTAGACATAGTTTCAGGCTTTTATTTTGAAAAATTAGCAAGAAAGATGACATCGCGTCAGGTGTTTTGCTTGCGCAACAGAGCTTGGGCAGCCATTGTCTCTCTCTCCTACTGAAAAAGACAGTCGCGTTGATATACACTGCTCAAAAAAATAAAGGGAACACTTAAATAACACAATGTAACTCCAAGTCAATCACACTTCTGTGAAATGAAACTGTCCACTTAGGAAGCAACACTGACAATACATTTCACATGCTGTTGTGCAAATGGAATAGACAACAGGTGGAAATTATAGGCAATTAGCAAGACACCCCCAATAAAGGAGAGGTTCTGCAGGTGGTGACCACAGACCACTTCTCAGTTCCTATGCTTCCTGGCTGATGTTTTGGTCACCTTTGAATGCTGGCGGTGCTTTCACTCTAGTGGTAGCATGAGACAGAGTCTAAAACCCACACAAGTGGCTCAGGTAGTGCAGCTCATCCAGGATGGGACATCAATGCGAGCTGGGGCAAGAAGGTTTGCTGTGTCTGTCAGCGTAGTGTCCAGAGCATGGTGGCGCTACCAGGAGACAGGCCAGTACATCAGGAGACGTGGAGGAGGCCGTAGGAGGGAAACAACCCAGCAGCAGGACCACTAACCTCCGCCTTTGTGCAAAGAGGAGCAGGAGGAGCACTGCCAGAGCCCTGCAAAATGACCTCCAGCAGGCCACAAATGTGCATGTGTCTGCTCAAACGGTCAGAAACAGACTCCATGAGGGCTCGACGTCCACAGGTGGGGGTTGTGCTTACAGCCCAACACTGTGCAGGACGTTTGGCATTTGCCAGAGAACACGAAGATTGGCAAATTCGCCACTGGCGCCCTGTGCTCTTCATAGATGAAAGTAGGTTCACACTGAGCACATGTGACAGACGTGACAGAGTCTGGAGACGCCGTGGAGAAAGTTCTGCTGCCTGCAACATCCTCCAGCATGACCGGTTTGGCGGTGGGTCAAACATGGTGTGGGGTGGCATTTCTTTGGGGGGCCGCACAGCCCTCCATGTGCTCGCCAGAGGTAGCCTGACTGCCATTAGGTACCGAGATGAGATCCTCAGACCCCTTGTGAGACCATATGCTGGTGCGTTTGGCCCTGGGTTTCTCCTAATGCAAGACAATGCTAGACCTCATGTGGCTGGAGTGTGTCAGCAGTTCCTGCAAGAGGAATGCTATGGACTGGCCCACCCGTTCCCCAGACCTAAATCCAATTGAGCACATCTGGGACAACATGTCTCGCTCCATCCACCAACGCCACGTTGCACCACAGACTGTCCAGGAGTTGACGGATGCTTTAGTCCAGGTCTGGGAGGAGATCCCTCAGGAGACCATCCGCCACCTCATCAGGAGCATTCCCAGGCGTTGTAGGGAGGTCATACAGGCACGTGGAGGCCACACACACTACTGAGCCTCATTTTGACTTGTTTTAAGGACATTACATCAAAGTTGGATCAGCCTGTAGTTGGTTTTCCACTTTCATTTTGAGTGTGACTCCAAATCCAGACCTCCATGGGTTGATAAATTTGATTTCCATTGATAATTTTTGTATGATTTTGTTGTCAGCACATTCAACTATGTAAAGAAAAAAGTATTTAATAATAATATTTCATTCATTCAGATCTAGGATGTCTTTTAGTGTTCCCTTTATTTTTTTGAGCAGTGTATTATTGATTATATATTTTAAAAACAGCCTGAGGATTGATTATAAAAATATTTGACATGTGTCTGTGGACATTACGGATACTATTTGGAATTTTCATCTGCGTTGTCGTGACCGCTCGAGCCTGTGGATTTCTGAACATAACG
This sequence comes from Oncorhynchus nerka, assembly GCF_034236695.1. Classification (NCBI taxonomy): domain Eukaryota; kingdom Metazoa; phylum Chordata; class Actinopteri; order Salmoniformes; family Salmonidae; genus Oncorhynchus; species Oncorhynchus nerka. The sequence continues at coordinate 347,233 of NC_088402.1, forward strand.
TGCCAAACAAACTGAGGTATTTTGAATATAAAAATCTTTATGGAACAAAAGGAACATTTATTGTGTAACTGGGAGTCTCGTGAGTAAAAACATCCGAAGATAATTAAAGGTAAGCGATTCATTTTATTGCTTTTCTCATTTTCGTGACCAAGGTACTTTGATGCTTGGTGTTCATAATGTTTTGTCGGGTGATCGATTTAACTTCTTGGATATAGGGGGCACTATTTTAATTTTTGGATGAAAAACGTTCCCGTTTTAAACAAGATATTTTGACACGAAAAGATGCTAGACTATGCATATAATTGACAGCTTTGGAAAGAAAACTCTGACGTTTCCAAAACTGCAAAGATATTGTCTGTGAGTGCCACAGAACTGATGCTACAGGCGAAACCAAGATGAAATTTCAAACAGGAAGTGCCCCAGATTTTGAAGGCGCTGTGTTCCAATGACTCCTTATATGGCTGTGAATGGCTCACGAATGAGCTTACACTTTCTGTCGTTTCCCCAAGGTGTCTGCAGCATTGTGACGTATTTGTAGGCATATCATACCTTAAGGGAACATTTCGGCAGTTGCTGTATGGTTAGTGAGAAAGTCCATATTGCAAATGTACGGTCCCTTACTAGACGTCCGAAAACGTTGGTAAAATTCGCGGATGGCGTCGGGCCGAGCGGCAGGGCCGGACCTACCGGGAAGTCATCAAATTAACTTTGTCGGACATTCGGCCTTATCTCGAAAACGGAAAATATTTTGAAGCCGAAACTTGGTGAGCGTAGGTTTGACATAATGGGCAGTTGGCCCCGAACAAGATGGCGTCTAGGCCTCAACGGTTTTTGAGTTATGGCCATTTCTCTGGGATTAAAGGTCCAAAATGAAAATAGAGAAATTATTTTTCCACTTCACGTCAAAGTCAAGGAGCCTCCGGTGTCAATAAAAAAAGAACCAGCCATTTATCTATCGTCATTTAAGAGAAATCGTACAACGACACCTAGGTGATGTTCACGGATAGGTGTTTTTTTCCCCAACGGTTACAGATCCAGTTGCAGGGTGTTCTTAAGAATCTTTTTAAAGTGTGCTGCGGAGCTTTGCGAGATTTCTGTGATTTTCTGATTTTCTGAAATAACACACACTCATTAAACCCTCCGTAAATAACTCAGTTCTTAACGTAAAGACTTAAAACTCAGGATTCTGTAAAGGCATACCCCAATCAGGATATGAGTTTATTTATAGCTTCCTGTGCCAACCGGAAGTGCCTTAAATGGTGTCACAGTGGCAGTTTCCAAGGGTTAAAAAGGTCAGATCTTTTCAAAACTTCATATGTGTGATTAGGCAACCCCCATAAACTGTAAGTCAGTAATTTTTCCCATAAAATTTCAAAGGAAAACTAAATCACACAGACACACAACTTGTAATGAGAGACGTATTGGGGTGCATAGACAGACAGTGGCTGCAATAGTTAGCTTTGTTCGAGCTAAAAAAGAACCGTCAGACCTAGAGTTCCGAAACTTTAGAAACCCGTTCTAGACCTCCGGCCGATAGTGCGTGATGAGTTACGTGGCTCTAGAAGGTTCTCGGACCGAGAAACAGCCTCGTACATTTGCAATGACTTCAATTCATTTTGACCATTACGAAAATGACGACATTTAGAAAAGTCTCAGACACAAGACTAGGTGCATTGAAACCGGCTCGGCCCATAGAGACGGACCCCAACGTTTCTGTCCGATAGCTCATTCAAGGACCCCATAGCAAGGCATGGAAAAAAGTGGATTTTCAGCACCAATTAGGGTTTTACTCGGGCATCGAAGGACTTATCGAGCCGAAACTCGGGATTCGGGGTCGCCTCACATAGGCCTTCACATAATGTCCGACCTGGACCCGCAGCTAGAACGTAACTATGTGTTTTACGTTTTTATTATGTTTCAAACTAAAGGCGCTGTGAATTATGGGCGTGCTCTAACATATGTGATAGTAGGCTTCTAAATGAGTTGGAAAAAGTGAGTTTGGTGTCAATTGGTATCAGTTTGGTGTCAGAATGACATCTAATTGACTGATGGACACTGACTTGCTAGTTGACTTTTGTACATTAGCAATATGTTTAAACGGAGAGGGACCATCACCAAAATGGCATTCTGAAATCAACACAAAAAATGGCATCACCATAGTCTCCAGACTGTGCCGAGTTCAACGAGACGCCCCGCTTGACCGTAGCTCGCTCTGAGTGCAGCGATCTTGAAAAAAAGAAGGCGCAAAAGGAAGCCTGGCCCTCAATGTCATTTGCTTTTGGGTGACAGTGAGAGAACCGTTAAGGTGAGAAGCACAATTCGACCTCAGGAACGTACCTGAGGTCCTCCCGATCCGTGCAAGCCTAACCTTGACCGTGTGGCATTAACCCTTACCAGTTAAAAGAAGGTGTTTACATCAAACAGTTTACATTGACTTCTCTCCCCATAGAATACATTGCCTGCACCCCTAAATTCAACCTGAAGCCTATGTGGGTTATGAATGTCGTATGAACCTGTTTTCGATGACAGTCCATTAGGCCACTACGAGGTCTACCTGTGTTGATTCTAAGCTTCCTGGAACAACAGGAAGTAGTTAAAATCGCCCTGAAAGTGTATATCCATACCCTGCATTCAACCCTGTGTAAATCAGTCAGTTCTTAACGTAAGGACTTAAAACTCAGGATTTTATAAAAGCATACCCCAATGAGGATACGTGTTGACTTATAGCTTCCTGTGCCAACCGGAAGTGGCATAATTGGTGGGGTTAAAAAAGTCAGATCTTTCCAAAACTTCATATGTGATTAGGCAACCCCCATGAAATGCACGTGCATTTGCAATATGATTCTATAGTGAAAAAACATCACCAAATGGACATGATGAAGTCAACACAACGAGTGATGGAAAGGAACAACTATCACTGCCCGGCCATCCCGAGTTCATCAGGCCAGTCAATTTTGCATTTCTGCAGGATTTTTGAGCATGTCAAATTTCTTATGGCATTTGGCCCCAAAAAAAGTGATGTGACTTTGACTTTTGACTTCCTATGAAATCATATTGCAAATGGACAAATCATATTCCTTATGCACAAGTAAAAAAATAAAAATTATGATAATACAATTTTTCCAAAAGCATATTCATACAGTTCTTACACATGACTAATTGACATAAAATCTAAAGAATTTCGAAAAACGGTCCAGAAAGCACCTTTTTAAGGGGTGATAAGTTTGACAAAAATAATCATTTTTTCAAAATGTTGCTTTTGGATGTTGACTTGGGTTACATTTCCAATATGAAAAACCAAGGTGGAACGCATTCCCCACCTGTTGGATTTAGTGTTACAACTGGCAATTGCCATATGGCATTTGCAATACACTTTGCATGAATCAACGCCGAATTGGGTGGTATTGAACAATGTGTATATGGTTTGTCCGATGCCAATGACTTCCCATTCATTTTTGTCCAATACAGGGGGGTATTCCCTTACATTGGAATATTGACCATTTACCAAGTGGTCGCTTGGTGTCCTCCGTCGCAATTATTGCGTAATCTCCAGCTGCAGTACTTTTCGGTTTGCTAATGAGGAGAAACCCAACTGCCACGAATGATTTATCATCGAATAGATATGTGAAAAACACCTTGAGGATTGATTCTAAACAACGTTAGCCAAACGAGATGAACAAAACGGAGCGATTTCTCCTACACAAATAATATTTTTGGAAAAAAATGAACATTTGCTATCTGAGGGTCTCTCCTCATTGAAAACATCCGAAGTTCTTCAAAGGTAAATTATTTTATTTGAATGCTTTTCTTGTTTTTGTGAAAATGTTGCCTGCTGAATGCTAGGCTTAATGCTATGCTAGCTATCAATACTCTTACACAAATGCTTGTGTAGTTATGGTTGAAAAACATATTTTGAAAATCTGAGATGACAGTGTTGTTAACAAAAGGCTAAGCTTGTGAGTGAATATATTTCTTTCATTTCATTTGCGATTTTCATGAATAGTTAACTTTGCGTTATGGTAATGAGCTTGAGGCCATGATTACGCTCCCGTATACGGGATTGCTCGACGCTAGAAGTTAACGACTGTTGAAGGAATTGTGTCAATAATGACTAAATGTATACATTTGGCGTAGAGCTATAACTCACAGTGGTCTGTTGTCTGACTCCAACATGGCGGAGAAATATATTTACTTCTGAGTGCAGTCTCAGATTATTGCATGGTATGCTTTTTTCGTAAAGTTTTTAAAAAATCTGACACAGCGGTTGCATTAAGAACCAGTGTATCTTTAATTATATGTAAAACGTATCTTTCGTCAAAGTTTATGATGAGTATTCCTGTTATATGACGTGGCTCTCTGTAATTACTCCGGATATTTGAGGCTTTCTGAACATGGTGTCAATGTAAACTGAGATTTGTGGATATAAATATGCATATCGAACACCATAGGCTGTTTAAAAAAAAATCAAGGACATAGGGGAAGAAAAAATATTGTAAGAAAAAAAACACTTTCATTAAAAAAATCCAAGATATAAAACCAAGAAACAACAAGACATAAAAACAATTCAAATCATGAGGTTCCCTTGAGTTTATCCTCTGGTAATGATCCACTAACCAAAGGAGATTGTCCATGGAATTAGCAATGTTCAAAATGTTTAAAAAAATCTTTCACCTTAATCCTTTTCCAGGCGTTTGTTCTCACTGGAGCTTCCTTTCAAGTGAATTTGCAGTCCAAGAGGCCTTCATGTGCTAGATTCCATAGTACTATCGTTGTATAGTTTGTTAGAGGAAAACATCTATCAAGGGAACTTTCAGAAATTAAAACAGACAACAAACAGAGACCTGACGTTTCAGCATCATAGCATTCCTCAGAGGTAATGAGTAGTCACCAAGACCTGTGTTAATATGGGGAATTGAGGGGCGGATCCCTTCTTCCCGAGACATATGTATGGCTTAGTCCTCCGTCCACCCACCCATTCTCCTCCCATCAACCGTCCCAATTTGGGTAGGTGTTCAATCATTGTGACCTAATTGACAAACAAATAAAAACAATAAACATACTAAAACAATCCAGTCAAAGTCTTTTGAAACCCAAATAATGTATAAAATGCCAGGCGCGGGCTAGGTTAGGTTCAATATGTGACAGACGAATCTGATGTGCACTGGCACAGGCAACCCCTTTAGCATAAATGGTAAGACTTGTGTATAACATACTTTAAATGACTGAAAAAAATCTATACAAGAAGACCAGGATCAGGAATTAAAATAGGGCTTAGGTTAAGAACCAGAGATTCTAAACTAAGAATATAAGCCAGGTGCCAAGGTCAGAGCGGTGGTCTAGGAGGAAAGGTTCGGTATGAGGATCTAGGGGTTAAAATGGATATAGGAAGTCCGGGATTCGGATTAGATATGGGGGTCTAGGGTTAGGGTTTAGGGTTAGGGTTCTAGTTTTGAGTCGGTTGATCTACTTCCATCTCTGACACGTGGTTGCCGAAGGGGGGGAAGGGAGGGGGGTGCACTCCACATCATATACGCGCGGGCCGAAGGGGTCCGGAGTAAGGTATAGTTTTTAGAAGGGTTAAGGTTAGGGTAAGGTATAGTTTTTAGAAGGGTTAGGGTTAAGGTTAGGTATGGGGTTTAGAGTGGCTAAGGTTAGGGTTAGAGTTAGGGTAAGGTATAGTTTTTAGAATGGTTAAGGTTAGGTTTAGGTAGGTCTGTCAACTTGACGTAGGATCAGACAAAACCATCGAGTTGCGTACCTTGTGCAGGTCCGGTCCTCGGTTGGTTGCAATGTGTCCATGTCGAGTGGTATGGTCATGATGTCTGGGTCCGCTTGTCAACGGATGTGGAAAGCATAGTGCCATCGAATCCTTCTTTTTTAGCTCCACGTTGTCTTATGTATTTACTTCCGTGTTCATCAGTCTTTTGGTCCTGGATGTTTTCAATCATTTGTGTAATTAGGAGTTATTCCCTTCCAGGATCCTAACTCTGAATTAACCCATGTCTAGTCGAATCCAGCTGGTCTGTATGGGTATACTCGGCGTAGGATCAGGCAAAACCATCAAGTTGCGTACCTTGTGCAGGTCCGGACCTCAGTTGGTTGCCATGTGTCCCTATCGAGTGGTTAGTCCTTGAACTGCCAGTGGTTTCAGCAGACAAAAATTCAGAAGGCGAGCCCTCTCTACGGTTGTCATGCATCTGCCCTTGGAGTTCCGTCCTGTGTTTCGGTAGGTGTATGGAGGGTTTAGGATCAGGCAAACCTCCTCTGGCTTTTGTATCGTACATCTGTCAGGAGTCACAGTTGATTGCCATGTGTCCATACCCACCATCTCAGTCGTAGGTAATTCAGTGCTTTGGGTGATAGTGACCCGTGGAGTTACTCCCTTCCAGGATCGTAGTGTTCCAGTGGTATGTCAACCCTAGACAGTGCATTTTTTCGTAGTCCAGGTAAAAATGTGGGTCGGTTGTCCAGGCTTAGTGCGGCGGGGTAAGGGGTCCCCCAGTGAAAAATTGTTCTTTGGGATCCAATTCTCCGCCAGACATTATCTGGGCACCCAGGGATTACACGGCCGATGCGACTCCTCCAGCCCCAGCGCCTGACCCAAAAGCCCCACTTTTCGAGGAGACTGAACTGCCCCAACTCGCTAGGATGAAACACGCGCTACTGAACATACTGCCAATCCAATTCTAAACTGGGGTAGATGGTCATCCAGCGCGGTATGTGAGTCTCCTGTTTTTGTGGGGTTGGGAGGGTTGAGCCAATTGGTCTGCCAACAGGACCCCGAGAGGTCCCAAAGGAGTCTGGTCTATCCATTTCCTCCTGTCTTCTTGCTTGGTGTATGGAAGGGCCTAATTGCTTAGGGTGTAATCGCTGCGGGGGAGTCGCCAAGGTCGGGGTCCTCAGAGTAGTTCGAGAAGAAAAGTTCTCGTCCGTTGGGGGTGCTGGTGGGTATCTTCAAAAGTTTTTTAGAAGGATGGTGGGTTGGTGAGGATTTTTTTGTTAAATTTTGTTTATTTGTGTTCTATTTTATTGTTTATTTTCGTCAAGGGTCCATGGTCATGGTAACCCTGAGTTCCAGAAACTCAAAAAATCTAAATCAAAATATATATATGTGTGTAAGTAAAGTGACTAAGGGTAAGTATTTTTGAGAGTCCGTGGTCACGGTAACTCTAGTGCTATTAGAGGCCTATTTTTGTGGTCTAAATGACCCCCTATTTTGTTATATGGGATGTGGGGTGTGTAAGGTGCGGGTGCGGGTGCAGTGTATGTCTCTAGGTGTTCCTCCGCTGTACTGGAAGCCTCAGTGGTGGTCCAGCCCGTGGTAGTGGTGTTGGTCCTGGAGGGGTTTGGGAGGTCCGTACTTGGTCCGTGAGTCCCGGTGAGATTCTTTGGTTTCTACGTTGTGGTTTTATTTTACAGGTGGCTGCTGATCAAGGAATCCTTGGGGTTTTTGTTCCTTTTGAAGGCCAGGATGGGTATGTGAAGAGGGAGTAGATTTTTGGACTTGAGTCTTTTTTGGATGCGAGCAGCCACTCGGAAGCTGGGTGAGTTGTAGGTTGTGATGATGGGTATGATTTGGTGGTTTCCTTTGGTTTGTCCTTTTGTGTGTCTCCCGGTGTGGTGTTTGGCCTTTTTGAGTGCTCAGCGGGTATATCCTCTGTTTTTGTTTAAGGCTTTGGAGAGGGTGTGCGTAGCAGTTTTGAGGTCCTTGGGTTGGGTGCATATCCTGTGGTACCTCAGGAATTGTGATTTTAATATGCCTCCCCTGGTGTGTGGAGGATGGAAGCTGGTAGCATGCAGGAGGGCATGTGTGTTTTTTTTAAAGTATATCAAATTTTATTTGTCACATACACATGGTTAGCAGATGTTAATGCGAGTGTAGCAAAATGCTTGTGCTTCTAGTTCCGACAATGCAGTAATAACCAACAAGTAATCTAACTAACAATTCCAAAACTACTGTCTTATACACAGTGTAAGGGGATAAAGAATATGTACATAAAGATATATGAATGAGTGATGGTACAGAGCAGCATAGGCAAGATACAGTAGATGGTATCGAGTACAGTATATACATATGAGATGAGTATGTAAACAAAGTGGCATAGTTAAAGTGGCTAGTGATACATGTATTACATAAGGATGCAGTAGATGATATAGAGTACAGTATATACGTACGCATATGAGATGAATAATGTAGGGTATGTAAACATTATATTAGGTAGCATTGTTTAAGTGGTAAGTTATTTTTCACCAGAATTGCTACACCTCTACTTCTGGATGTAAATGATGAGAAAAACACTTGACCAAACCCCCCTTGTTGTAATTTCAGGTGCTCCTTATCATCCAAATGAGTTTCTTGCAACAGGGCAACAGGGCAATATCAATATTTTCTTTTTTCAAAAAAGACAGTACCTTCTTCCTTTTAATGGGGTTATGGCTCCCTCTAATGTTCCATGTACATACACGCAGTCTATTACCTGCCATTGTATCTTGACCATTCAATACCCAGACTGGGTCCTACTGTTAAAGTGGGGTGGTACCTTTTTCCATGTGTAGAACTCTCCTCTATCTCACTGAGCATAAACAAACTATATGAACCCTGAACTCGAACTATACTAAACCCAAAAATTAAACCTGTAAAGATCCAAAAGGGGGTTTTCCCACTAGCTAACATGCAGGGGATTTCAACTCTCCAATGTAGACTCTTAAGTCCGCATTGCCGCTCTATAGCCTCATCCTTTATATGTATGGAAAAGAAAATCAATAGAAGAAGATTGAGGCTCTTCCACCTAAAACCAAGCCTGGGCACCAATATGGATTCACACATATCTCAGCCTGAACCTCACAGGGCTTCTGTGTGCCCCGCCATTGGGGGTCAAATTCAGGTACACCAAAACGTGAATACATCAAAAAGTACACATCCAATCTGGATGAGGTTTTTTTTGCACGAAAGGGCACACACAGCCAAGCATTTCCATTGAATTAAAACCGTTTTTGTATAAAACATTTAAATAGGAAATCGTGTTTTAAGTTTTGGGAAAAAAGTGCATGTTACAGGGCGCATAGGTGCCTGTGGATGCAAACTTTTTTTTACATGGTGTAATTGTTGCCAATCATTAGAGAGGGTATGACTCGAAACTTGGGACCTCTAGCCCTTCGGGAAGTATTTTTTATCATTCTTTGAAAATTACAGAAATTGGTCGAAATTGTCACAGCCGTGCACCAGGTGATTGAAAATCGGCACCTAGTAACCCAAAATGAAACACGGTTCTATGGGATTACCCAACTACGGCCCTCTATCAATGGGGGCCGTCCTGAGTGCTTTATGGACGGTTTAAAATATTTTTGTAGGATGCGGATTGTGATATACCTCTGTGCAACTGGTGATTGAAAACGGGCACCTGGTAACCCAACAATAAAAATATGGTTCTAAATTAATTTACCGGGACTCCTAATATTCACGCCTCCTATGGAAGAGCCCCACTACTGGGGAAAATTCACTGGAGGGCGCCAAAGGTACATTTATGGAGGTTTCAAAAATAGTTGTCAAAAATGACTAAGTCCAAACTTTTCGAAAATTGTATTATGTTTCATGTGCAACTGCTGATTGAAAATAGGCACCTGGTAACCCAAAATGAAACACATTTTTAATCATTTTAATGCATAATGACACAAATAAAAGGGTGAATTTCAAACAAATATATTTCATTTAATCAGTTAATCATGGATTGATTTGTCCCTCAATCAGTGTCCGGGCCCCGGCTGGCATTTTGGGCAAATTATGGTACCGGTAGTGCCGTGCCTGTGTTTCCAGAGAGTGACACATATGGTCAGCCACAGTTCCCCGGTCTGTAACCGACCCTTGGTTAAAGTTCAATGTGGCAACACTTCGTCGAATTGTACCGAATGTCACTTTACTTCCAATGCCAAACTCTGCAAATATTTGGCCCACATACTCACACAGATTACCGTACGTTCACCGCGGGATGTGAAAAAGAAGAGTTCTGTGTCTGAGGCCACTCCACTCAGATGAGGCCTGATCTGGTGGAATCGTTTAAGCCAAGTGTATTCCTCCTCACATATAACAATTCTGCACTCCCCGAAGCTATAGTTTGTTTTGTGGCTCGCAACGCACATCTGATAACCCCCACCTTCCGGGGTTACTTCAGTAAAATCACTCTCACTGAACATGGTGACTGGGGATCGTCGAGTGCCATTAAATATGGCCAACCAGCTGGACATGAGAGCTGCAAACCTACGCCTGTCAGAGCAGGTGGCTCGGACCTCCAGCCTACTGAGAACTGAAGGAATTGCTTGATTACTTAGCTCAACAAAGCGTTTTAACTCCACAGGGCTGAGCACCTCGTCCCTGCAGCGTTTGCGAAATTTTGCCCTTTGCATTGCCTGGCTCTGCTGCGAGTCCCTATCCATCTTTCCAAGCAGAGTAACATCTTTCGAATTCCACTGACCTGAGCTTGCATACCATTTGGCCGGAACAAGCATTTCGCTACACTCGCATTAACATCTGCTAACCATGTGTATGTGACAAATAAAATTTGATTTGATTTGAACTGAATAAGATAATTCAGGAAACCTCGAACATCGGCTTGGTACATTTTTATCGTGGATGGTGCCAAACCACGGTCGTCACATTGGCCATACCATATCAGACACACGTCTGTAGTTATTGTAGTAGAAAATCGGTTCAAATATGACACAATGAAGAACTCTGAATTCAATTATAGACTTTTAATACAAGAGTATAACAAGCCGGAGTGCTCCGCGGAACACACACCTTTTCCAGAGCCCTGGCTCCAGTATTTATCCACATATTGCATATGAGCCCATCCCACATGTAAATTACGTTACATTCCAATCCGTGCATCCTGCTTGTTCAGCCCAATAACGCCCACATCTGCTTTCCGTCAGATTATAATGAGGACAAGACCCTTGCTTTGACCTAAAGATAATATAAGTCCCTCTATCCTATGGCCTGTGTTTTGACCCTGTAATTAACTCTGTGTCCCTTTGTATGTGTGTCTTTTATCTCCTCTAGTTTTAGTGTGTCCAGCTGTCCTGGTGCCCATGTGTCGCCTTCTCTTCATATGGTTGTCTAAGATCATCAGTTGGTCATTTGGCTGACCCCCTCCTTTGTATATCCCTCTGATCTTTGTATGTCCAGCTGGTCTAGGCGTCTATGTGTCTGCATTTTTAGTGTTTCCAGCTGTCCCATACTCCCATGGCCTTTCTCTGGCTTCCTGTCCTATAAAATAGACTATGCATTTTACCAGACAATATTTGTGGTGTTCCATATATGTACATAATTTCTCCCATATAACCCTCCTCTGGTGCTTAATAAGCACCAAAAACTTAAAAAGGACATATATGGAACATAATATCAACAGTTGATTAACAAAAAAAATTATAATAAAGCGTCCTAATTACCTACACCAAACATCTCTAGTATTTCATAAGAGTAAAAGATCTAGTTCGGTATAGAAACAAAAAATAATACATTACATTTTGTTGAAGCATGAACATGTAAGTACATAGCCTTGCCTGAGGGTATCTCAGTTATGTGAAAAAAGAAAAAAAAATATATATATATAATAAAGCAATGAGCATAATAATAAATTGAATATGAGAAAACACTAGGCCTCCATGCAGTTACAAAATAAAATTGACACATCATTCTAAATTTAGGCTTTCAACATGATCCTCCCTCTCAGACACCTCTCCAATAAACGTGATACCAGCAATACCAACCTCTGTTAGAAGATTAAGGACATGGTCCGTAGACACTTGTAACCAGGATATCCCGCTGTTACCTACATGTTTTTAAATTTAACCTAGTATTTAGAAGGCAAAACTAACTTTTAATTAAAAGAAACCAGATATATTCATTGATATACCTATCAAAAACATTCAACAATCTGGACCCTCTATTTCTGAAACTATCCGCCGCCATTGTCGCAACCCCTATTACCAGCCTGTTCAACCTCTCTTTCATATCGTCCGAGATCCCCAAGGATTGGAAAGCTGCCGCAGTCATCCCCCTCTTCAAAGGGGGAGACACCCTGGACCCAAACTGTTACAGACCTATATCCATCCTGCCCTGCCTATCTAAGGTCTTCGAAAGCCAAGTCAACAAACAGGTCACTGACCATCTTGAATCCCACCGTACCTTCTCCGCTGTGCAATCTGGTTTCCGAGCCGGTCACGGGTGCACCTCAGCCACACTCAAGGTACTAAACGACATCATAACCGCCATCGATAAAAGACAGTACTGTGCAGCAGTCTTCATCGACCTTGCCAAGGCCTTCGACTCTGTCAATCACCATATTCTTATCGGCAGACTCAGTAGCCTCAGTTTTTCGGATGACTGCCTTGCCTGGTTCACCAATTACTTTGCAGATAGAGTTCAGTGTGTCAAATCGGAGGGCATGCTGTCCGGCCCTCTGGCAGTCTCTATGGGGGTGCCACAGGGTTCAATTCTCGGGCCGACTCTTTTCTCTGTATATATCAATGATGTTGCTCTTGCTGCGGGCGATTCCCTGATCCACCTCTACGCAGAGGACACCATTCTATATACTTTCGGCCCGTCATTGGACACTGTGCTATCTAACCTCCAAACGAGCTTCAATGCCATACAACACTCCTTCCGTGGCCTCCAACTGCTCTTAAACGCTAGTAAAACCAAATGCATGCTTTTCAACCGATCGCTGCCTGCACCCGCATGCCCGACTAGCATCACCACCCTGGATGGTTCCGACCTTGAATATGTGGACATCTATAAGTACCTAGGTGTCTGGCTAGACTGCAAACTCTCCTTCCAGACTCATATCAAACATCTCCAATCGAAAATCAAATCAAGAGTCGGCTTTCTATTCCGCAACAAAGCCTCCTTCACTCACGCCGCCAAGCTTACCCTAGTAAAACTGACTATCCTACCGATCCTCGACTTCGGCGATGTCATCTACAAAATGGCTTCCAACACTCTACTCAGCAAACTGGATGCAGTCTATCACAGTGCCATCCGTTTTGTCACTAAAGCACCTTATACCACCCACCACTGCGACTTGTATGCTCTAGTCGGCTGGCCCTCGCTACATATTCGTCGCCAGACCCACTGGCTCCAGGTCATCTACAAGTCCATGCTAGGTAAAGCTCCGCCTTATCTCAGTTCACTGGTCACGATGGCAACACCCATCCGTAGCACGCGCTCCAGCAGGTGTATCTCACTGATCATCCCTAAAGCCAACACCTCACTTGGCCGCCTTTCGTTCCAGTACTCTGCTGCCTGTGACTGGAACGAATTGCAAAAATCGCTGAAGTTGGAGACTTTTATCTCCCTCACCAACTTCAAACATCAGCTATCCGAGCAGCTAACCGATCGCTGCAGCTGTACATAGTCTATTGGTAAATAGCCCACCCATTTTCACCTACCTCATCCCCATACTGTATTTATTTATTTACTTTTCTGCTCTTTTGCACACCAATATCTCTACCTGTACATGACCATCTGATCATTTATCACTCCAGTGTTAATCTGCAAAATTGTAATTATTCGCCTACCTCATGCCTTTTGCACACATTGTATATAGACTCCCCCCCCCTTTTTTTTCCTACTGTGTTATTGACTTGTTAATTGTTTACTCCATGTGTAACTCTGTGTTGTCTGTTCACACTGCTATGCTTTATCTTGGCCAGGTCGCAGTTGCAAATGAGAACTTGTTCTCAACTAGCCTACCTGGTTAAATAAAGGTGAAATAAAAAAAATAAAAAACATACTAAAACACAAGGCCGTGAGCAAAAGTAGACCTTACATAGCACCTCTTGTACTTACTACGGAAATTACCCTTGTTGTGGATATGTATCAGTTGACTTTCTTATGAATTTGGAATGACAGCATATACAGGTAAACCATCCGTATGAAAACCATAACCACCCCCAGGTACCACTCCATACAGGCAATTTGGATTACCAAAGGGGCAGTCAAGGGGTCCACCAACTGCATTGCATAACTGTCCATTTTCATCAGTATAGTGGCCTGGGCTACCCGGCACAGGATTAACTATCACCGGAGGGTCAGCTCTACTTACCCTCATCTGTTTAACAGTTGTCTGGATCACAAGTGATTTCACCAAGGGTAAAACACAACAAAATACAATACCCAGAGCCAATAACCCCCCCAGCATAATGGCCATCCTAGCAAACATAGCTCCCCATTTCCCCAATGCTAAGTCCAACCAATCCCAAACATGAGAGTCAACCCCAGCATTTGCCTTAACCTCTGCTCGTAACCCTTTAAGTTTAGCCATAGCGATTGCAAAGGATCCATTAGGCGCAGTGTTATTGGGAATAAAGGTGCAACAATCATCCCCGAACATAACACAAACTCCACCCTTCTCTGCCAAAAGCCAATTGAGAGCCTGTCTATTTTGCCAAGACATTGAACTGGTAACCTGTACCTGTTCCCCCAACGCCGTTAGAGCCGAGTCAGTATAATTAATGAATCTCTGTTGGTTATGATATATATAATTAATCCACTCAATTCTTATTAGGTGTCATCCACAAAAACATAGATTCAAATTCAGATTTAATTACATCTCTTGCTTTGAACTCCCGAGGTACCCCTGTAGGCTGTCCAATTGCATCAAGGTATACCTCAGTATTTTTCTCATACTCCCTCTTAACTCTAGAGTTATCATAGTCATCATGGGGTGATTTAATAATGGTTACCTGTTGAATTGCTCTAAGGTACAAAGACCCAATCCATCCATCTGGCAGTACATTCAACAGTTTGTTTTTACCACACATCCAGAAACTATCCCCAATACCTCTGTCTTGATATTTGAGCATAATAAGAGATGGCGCAACCTGAGTTATTGTACCACACAACCCTTTTCTATTCGCTATCAACCCTTTATCTTTATTTCTACGAGCCCCTGCAGTCTCTAGTACCCAAATAGTATCACATTCTACAGTGGTGTTTCCTACATTAATCCCTTCGGTGTTATGGCTGTAAAAACATTCATATATTCCTTTAATCACAGTGTTTCCATCTAACAAAGGTCCATTTAATTCAGTTCAAATGTTATAGACAGCACAATCCTTGTCACCCAACCCAGTGTTGTTCAACACAGTCCTGCCTCTAGTTCTCCCTCGAGCAATCCTACATTCTATGTCACACAAAGGAATGTAGTATTTTCTCTGAATACTGAACATTTTACATTTAACACATTTCTTCAAATGATGCAGGTTCAGGTACTGTCAAAAGATCAGACAAAGGTGATTTTCTACACAAAATACAATTGTCCATTCTGTGTTTGTTTGCCGTATACTTAGCCCATTTGTACCATTCGTTTTTCACCTCTTCTTCCTGTGTGGTGTCCTTGAGTGGTTCTGAGTCTGATATGTCTATGTCTGTCATCTTTGCAATGTTCTTGTCTTGAGGTGGGTCATTAGAGTTTGTAAAATGTCAGTAAAGAACCCTCCTGGTTCTGATGCTTTCTAGCTACCACAGGCTCTTCCTGTTTAGAATTGGCGTAAGACCAATTCTGAATGACTGAGGAACTACTCCCTTCAGTCAATCTTGTTCTCGTTATTTCACGTTCAATCTGATTCATGGTGCGCACCCACTCGTCTACTTCTTTGGTTAACGTCAGGTCACATCCTTTTGAGTCCCAAACAGCTTCTCCATTTGTTATATGATGCGTCCATCCACAGAGTGGCTCCTCCGGTACAGGTTTCTTCTTCCATACAGAACCTGTCCTTTGTTCCCCTGGTTCTGTTAGAATTTGTGGCGGAACATGAAACTTAAACCTGTCAAAAAAAATATCCTGTCTTTTCATCTTGTTTTTATCATTTATCTTGATCGTGAGTGTGTGCATCATTTCCATATTGTCCTTAGTTGTTCTCACTCTACCATTGTCACTGTTCTTTTGTGGTCCTAATTTCAATTGTTCATTATGGACACCAGGTAAGGGCTGAAAAGTCAATTGTGGGGAAATCCCCATTTCTTTCATCTTGCAAGATTTCTCCTTCTGCTCTTGGTAGGGCTTCTCCTCCGCTTTCTTCACTTGTTGTTCCTGATAAGGTTTCTCCTCCACTCTCTTCGCCTGTTGTTCCCTCCTCAGGCCGAACTGGGCTTCCATCTGGGAAGGTGTCCATTTCAGGGAAGAGATGTTCCCATTCTTTAGGCGATACCTTGGGGTCCCACTGTAGAGGCTTCCGTCAACAGAGTCTGCCCCAACAAGTATATCATCAGGAGTAGCAGACATGTTACCCTCCCCCCACTTCTGGGCTTTCTGGCCGTACTGGAGGAGGCTTTGGTTGTTTGTCTTATTTCTTTTCAGGCTCTTTTCCCCGGGTGCTTCTTCTGAGTGCGTTAGTTGATGCACTCGTTGTATCTGGTCTTCCATTTTCTTGATTCCTCCCCGGCGCTTTGATCGTTTCCGCTGCTCCTGCTCCCTCCGGGGTCCCGCCTGGTGAATCGGCATCCTCTGTGTCCTCATCTCTGTATGATTGTGTCCTTCTCTCCGTCGGGACTCGGGTACAGTGGTTTAGATGATACCACGTCTTGCTTCCTTTCACTTGGACGGCCGTGTTTGTGGCTGTTGCCACCTCGTGGGGTCCTTCCCTCCTCGGCTGATCCCACTTCCTTCGGGAACACTCGAACGTAGACTGGATCTCCTGGTATCACTGGGAGAGGTCCTTCTGGTCCCCTTGGATCATCAGATGTGGAACCTCTCATCCTGGTTCAGGTTTCTGCCTTCTTTCTGTGGGGCATTCAGACTTAGACTTATGGCCTCTGTTCTATGACTACACCATACATTCTCTTACTTCCATCACTCATCACACAAACTGACATTCCAGCTGAAGCTGGCGAACCCTTCTCCATCTGGTTTCCTAAACATAATACTTGGAAAACAAAGGACAAAACATAACAGTATTGACAATGTTATGTGTTATGCATGACTGTATTCATGAATACTTAAATCTGAGACATGACAATTCCCACTCTCTCTTCACCTGACTCTATGCCTCCAGGATACTTTTCTGCTGGACTCCACAAAAATGGAAGCCCTAATTAGCTTCCTCGTGCTTTTATCCAGTCTTCCCATTTCGGCCGCAGGTTCTGAGAGGTGTTCCCAAATCATGTCATTTTTTACTTAGTTCCCCTTTTGCTCTATTTCAACTGATAAGCATGTGCATAACCTTTTAATCAACATAATTTCTTCTTGAAGTAATTCAACACTGAATGGGGCTTCCACATCGAGCCTTCAACATGTGGTTTAGAGTACAACTACCCTAACATCTATCCTTATTCACATGATGCATGATCAAATAAAACAAATAACCCCCAAACTCAACCCAGTATGTCTACAGTGGAATCTAGTCTCTCTCTCTCTCT
The DNA here is from genome assembly GCF_034236695.1 of Oncorhynchus nerka. NCBI lineage: Eukaryota > Metazoa > Chordata > Actinopteri > Salmoniformes > Salmonidae > Oncorhynchus > Oncorhynchus nerka. The sequence continues at coordinate 364,649 of NC_088402.1, forward strand.
CTCTCTCTCTCTCTCTTTTGTTTTGTTTCACGTCCTCTGTCTTGGTGTTTTCAAGCTCACCCATTATTCAGCTGGACCTTAGTTCTTGTGAAACTTATGCACCCATCAAAGAGAGACATGACGATCTTTACCACTGCAGGTGCTGTAAGAAGTATATCCCCAGCCTGGTGTATCTTGACGTACACTCAGTCTCCAGAATTCAGCCCATGCCCTTCCATCTGGCGTCTTATGTGCTGTCTTTTCCTCGGGACATACACACTAACACATGGGTTATTTCCTGACAACAGACTTTCTTAAATAACAGCCCTATGTAAACATTCTGTCTCAAATAACTGGCCTCTTGCCACAAAAATATTAGCCAAATTATGGTCCCTACAGCAACTGCTGTAAGAATAACATGTAATCAGTCAAGTGTCTTCCAGTTGAAAGAATATCCAATCCTAACAAAACTAAGTCCTAAGCTTCTTCAAAATGCCACTACTTATTACTTTTACCATAATCTAGGTATGTGTAATGTTCTATTTACTTTTAGAATTGTCCCTATATTTAGGGATAGGGTTAGGGTTGATTATGTGTGGGTTATTTTTAAGTTGTTGTATTGACTGTCTTTCTACGTGTGTGAGGTTATCCTCCCTATCTGTGTGAGTCTGATGGTTGTGAAGTGTGTTTTTGTCTATTCTGATTAGTCTCCTGATTCTACCATCTATCTGGGAGGTTTTAGGTTCCCGGGTAGATGGTAAAGTAAATGGTAGGTGATTGTCATCTGTGTTGTAGTCAAAATAGTCCAACAGTTTAAGTCTTCTATGATATTTGTGGGTGTCCCTTTGAAGTTCCTCCCAATCAAATTTGTTTGGGCGAGGGATGAATGTCAACCCTCTCTCCAGGAGCTTTACCTGTGCTGCTGTGGGTATGAAGGATTTGGAAAGATTCATGATATTAGTTGCTGACTGGTCCGCTGCTCCCCTTGGTGGAGGATCTGCACTGGTTATTAGGGAAGGAAAGAGATTGCAAGAATTTATTTCTATCCAAACTGTGGCTTGTGGTTAATGTAAATTTAACTGTCTACACCAGTGTTGAAAGATGAGGTCTGCTGTGGTGGATGTCCAGTGTATGAGATCTGTTGTTGTGTGAAATGTGTCTTGTGGAATCTCTAATAGGGTTGGGTAGTTAGTGGTAATGTAAGCGTTGATGAGCTTAAGGTTTCTCTTCTGCTGTGGAGTAAGAAGAGGTGAATGGCTGATGACAGGAATGTATATTGTTGCGTTTAGAAATGTTTTCTTTGCCTCCTTGTGCATACCTGACAACTGTTTTAGTGATGTTTGGAATGGGTCATGATCCTTGTTGTTCAAGCCCACCGAGATAACAACAGTCGCTGTGTTTGTATGTATGGGGGTTTTCTCCAGTACCTTTATGAAATGATAGAATGTTGCCCCTGGGTAACGTCTACTTGGATGTTGGGGTTATTGAATTGTGGGATCCGGTTGAGGTTTGAGTCTCCTATGATAAGTGTTGGTGTGTGTCCCTCAATGTTCCAATCTGCCACCTTGTAGTTTGGCCTAGCCTTGTGATAGAAGGATTTTTGGGGAGGGTGTGTGGGTTTAGGCTGTGGTTGGGGTTGAAGATGGGGCTGTGGTGGGGATGATGGTGGGTATTTTGAGGCGCCAGTTGTACAGGGACCCTGGACAGGCAGAGGCACAGCTATATTTGTTTTTGTGGGGGTTCGGATTTGGGAGCTTTGGGGTGTTGCCCATTGTCTTGCCCTTTAATCATCGTCATATGCCCCTTGAGTTTCCCTGTCCTTGTCTGTACCCCTTGCCTGGCGCCTCCTGTGGGTGAAAGAGGAGCAGATGTAATTATGTCTCTTAATAATATTGATACATTACTCTGTACTCTTTTGCAGTTAGTGTTTTGTTTAATGGGTGTAGCTGTAAGTGTACAAGTTTCTGTTTGACTGTTGACTGTGTGGTGAACCTGGGCTATGATAGGGGTGACCGCTTAAGGGGTAGGGGGGCCCACTAGACTTTTCCATTTCTCCTTTCCAGTTGTAGGGGTTGCTATTTTTGCCTCCTTTTTGATTGGAAAGGGAAGATTCAGTGGATGTTGAGTGAAGATGTGTTTTGGAAAGAGTCTATGTGAAGGTTATAGGTTTCACTCAGGGTCGGTTGTTTTCCCAGTGATAGTGTCCGTAGGTATGATGGTTGTCTTTTTGGCAGGGGGTGAGGTTTTGATAGAGGTGGAAATTCCTCTGCTGAGGAGAGAAGGGGCACTGGGTTTGGAATTGAAGTTAGTATCGTTGGTCGGGAAATTTGTAGTGGGGTGTGTTCTATTGCTGGAAGTGTGTGGTTGGTCTCTTATTGTTTTGGTCTGTATAGTTGTTTGTTGGGGAGAGGAAGTGGCCTGAGGGGGTTTCAAGGTGGTTTCGACTCTAATGATGGTGGTGGGTGTCAATTTATGTTTGTACCTCTTATGTGCCCAGCCTATTGCGATTGTCAGTGCCAGAGTGTTGGGTGTGTTTATTTGTTGTGTAATGGTGTCTGTGATTGACCGGTAATGTGCCTGTAGTATGTTCATGTTGTTTTGCATCCACTGGTGTGTGTTTTGTGATCATTTTATTGTGGTGTTGTCTGTGGGTGAAGATGGTTTGATAAAGTTGGTGACACGATGCACCAGTCTCATCATGCCAGTAGGGAATGTCTGGTTTTTAAATGCTTTCTCCACCACCTCCATGTGGCTGTCTGTATGCGTAGGGTTGGGTTTGGGGTTGTGGTATCCTATCATGTGACCTGGTCTTTAAATTAATTAATGCCTGCATTGTTACTAAACCCTGAGGCTAAAATACCTAAATACTGCGCTTCCTAGTTAATACACTACAATCAGGTTGTTCTCAGTCGAGGAGGACCGGACAGTGTAATTTAAAAATCAGGGCAATACTATATTTAAAAAAAGATGTGAAGGCCTGAACAGCACGATACTTTTTGTGCTGCTCAGGACCAGTCCTTACCGCCTTGTTATTTTGTCTGCCGGGTTTATTGAAATATGGAGGCAGAGATGAGGTTACGATTGTTTCTTGGCGTTCCCGAATTCCAGGACTGGGGCTGTGATCCGTTGTTCTTTCGCCGTGTTCTTTGTAGACCGGGATATTGCGATGGAGATGGATATGAGGTTACGATTTCAAAGAATGGGGCAGTAATCCGTTGTTCTTTCTGGGTCCAATCCTGTTAAAAGATCTGGTTCCACAGGTTAAAATCCCGATTGTTTCCCCAAGTGTCTGTGCACCTTAGGCAATGAGCTCCCCCTTACCCCTCCATCTTAACTCTAAAACGTAACTTTTAATTATATTGGTTAAAATCAAAAAGGTGATTAACAGCCAAGCAATGTTAAAATCCACTGAAGTCCTGTTTGCAAAACCCTAACGTTTCGAAGAGTTTTCTGCTTCTTCAGAGGGATCTTTTCCTCGACCGAGAACCCCCGCACCTTTTAAAATGGGCGCAATTAGGAGGGAGAGACCCAGCCACTGCGCCCAAATTGGGCGTTTCTATCTTTCTGTTATCTATTGGTTCAATTTACCAGCGGGAGATACTCAAAGGCGGGAAATGTATGGCATTACAAGGGCTTATATGTTGAGCTGTGGTTTCCTCCTTCATGAGGTTATTGGTGGGTTCCGGGGAGAAGGCAGAGGTGTTGAAGGTATCCCAGTCTTTATCCATAATTTCTTTGATCAGGGGGGGTAGGTCTGCATTTTGGGGAACCCATCTTGAGGGTGTGCGTAGCTGTGCTAGTTTATCTCTGTGGTCTGTGGTTTTGTGTGGTAGTGGTTCCAGCTGGTGAAAGAACATGGCTACTTTAAGTTTGTTGTGGTAGTTGTTGATTTCAGTTTGTAGTGTGTTGTGGGTGCTGTACCCGTTTTTGGTGGTAGGGATGTAGGTGAGGCCTTTGTGTAGGAGTTTGAGTTCCGTGGAGGTAGGGATGAATAAGTGTGATAGGTTGATCACCTTGGAGCCTTTAAGGACCGGAACTATGTCGATAGATATTAAGGTAGGTGTAAGTGGAGCTCCCTTGGTTTCAGGGGTAGGTGTGTGCTTGTTGTCTCCAACTGGATGATCTGTTTATTTGGTGAGGGTTGTCCTGTGGTGGAGGGTAGGTTTTTGTTCGTATTTTATGTTTGGTGGGAAGGGATGGTGTTGTCTTCAGCGTGGGTATGTGTGTACTCCCCCTGGTCAGGGTAGGAGAGGTGATGTGCTATGTGGTGTGGTGTGTCCACCATTTCCAGATGGCTGTGGCAGTCGTGGGGGTCCAGTGGAGGCAGTCCTGGAGGGTGTGGAATTCGGTGGTGGGTAGAAGGGGGATGTGTGGGTGGTTTTTGATATATCTGTTAAGGGTGTCCAGATTGATTCTCTCCTCCAGTGGCATTTTTGGGGAGTGGTTGATCAGTGGGATGAATATATCTGCGTTGGGGAAGGCTAGGGTGGCCGTGTAGTAGAGGTTGGAGATGTTGGCGTGGTGTTGGGTGGCGTTCCCTGTTGTTGAGGCCGAAGGAGAGGATCAATTTGGTGACCAGGGGTTCTCCCTTGGGTAGGAGGAGTTTGATCATCCCTGTTGCGTGTTCGATTAGGGCTTCTGGGTAAGCTTCGATTTGGGTCTGGTCTGAGTGGATGAGGGGTAGTTTGCAGATGTTTGAATCGCCCATGATAAGGATGGTGCGGAGTGGTTTGATTCTCCAACTGCTTTTGTTTATTTTGTGTGGGTTTCTCCTGAAGTAGCTGTTGTTGGCTATGTAGGGAGGTGTCGGTGCCGGTGGTGTCCTGGGGAGGTCTGAGGATGGGGTAGATGTCGTCATGGGTACCGGGAGACCGGTCATGCTGGTAGAGGGTTGGGGGGTGGTAGTTGCCCTATCCATGGGTTTGTGGTTTTTTAGTAGTTGCCTCCGTGATGGTGGGGGGGGGGGTCGCAGGAGTCTCTTCCCCGGGTTTCGTGGAGTATTCCTGTGGTTTGGTGTTTTGTGGAGAAGAGGGATCTCTGCTTGTAGGGGTGGTTTTTTTTGTATGGAGGTGGCCTGAGTGTTGTCCTGGTGTAGGGTTGTGGATCGTGGGGTGGTGGCGAGGGTGTTAAGTTTTTCCACCTGTGAAGCTGCGTTCATGACTGCCTCGTCTTCGATGACGTTCAACTCCAACAGGTACTGTGGGGATGGTGGTTGGTAGGGGTGTAGTGGTGAGAGCGGTGGTCCTGCGAGTGCGGGTGGATTGGTGGGGAGGTATGGGTCTGTGGCTGCCCATTTGTTGATGGTTTCTTCTATCCCCTGGGATTGGGGAGGATGGCGATTCTTCTTTTTCTGTGGTACGGGGCTGGTCAAGGATTTCCGTGGCTTAGGTAAGCCTTTGGGGATGTGCTGTGGCTGGGTTGTAACCTGTTCCAGCTGATTTTTATGACATTCCACCCTGGTTTGGGTATGGGATGGTATAGAAAGATCAGAGGCCACCTTAGCACTCTGCCTCTGCTCCTTTCCCTCAATTACCCTGGTCAGGGTATGATCTTAGGTTAGGAGGGTTTGTGTTCCCTGAAGGGAGCCCTCCCTGTGCCACCCTGGTCAGGGTATGGGTGGGTCTCTGGGTCCCCAGGTATGGTGGGGGTAAGCCGCTTTCTGTGAGAGGGTGCCTTGGTCTGTAGTGTTGGGTTGGGGAGATGTTTTTTCCCTGGGGTGGTGTTGGATGTTGGATCCCGAAGGGAGGGGGTAGATGCCTTTTTGGATGGGTGCCGTTCTGATGTGAGGCGTCTGTTGGTTCGTGGAGGAGGTGGGGTGCTCCTGGTGTGTTTTGTTGGTGTGGCTCCCTCATGCTCGTCCTGGTTGTTGGGTTGGCTGAAGGTAAGCAGGGGCTTGAATTGGCTCAGGTCTCTGGTTGGCCAGTACCCGTAGAAGTTAGGGAGAGAGTATCCTATATCCTGTAGGAGGCGATCCAGGAGTGGTCCGCTGAGGAGTTTCTGGGCCCAAAGAATACCTAGGTACCAGGTTTCCTGCCAGTCGGAGCATGATGGTGTGTTACAGAGTAAGGCGTAGGTTTTGGCTACCTCCTCCCTGTAGTGCTGTTGTAGGATCTGGTGGCTGGATTCTATCCAGAGTGAGGAGGCCAAGGAGAGTGCCGTCAGTGTGGTGTCAGATGCTCCTGCCGGGGTGAAGGTTGCCGTGAGTATCCTGGCCTTGTGGATATATCCGGGAGGTAGGTTGCTACCTGAGAGGTAATAACTAATGGCTTCTAGGTGGTGTCTGGCTCTGATGAGCTTGGAGAGTGTCCGTGCTGTGGCGTTAAGGCTGGTAGAGGTCTGTGGTGCCCCGATGGTGTAATGTAGTGTTGATGGGTCAGTGGTTGGTGAGACCAGGTTGTCCCGGGGGCTCGAAGTGGTGGTAGTGGGGACCTGCTGCTCCGCTGGTTTGGCAGTACTTCTGGGGGTGGAGCAAAATGTAGAAGTATCGGTCCCGTGGTGCTGGGTAGGTGGGGGTGTGGGGCTAAGCTGGGTGTGCTGTATAGCCGGGTCCGTACGTTGGGTCCGGGCAGTAGGGTGTCTGGAGATTGGTTTAAGGCGAGTATGGGGACCCCAGGTGTGTGGCTTCAGTGTATGATGTCCATCCCTGTGGTCGTGGGGTTTTGGGGTATCTGGGGTGGAGAGGAGTCTGTGGTGAGTGTAGCTCCTGGGTATCCCTCCGGTGTGTCCAGGCCCGTAGAAGGTGGACCGGTGCTTGGTTGGACTGTCCCTGTGTGAGGGATTGTGTTTTGGGTGGTCCGTGTGCCTTCTAGGTCGCCTTTGGAATGGTGTGTGGTGGTGCTGTTCTGTGGGGAGGGGGATCTGTGTCCTGTAGGTCTCCTGGAGTTGGATGGCGTGAGGTAGGCTGTAGAGTGTGTTGGCCGGCTGAGAGCTGTATCCTTGCGTCCCAGTTTGGGTGGGGTGGGAGTGTAGTAATCCGTTGGCTGGGTCTGGTCATCCCTTTTGGAGCCGTGAAGAGGTTCTACCTGGTGGGAGAAAAGAGACCAGTTGGTGTGGGGTATTTCTACCGGTGTGTGGGAGCCTGAAAAAGAGATTTGAGGTTAGGCGAAGTCGACGTTCCTGCAATGAGACTAGGTTGCCAGTCGAAACTTTTTTCGGCTGGCCCCTCTGAGCGTCTCTTCTTAACAGGTGTAGAGGGTCTAAGTGAGTATCTATGCCCTGTCAAAAAATGTTGGGCCCGGTTTGTGGTGGAGTAGGGGTCTGAATTGCCATCAGAGTAGAGTGCCCGGGGTCCTTGTTGTCTCGTAGATCTTCCATTGTAGTGTGTCCCTGTGTAAAACTCAAAATAAGGGTAAGAGAAAAGTACAAATGAAAATAGGTAGCCAAAAGGAGGTACCCCCGAAGTCCGTGTGGAACCTGCCTTCTTTACAGCTGCACAACGGGTCTAGGGGTAGCCCAGCCACGACGCGTTTCTGCCTTACTCTGCTTCATCAGGTGGCAGGGAGGAGGAAAGAAAGGTGCAAAATAGTTGCACTTGGTCGTAGTACGGTAAAAAGGCTGTATTTTGGACCAGAGAAAATGGGGTGTGTGTGTGAGTATATGTGTAGTTGAGGCTCGATGGTCTGGAGGTCTATGAAGGTCCGTTGAAAAGATTCTCTGAAGGGTGGGTTCCGTGATGTAGGAGTACATAGATTAGGGAAGAAATCGCAAGGATTAAAAAAGCGGCTCAGAGTGGTCCAGATTCGGGGTGTAGCATGAAGCTTTAGGGGCCTTTTGTTCAAAAGGAGTAGACTTTGGAGATGAAATATTCGTAGGGAGTGTAGAGTACCAGCTGGCGGCTTGGTCCAGGTGGGGTGTATCTAGGGTGTAGCATGGAGCTGGGGTCTGGTCTTTAAGCAGGAGTCGTCATCATTGGTGAAGTTATTTTGTAGAGGTCCAGCTTGTGTCTTCTCCAGGTGAAGTGTCTCCAAAAAGTGTTCCGGCGGAATGGCTGAGGGATGCTCCTCTTTTATAGGGAATAAGGGGGGCGTGGTTTGCCAGGTAGGTCGAATCCTATTGGTGCATGAGGTGTGCATGCGGTGTTCATGTGAGAGGTATGGCCGTGGCTCGTCCAATGAGATCGCTTTGTTTTTGGGAAGCAGCGTCTAATAGTCTGTTAAGTGATGGGAAGGACTCCATCGTTGATTCCTATGGGGAATTGTATAGGAGAAGTAGACACTTTGCTTTTGGGGTGCTGTTTGGGTTGTGGGTGTCAGAGAGGTACCAAGTGAGTTTTAAGTAAGACTAGAAGTCTTAGGGGGCAAGATGAGCCATACGGGGAGTTCCTGTGATGTGTAGAAGAATGATAGAGCCTCCTGTGAAAAATGTGTTTGACCTTTGTGTCACCATTGACTTGTGTTAACGTTGGGAGCGGTCTGCTCTGGTTGAGGGTTTGGAAGTACCCGAATGTGAGGTTCTGTGGGTCCAGGAAAGGTAGAGGGTAGAGTGGACATCTGTAGGTTCCTGTAGAATCTATTTTTTGGTCTTTTGTGGTGTTAGAGGGCTTAAACTTTGTTTCTTTTTTGAAGGGTAGTTGTAGGTAGGGTTACTAGGGGGGTGTTCCCTTTACCCGGATCGAAAATGGTGCTGTTTTTGTCTTTTTTAGTTGGCGCTTATTAGCGGAGTTTTACCTTCCTGTCCACTTGGGTTCCCGGATATGTGGTAGATTTAGCCGTTTTGTCGTGTTTCCGTCCACTTGGAGTATGGGATGTACGGATCCGAAAAACTTTCTTTGCTGTTTCCAATGATGTGTGTCCTCCGGAGTTGGTGTAACCTGTCCTGTAGGGGGATACTTACCCGGGGGGGTTAGGGTTAGGGCGTTAGGGTTAGGGGGTTAGGGTTTAGGGTTAGGTTCAATAAGTGACAGACGAATCTGGTGTGCACTGGCACAGGCAACCCCTTTAGGATAAATAGGTAAGACGTATGTATAATATACTTTAAATTACTAAAAAAAAGCTATAAAAGGAAGACCAGAGTCCGACATTAAAATGGGGCTTAGGTTAAAAGCCAGAAATACTAAACTAAGAATAAAGGCCAAGTGCCAAGTTCAGAGCAGTGGTCTAGAAGAAAAAGTTCGATATGAGAATCTAAAGATAAAAATAGATATGGAGAGTGAAAGATTCAGATTAAATATGGGAGTGTGGGGACATAGGGTTAGGGTTGGGAATAAAGCTGAACATTTTAAAACTATAAATTAAGGTCAGAATTCAGATTGGGGTCCCATAAGGGTCAGGATCAAAGTACAGGTCAAGGTTGAATCAAGATCAACTATGCGGGTCTAAAGGTCTAAGGTTAGGCATGAGGGTCTCAAGGTTAGGGTGAGGGATTGGGGTAAATAGGGGTTAAGGTTAGAATTCAGGTTAGGGTTAGGGTCTACAAGGTGAACCACCCAATGAATACAGAAATAAAAAATAAAAAAGTCCATAGTGCCATCAAACAAAACTCAAAGTATACAAACAATAAAATAAAACCACGCTAAAAGATCAAGGATGAAAATAAATGCCATCGTTTTTTTGGTCAGTGAGTAGATCCATAAATAAATAATTAAATAAGAAATAAGCAATCATAAGTGCTATCAGACAATGGCAAATCCACCATGGACCAGTCAAAAATAAATAAGTAATACAATAAACAAACATTTATAATGAGTGGCTCTCCACAGGCCCCCACCACCTCCCTTCTTCCCTCCCCCACCCCAAATAGCCCATGTCAGTACACCGAAGATGACCCCTTCCATCAGTTAGGGGTTAGGGGTTAGGGTTAGTTTCTAGTTTTGAGTCGGTTGATCCACTTCCATCTCTGACACGTGGAAGCCGAAGGGGGGGAAGGGAGGGGTGTGCACTCCACATCATATACGGCGCGGCCGGCCAAAGTAGTAGGCCCCATGGTTGCCCACTTGTAGATTAACCCGTTGGTTGGGTTTAAAGACTGTCTGTAGGGTTAGGTATGGTTTTTAGAATGGTTAAGGTTAGGGTTAGGTTTAGGTTGAGGTATAGTTTTTTAGAATGGTTAAGGTTAGGTTTAGGGTTGGGTAAGTTTTTTTTTTAGAGTGGTTAAGGTTAGGGTTAGGGTAAGGTATAGTTTTTTAGAATGGTTAAGGTTAGGTTTAGGTAGGTCTGTCAACTCGACGTAGGATCAGGCAAAATCCCTTGAGTTGCGCACTTTATGCAGGTTTGGTCCTCGGTTGGTTGCCATGTGTCCATATTGAGTGGTGTGGTCATGATGTCTAGGTCCGCTTGTCAACGGATGTGGAAAGCATAGTGCAACCTAGGAGTTTACTCCCCATCGGATCCTTTTCTCTTAGCTCCATGTTGTCTATGTATTTACTTCCGTGTTCGTCAGTCTTTAGGTCCTGGATGTTTTCAATCATGTTGTGTAATTCAGGAGTTATTCCCTTCCAGGATCCTAACTCTGAATCAGCCCATGTCTAGTCGAATCCAGCTGGTCTGTATGGGTATACTCGGCGTAGGATCAGGCAAAACCGTCGAGTTGCGTACCTTATGCAGGTCCGGGCCTCAGTTGGTTGCTATGTGTCCCTGTCAAGTGGTTAGTCTTTAAACTACCAGTGGTTTGAGCAGACAAAAACCCAGAAGGCGAGCCCTCTCTACGGTTGTCATGCATCCGCTCTTGGAGTTCCGTCCTGTGTTTCGGTAGGTGTATGGAGGTTTTAGGATCAGGCAAATCTTCTCTGGTTTTCGTATCGTACGTCTGCCAGTAGTAGAAGTTGATTGCCATGTGTCCATCCCCACATCTCAGTCGTAGGTAATTCAGTGGTTTGGGTGATAGTGACCAGTGGAGCTACTCCCTTCCAGGATCGTAACGTTTCCAGAGGTATATCCTCCCTAGACAGGGATTTGTTCGTAGTCCAGGTAAAAAAGTGGATCGGTTGTCCAGGCTTAGTGCGGCGGGGTAAGGGATCCCCCAGTGAACATTTGTGGGATCCAATTCTCCGCCAGACATTATCTGGGCACCCCAGGGGTTACACGGCAGATGCGAACCTCCAGGCGCAGCGCCCGACCCGAAAGCCCCACTTTTAGTTGCCCCAACCCGCTAGGATGAAACACTCGCTACTGAACATACTGCCAATCCAGCTCTAATCTGGGGTAGATAGTCGTCCAGCGCGGTACGTGAGTCTCCTGTTTATATGGGGCTGGGAGGGTTGTGCCGATAGGTCTGCCAACAGGACCAAGAGGGGTCCTGGAGGAGTCCGGTCTCTACCATTTCCTCCAGTCTTCTTGCTTGGTGTATGGTCGGGCCTAATTGCTTAGGGTCTACTCGCTGCGGGTGAGTCGCCAAAGCCATGGTCCCCAGAGTAGTTGGAGAAAAAAGGTTCTCGTCCGTTGGGGGTGCTGGTGGGTGTAGATGAGGGGTATTTTGGAAGGATGGTGGGTTGGTTCAGGGTTTATTAGTTGTAATTTAGTTATTTGATTCTATTTTATTGTTTATTTTCATGAAGGCCCATGGTCATGGTTCAAGAAACTTTTTTTTATTTATTTATTTATTATTATTTATTTATTTTAGTTTAATTGTTTCCTATTGGTCAAGGGTCCATAGTCAAGGAAACCCCAAGAGAAGAAAATTAAATGTTTTGTAAAATATAAATTGTTTCCCTAGTGATTATTGGTACAGGATCCGAGGGATCATATAGGATAAATATAAAGAACATGTTTAAGAGTCCGTGGTCACGGTAACTCTGAAATGCTAGTAAAGATCTCTGTTTACGGTCCTAATGGCCACCAATCTATTTTTAGGGTAGCCTACTGGTAAAAGGGCCCTGTGGTGCGATGGCTGAGTGCCAGTGTCTCTCCGTCAGTAGGGTTGGGACCAAGGATGGGGTGGGGATACACATGCATACACACATGAACATAAAAGGGGATGTGCCTATACACATGTTTTTTACATATACAAAAGCATACACATACATCCCCACAAGCGGTGTGAGGGATAACATACAACGTCACACTCTACTACATCCTAGTGTGTGCATATATATGAGAGCTGTGTAAAAATCCAATTAAGGAAAGAAAAGTGTACAAATAAAAAAGTAGCCAAAAGGAGACTCCTCCGACGTCTGTGTGGAATCTGCCTTCCTTACAGCAACACTACAGATCTAGAGGAGTCCCAGCCACGACGCGTTTCTGCCTTACTCGGCTTCATCAGGTACCAGGGAGGAGAATATATAAATAAAATTGAAATAAAAGGTGCAAAAAGTAGTCAAAATGTATGTATATATATCTACATGTACTGTGTAATTTACTTGCCTTGAATGTAGTCCTGGTTGGGTGTGTGGAGCGAAATGCTGCCTGTCCGGTGGTCTCCCTGTAAAGTTGTGAGGAGTGCTACCTCTCTGGTGTGTGCATGTGTGGGCCAGGTGGCTTAGGGTATTTGGATTGGTCTGTACTGTTACTAGGTAGGATAGCCGCCAACAGGTTGTCGTGTGGAGGGTTCAGATAAAGGTGAGAGTGGAATGGGGATGCAGTAAAGTGGATGGGCAGTTAGAGTAGAGGTCAAGCACACCTAACAACAATACAATGGAGACCCAATGTGATAAAAGTTCAACCTTGTAGTGACACAATGTTTTCAAAATGTTATTTGGTATGAATGAAGAATAGAGTGTGACAAAACAGAGGGGACACAATACATTGTAAGGGACAGACAAGGTTAACAACATGAGGTCAGGTACAGATACATGTACACACACACATACACAGAGGGGTTAGGACTGGGGTTGCAGTTCGGGTTAGGGGCTAGGGTTAAGGTTAGAGTTTGTTAGGAATGGTAGGGGTTAGAATGGTTAAGGTTAGGGTTGGGATGGTTAAGGCTAAGGTTGAGGTCAGAGTAAGAATGGTTAAGGTTAGGGTTAGGTTTAGGGTAGAATGGTTAAGGTTAGGGTTAGAATGGTTAAGGCTAGAGTAAAGGTCAGATTTAGAATGGTTAAGGTTAGTGTTACAGTTTGGGTTAGGGTTAGAATAGTTGAGGTTGGGGTTAGGAAAAAATTGCCCTGGGATTAGGCTTTATTAAAGTGGGGTTAAAATTAGGATTCTATTTAAGGTCAGGATTAGATCTGGGGTCATTGTCAGGGCTGAGGTTAAATTTAGGATTGGGGTTAAGGTTAGAGCTAGGGTGGGGATAGCTACAGTTAAGCGTGGGGTTAAGGTCAGGGTTAGGGTTATAGTCAGAATTAAAATGAGGTTTTAAGCTTAGGTTTAGTCTTATAGTTAGGGAGAGCCAAGGGGTTAGGCTTGGGGTCCAAATTAGACCTAAATTTGAGGCTGGGGTTGAAATTGGGTTCGGTATTGGGGCCGAAGTTTGGGGTTTAGGGATTTAAATAGATTTAAGGTTGAGATTGTGGTTAAGATTAGGAATGTGATACTTGGCTAGGGTTTGGAGTGAGATTGCTCAGGTTAAGGTTAGGGTAAACTGGGATTAGGATGGTTCAGGTTTACTGTTCAGATCCAGGTTGGGAGGGTTAGGGTCTCTAATACTTTTCATTAAGACCTGTGGGAATACAAGTACCCAATGTTTTGATCCAACTTCGCTCCTTGATCTGTCTCTGTTTTAGCGACCACCCTTGGTTAGATTCCAACCCTGCTATTCTTAACTGGACTACTGGATGAGATCTAAAGTGGGTGTATAATGTGGTTTTAACTGACTCTTTACTTATATGATATAGGTGTTGTTTGAGTCTGGCTTCCAGGGAGTTCCTAGTTTCTCCAATATACAATTTCCCACATTTCAGACACTCAATTCCATATACAATGTTGGTGGTCTTCAATTGGAATCCCTCCCACACTGGGGCCCCTAGACCCGACCATTTATTCTGAATATATTTAACTTGTCTAAAGTGTGGTCCCCGCCGCCCCAGCTTCTCCTTGAATCCAGAGTGTACCAGCACATCTTTCAAAATTTTATTTCGCCGATATGCTGATATTACTCTGAACTGTTGGAGGGTGTCCCCATCCTCCCTTGTCTGTTTAAAATGATCCTTCACTATGGAATTAAACTTCATAGAAGACTGTGAATACGTGGTGACAAATGGGATAATACAGCAATCATTGTTAGTCCTCCCGTGTATAGGCTCAGTTGCCACCATAGTGTTCACCTCCGCTCTTATAGTGCGGAGGAAACGTTTTAAGTATCCTCTGGGTCTAAGAGCCTTAAAAAGAATTCCTATAGCCTCATTTACATGTTTTTCCTGTGTACAAATCCTATGAAATCTTATAAGCTGCGACTTTATCAACCCTCTGTAGGTGTGTTTTGGGTGAAAACTGGAATTATGTAAGAGGGAATGAGTGTCCGTGGGTTTAAAATAAACCTTTGTTGCTAATTGCTTCAGGTTATCACTCCCCTCTACAAAAAATACCTCTGTATCCAAAAATTCTATTCGTTCCGGCTGAACGTTGTATTTAATCGTAATCGACGGATGATGTGTATTCAAAATCCTCACAAATTCCATAAAATCTGAGGAAGAATGTGTCCATAACCCAAATATATCATCTAGATACCGTAAATACAAGGATGGAAGCTTTATGCATTTTGGGAGGGCAGATTGTTCCCATTGTGCCATATAAATATTGGCATATGATGGGGCAAACTTCTTCCCCATAGCTGTACCATGAATTTGGAGGAACCAATCCGAGTTGAACTCAGTCATTTCTTGTTAAACTAAGTTCCAATAGTTGTAGCAAAGCCCCATCTGGTCTCTCTGGGTCTGGATATTTATGGAAAATATTTCTGATTGCTCTGAGACCCAAGTTGGTGTCGATATTAGTATACAAGGAGTCAATATCAATTGAAAAAAACAGTTTCTTTAGGCACACTAATTCCTTTCAATTTTGTCACATTCGTATGTATCCTTAATGAAACTTTGATGTTTCCGTGACAGGGGATTTATGAAATAATCCAAATACTCTGCTATTCTATAAGATTCCGAACCACAATCCGATACAATCGGCCTACCACATGGAACCTCTGAGGGAATGGTCCAAGTCTCAGGAGGTTTGTGGATTTTAGGCAACAAATAAAATTGTCTGGGGCATGGGGTATCTGGTCCAAATAGATGAAACATTTGTTTGTCTGTAATGTAATTATTCTCATGAAGTTCCCCTATAATCTCCCTCATTTGTCTCTGGGTCTCCTGCTGCAATGAGTGAGTCAGTGGCCTATAATGTTTAGAATTACTCAACTGCCTGTTCGCCTCTGTCATTTTGGATAAAACCCAGTATCTGATAATCTTTGATCCTTTATCCGCTGGTTTTATAATTATGTTTGAATTCTTACTTAAGGAATTTAAGGAATTCCGTTCTTGTTTTGTAAGATTATCCTTTCCTGCCATATAGAACCTAAATGTACTAAAGGAAGTAGAGTCCCTTTGAATTAAAGTCTGCATCGTATTAGACACTCCCTGTAGCTTAGGCTCCCAGTGTGATGGACCAATAAATGGTACTCTTTGGTTGTCAATATTATAATTAAAATGATCAAGTAATTTTAATTTTCTATGGTAAGTGTGCAAATCCCTCCTGAGCTCCATACGATCGATCTTAGCGGGTGTTGGAATAAACATAAGGCTCTTGTCATCCACCATGTCATCCATCAAAACACATTATTCAATGGTAGTATTAGGCTATCCCTGTTATTCCCAGTCATCTCCAATCCCCCCGCTGTTAAAAGTACATTTGAGTGCTCTCTACCTGGGATTATCAAGGCTGGGACTTTAGGTGGGGCCAGATTCTCTCTTGGTCGTTGAGTTTGGGGATTAAATATCTCCTTGCTCTTCTTGATTGTTGGGGTAAGTCTGAAGCTAGTCCCTCCACTCTTTGCAGGGCCTAATTTCCAAGGGGTGAGACAGGTTTCCCATAAGAGGGGAGATAGTTGGTTAGTAGGTGAGCTCATAGGGGGAACCACTCTACGGGGAGAAGTAGGCCCCACATGAACCTCCACCTGTACCTCCCTTCCCTGTATACCCCCAACCAACCCTGTGGTATTGCTGTTGGTAGTCAGGCTATGGATAATCGGTTTGTCTACAGGAATACTGGAAGACTGTTCCTTAACCATATTACCCCTTACCGAGTTGTCACTCGATCCCCCTGGAGTATTCCTGCATATTCCAGAGTCCCTGTGGGCCTTGGCTCCCATTAAGGCCCTGCCAGTCGGTGACTTGCTAGTCACTGCAGCCGCATAACTGGAATTAGCCTGATGAGAGGTTATCCGTTTAGTAGAGGCAAGTGGGTCAATGGGTTTTTTCAGCATGTCTTTTATTAAGGTAGTTACTGAAGATGTAAATGTATGTTTGTATCTGGCCTTTGCCCACATCACCCGCCTTCTCTAAAGCTTCCTGGTTATAGGTTGAGGTATTCTGAATGCATAAGGCAATTACCCCGTCATAATGCTCCCTCAGAATATGCATATTATTCTCCATCCACCTGCTGGTGTTAAGATTTACCTTTGCCAGAGTCTGTTGGTTGGGCGAGGAGGGTTTAATAAAGGCCGCCAATTTATTCAATCATTCTTACCATACCTGCTGGAAAAAAATGATTAACCGCAGAGTAATCTAAGATTTCTGAGTGATGAATTGCTTGTAAAAGCCTTAAAATATCCCTTCGTGAGGGTTATATCTTGC
Source organism: Oncorhynchus nerka (assembly GCF_034236695.1). NCBI lineage: Eukaryota > Metazoa > Chordata > Actinopteri > Salmoniformes > Salmonidae > Oncorhynchus > Oncorhynchus nerka. The sequence continues at coordinate 381,282 of NC_088402.1, forward strand.
AGAGGAGGAATACTCCTAGTTTCTCCAGTAGACTCACCCTGATCATTTAGGTTAACTAGAGCCTGGAAACGGTTGTGTACTGGCACTGCCATGGTAAAGGACCAATAGGAACCCTTAGACTCACCCTGATCATTTAGGTTAACTAGAGCCTGGAAACGGTTGTGTACTGGCACTGCCATGGTAAAGGATCAATAGGAACCCTTGCTGGGAATCCCAACTAGAAGAAGGGATCATATAACAGTTAAAATCCCCAATATATAATTAGACCCAATCAACCAAAGAAATATATATACAGGGTTAGGGTTAGTTAATATGTAATTAGACCCAATCAACCAAAGAAATATATATATACAGGGTTAGGGTTAGTTAATATATAATTAGACCCAATCAACCAAAGAAATATATATACAGGGTTAGGGTTAGTTAATATATAATTAGACCCAATCAACCAAAGAAATATATATACAGGGTTAGGGTTAGTTAATATATAATTAGACCCAATCAACCAAAGAAATATATATACAGGGTTAGGGTTAGTTAATATATAATTAGACCCAATCAACCAAAGAAATATATATACAGGGTTAGGGTTAGTTAATATATAATTAGACCCAATCAACCAAAGAAATATATATACACACACACACAGAGGACAAAAAAAATTAAGAAAATGACATTATAGACCAAAAACACAAAACAAATATTGGCCCTATTTTAGAAAAGAAACTCCAATGAAACAAAACCCAATATAACAGGTGATGATGGTCAACTCACAACTCATTTTCTCGGACAACAAGTCCTTGTCTGTTGCCATCTGAGGGGTTGAGGCCTGTATGAGGCTTAATTGCAATTTCTGGAGCAACCATCAAAGAAATGAGGGGAGGGAGGAAGGGGAATGTATACCAGAGAGCAGTCCGTACTAAATTCCCACTATAGGTTCGGTTGTTACTCCATAAAAACAATCTCTAGGAAAGCACTCCACACTAAGGTGAGAGGAAAAAAAACTCTCCCCTCTCAAGTGGGAGAAAAACACTCCATTCACAAGTGATCACTCCTTTATGGTTCAATTCTTAGTGGTTTCAGCTTCAATCCACTCCAAACTTTAAAATCTTCATGTGTACACAGTGGTTTTGGGAGTACTCACCAACCCAGAAAAATGGATATCTCATACAGAAAGGAGCTCTTCCATACCATCCCCAACAAGTCCCCTTCCACTGGATGTCATAAGGTGAAAGCACCAATTTGTAAGTCGCTCTGGATAAGAGCGTCTGCTAAATGACTTAAATGTAAATGTAAGTCTCCAAAGGTCCATGTGCTTATCTTTGTTTGTTGGAAAAAAATCATTTTTGGAATAGTGAGATGGAGTGATGGAGTAATGGAGTAATCCTCTTCTATTTCACCCTTGAACCAAAAGGCTTGGATGATGTAAGAAAGATAAAAGGAGTATGGTTTAAAATAAAAAATTCCTGACGTTTCACACCATTCGTGCTTCTTCAGAGAAAAGTAGACAAAAAAATGAGGAGAGGCCATCCCATATAGCATGAGAATGGGAGGGGGGGAGGAGTCAAGCTGATTCACCTGACCTTCCATCCAGCTGTCCTTAATTGTGCAAATTTCCCATAGTTTTTTCACATTCTCTGTATAAACCAATCTACATGGAGGGAAAATGTGGTTTTGTTATCACATCATGCCATACTCCAAAAAGGCCTCCAAAGAAATTTCAAATAAATAAGCCAAAGGAAAACAGGGCCAACACACACAAAACAAAAATAAATACATAAGGAGACAACTTTAATCAAACAAAGACATTTTTTGTATTTTACAGGATTCCAATAATAATGTAAAAGTGCTACTAGTATAAGATATTCAAGTTTCTCTAGATAGAAGTATCTAATTAGGAACAGGAGAACAGGGCTCTGGCGGGTTAGGTTTAGGAGAAAATTGCCCTTCAAGAGGACCATATGCACGGGCCCCTGTTCTCTAATTCTATTGCTCCTAAGGATACATAATTGTTCTACGGGAAATTGGGAGGTATTCCCCAAGAGCAGGGGTTATGGTTCATACCGGAAGGAAAGCAAATTAAATTAACCTTTTCCTCCAAGAGGATAACCCCCCAGGCAATGCATCGATCCCTGCTCCCTAATTCCCAGGCTCTACAGGATGTCTCTTTATGGAGCCCGAGTTCCAGTTTAAGAATCCGGTTTAGGGTTAGGCTGGTTAATCTCGATCGGGCCTGAGGGGATTGCTTATGTCCACGTTTTGAGTCCAAGGGGTTTAGGCTTAAGGTTAGGGTTATTTTTAAGGGCTTGGGTTCGAATTCAAGTCAGAATCTAGGTCAAGGTTCAGGATTAGGGATTAGAGTTTGAAGTGGGGTTAGGGTCAGGATTAGATCTGAGGTTAAATTTAGGATTGGGGTTAAGGTTAGAGCTAGGGTGGGGATAGCTACAGGGTTAGGGTTAGGGTGTCTAGTTTTGAGTCGGTTGATCCACTTCCATCTCTGACACGTGGAAGCCGAAGGGGGGGAAGGGAGGGGTGTGCACTCCACATCATATACGCGCGGTCCGGAGGGGTCCGGGCGCGACCGGCCAAAGTAGTAGGCCCCATGGTTGCCCACTTGTAGATTAACCCGTTGGTTGGGTTAAAAGACTGCCTGTCAGTAGGTTTTAGGGTTAGATATAGTTTTTAGAGTGGTTAAAGTTAGGTATAAGGTTAGGGTGAGGAATAGTTTTAAAAATATTTTTTTTTTAGAGAGGTTAAGGTTAGGTTTAGGTAAGGGTTTTTTAGAGTGGTTAAGGTTAGGTTTAGGGTTAGGTATATTTTTTTAGAGTGGTTAAGGTTAGGTTTAGGGTTAGGTATAGTTTTTAGAGTGGTTAAGGTTAGGGTAAGGTTTAGGGTTAGGGATAGTTTTTTAGAATGGTTAAGGTTAGGTTTAGGTAGGTCTGTCAACTCAACTTAGGATCAGGCAAAACCCTTGAGTTGCGTACCTTATGCAGGTCCGGTTCTCGGTTGGTTGCCATGTGTCCATGTCGAGTGGTATGGTCATGATGTCTAGGTCCGCTATGTCAACGGAAGTGGAAAGCATAATGCACCCTAGGAGTTTACTCTCTTTCGGATCCTTCTTTTTTAGCTCCACGTTGTCTATGTATTTACTTCAGTGTTCGTCAGTCTTTGGTCCTGGATGTTTTCAATCATGTGTGTAATTAGGAGTTATTCCCTTCCAGGATCCTAATTCCAAATTAACCCATGTCTAGTCGAATCCAGCTGGTCTGTATGGGTATACTCGGCGTAGGATCAGGCAAAACCATCGATTTGCGTACCTTGTGCAGGTCCGGACCTCAGTTGGTTGCCATGTGTCCCTGTCAAGTGATCAGTCTTTAAACTACCAGTGGTTTGAGCAGACAAAAACCCAGAAGGCGAGCCCTCTCTACGGTTGTCATGCATCCACCCTTGGAGTACCGTCCTGTGTTTCAGTGGGTGTATGGAGGGTTTAGGAACAGACAAACCTTCTCTGGCTTACGTATAAAACGTTAGGGTTAGCCCGTTTCCAGAGGTATATCATCCCTAGACAGTGAATTTGTTCGTAGTCCAGGTAAAAAAAGTGATTCGGTTGTCCAGGCTAAGTACGGCGGGGTAAGGGCTCCCCCCATGGGAAATTATTCCGTGGGATCCAATTCTCCGCCAGACATTATCTGGGCACCCCAGGGATTACACGGCCGACGCGACTCCTCCAGCCGCAGTGCCCGACCCAAAGACCCACTTTTCGAGGACTTAACTGCCCCAACCCGCTCGGATGAAACACGCACTACTGAACATACTGCCAATCCAGATCTAATCTGGGGTAGATAGTCGTCCAGCGCGTTACGTGAGTCTCCGTATGTAATGAGGTTGGGAGGGTTGAGCCGATTGGTCTGCCAACAGAACCCCGAGAGGTCCCGAAGGAGTCCGGTCTATCCATATCCTCCTGTCTTCTTGCTTGGTGTATGGAAGGGCCTAATTACTTAGGGTCCAATCGCTGTGGGGGAGTCGCCAAGGTCGGGGTCCCCAGAGTAGTTGGAGAAAAAAGGTTCCCGTCCGTTGGGGGTGCTGGTGGGTGTCTCCAAAAAATATTTTAGAAGGATGGTAGGTTGGTGAAGGTTTATTTTGTGTTCTATTTTATTGTTTCTTTCCATCAAGGGTCCATGGTCATGGTAACTCTTACTTCCAGAAACAAAAAAAACAAAAAATCATATAAATAAAAAATTATTATTATTATTTTTTTAAATGTGTAAGTAAAAGTAACTAAAGGTAAATATTTTTTTGAGATTCCGTGGTCACGGTAACTCTATAGTGCTATTGGAGGCCTATTTTCGTGGTCTAAATGACCCCCTATTTTTTATATGGGAGGTGGGGGTGTGTAAGGTGCGGGTGCAATGTATGTCCAGATGTTCCTCAGCTGTACTGGAAGCCTCAGTGGTGGTCCAGCCCGTGGTAGTGGTGTTGGTCCTCAAGTTTTTTTTTTAGGGGGGTCCATCCATGGTCCATGAGTCTCGGTGAGATTCTTTGATGTCTTTGTTTGTGGTTTTTATTTTGGAAGTGGCTGTTGACCAAGGAATCCTTAAGATTTTTGTTCCTTTTGAAGGCCAGGATGGGAGTGTGGAGAGGGAGTAGTTTTTTGGATTTGAGTCTGTTTTGGATGCGAGTAGCCACTCGGAAGCTGGTTGAGTTGAAGGTAGTGATGATCGGTATGATTTAGTGGTTTTCTTTGGTTTGTTTTTTCTGTGTGTGTCCCCTGGTGTGGTGTTTGGCTTTTTTGAGTGCTGAGCGGGTGTATCCTCTGTTTTGGGTTAGGGCTTTGGAGAGAGTGTGCGTAGCAGTTTTTAAGTCCTTGGGTTGGGTGCATATCCTGTGGTATCTTAGGAATCGTGATTTTAATATGCCTCCCTTGGTGTGTGGAGGATGGAAGCTGGTGGCATGCAGGAGGGCATGTGTGTCTGTTTTTTTGAAGTATATTTTGGTGTCCAGTCTGTTTTTCCTACTGAGGTTGGGTCCTTTGTAGGTGATGGTGTCCAAGAAGTGTACTTCAGAGCAGTTTAGTACATGCGTCAAGTGGATGGAGGGGTGGTGGTTGTTGAGGATAGCGGTGAATTGTAGGAATTCTGCTGCGCTGTGTTGCCATATGCCCCATATATCATCCAGGTATCGGTAGAGGCGAAATGGTTTGAGTGGGCAGAGTGGGTAGACGGTGTTTTCCCATTCTGCTAGGTAGATGTCTGCATATGCTGGGGCAAATCTTTTACCCATGGCTACTCCTTTGACCTGTAGGTAAGTGCTGTCGTTTAATTGGAAATCATTGCAGGTGAGTGCTATTTCCAGGAGGCGTAGAAGGTGGTCATCTGGTCTACCTTGTAGTGGGTATTTTAGTAGGTAAGTTTTAACCGCTGTGAGTCCTGCTTCTAATTCGATGTTGGTGTAGAGGCTCTCGATGTCCATGGTGAAGAGGAAGTCATTAGTGGTTATTGGTGTGTTGGCGATTTTGTCGAAGTCAGGGGTGTCTTTGATGTAGCTGTTGTGTTTAGAGGCGAGGGGGCGTAGGTGTATGTCGATCCATTGTGAGATGCCGTAGGTTTCGCTACCACAGTCCGAAATGATTGGTCTTCCTGGAGGTACTTCGAATGGGAGGGGCCAGGAGGAGGGGTCTTTGTGGATTTTGGGGAGTAGGTAGAAGCACCTGCTCCTAGTGGGTTTGTCCCCTGTGAGGTAGTCGCGTTGTTTCTTGGTGATGTGGTTTTTGCGTTCTAATTGCATTAGCTCTCTTTTTATGAGTGCTGCTGATCGGAGGTAGATGGGTGCCTGTATTTTTTGGTAGAACTCCGTGTTTTGGAGTTGTCTGGCTGCTTCGAGAAGGTATTGTTCGGTGTCCATGATGATGATGGCTGAGACTTTGTCCGCTGGTTTTATGATGATGGAGGGGTTATTTTTTTGTGTTTTTAATGCTTTGGTTTCCTTTTTTGTGAGATTGTAGATGGGTTCCGGATGGAAGGAGGTGGAATAGAAGGTGTCCCAGTCTTTTTTGATAATATCCTTTATCAGAGGGGTAGGTCTTTGTTTTGGGGGACCCAGTCCGAAGGTGTCCTTAGCCGTGATAGTTTGTCACCGTGGTTTGTGGTCCGTGTGGACGTGGTTCCTGATAATGGAAGAATGTGGCTACTTTGAGTTTGTTGTGGTAGTGGTTGATTTCTGTTTGTAGTGTGGTTTGGGTATGGTTCCTGTGAAAGGTGGTAGGGATGAAGGTGAGGCCTCTGTGTAGGAGGCTGAGTTCTGTGGGGGTGGGGGTGAAGGAGCGTGCTAGGTTGATGACCTCCGAGCCTGTGAAGGGTGGGGCTGTGTTGGTGGGTATTCGGGTGGAGTTGGTGAGACTCGTATCTGTTACGGGGGTAGGTGGGTGCTGGTTGTCAATCCCTCTGGATGGTCTGTTTTTTTTGGGAGGATGGTCTTGGGGTGGAGGGTGTGTTTTTTTCACTTTTTTCTGTTGGGTAGGGAGGGGTGGTGTTGTCATCAGAGTGGGTATGTGTGTTCTCCCCCTGGTCAGGGTAGGAGAGGTGATGTGCTATGTGGTATGGTGTGTCCACCATTTCCAGATGGCTGTAGCAGTAGTGGGGGTCCAGTGGAGGCAATCCTGGAGGGTGTGGAATTCGGTGGTGGGTAGGAGGGGGATGTGTGGATAGTTTAGGATGTAACTGTTGAGAGTGTTCAGATTGATTCTCTCCTCCAGTGGCATTTTTGGGGAGTGGTTGATCAGTGGGATGAATATATCCGCGTTCGGGAAGGCTAGGGTGGCCGTGTAGTGGAGTTTGGAGAGGTTGGCTTGGTGTTGGGTCTCGTTCCCTTGTTCCCTGTTGTTGAGGCCGAAGGAGAGGATCAATTTGGTGACCAGGGGTTCTCCCTTGGGTAAGAGGAGTTGGATCATCCTTGTGGCGTGTTCGATTTGGGCCCCTGGGTAGGCTTCGATTTGGGTCTGGTCAGAGTAGATGCGGGGAAGCTTACAGAGGTTTGAATCGCCCATGATGAGGATGGTGCGGAGTGGTTTGATTCTCCAACTGTTTTTGTAACCTTTGTGTGAGTTTCTTCTGAAGTGGCTGGGGTTGACTATGTTGGAGGGTGTCGGTACCGGTGGTGTCATGGGGAGGTCGGAGGATGGGGTAGATGTCATCGTGGGTACCGGGAGAGCGGTCCTACTGGTGGAGGGTTGGGGGGTGGTGGTTGTCCTATCCATGGGTTTGTGGTTTTTTAGAAGTTGCCTCCATGGTGGTGGGGGGGGTCGCCGGATTGGTAAGGTCTCTTCCCTGGGTTTTGTGGAGTATTCCTGTGGTTTTGTGTTTTTTTGTGGGGCAGAGATCTCTGCTCGTAGGGGTGGAGTTTTTTTTGTATGAAGGTGGTCTGAGTGTTGTCCTGGTGTAGGGTTGTGGATCGTGGGGTGGTGGCGAGGGTGTGTAGCTTTTCCACCTGTGAGGCTGCGTGCATGAGGGCCTCGTCTTCAATGATGCTCGACTCCAACAGGTGTTGTGGGGATGGTGGTTGGTAGGGATGTAGTGGTGAGAGCGGTGGTCCTGAGAGTGCGGATGGATTGGTGGTCAACATCTGATAGGTGGGGAGGCGTGGGTTCGTGGCGGCCCATTTGTTAATAGTTTCTTCTATCCCCTGTGATTGGGGAGGATGGTGCATCTTTTTCTGTGGTACGGGGCTGGTCAAGTGTTTCCGTGGCTTAGGTGATCCGTTGTGGATATGCTGTAGCTGGGTTGAAACCTGTTCCTGCTGATTTCTATGGCATTCCACCCTGGTTTGGGTATGGCTGGGTCTCTGGGTCCCCAGGTATGGTGGGGATGAGTCGCTTTCTGTGAGAAGGTGCCTTGGTCTGTAGTGTTGGGTTGGGGAAATGTTTTTCCCTGGGGTGGTGGTGGATGTTGGATCCCGAGGGGAAGGGGTAGATGCTTTTTTGGATAGGTGCCGTTCTGATGTGAGGCATCTGTTTGTACGTGGAGGATGTCGGGTGCTCCTGGTGTGTTTATTTGGGGTGGCTCCCTCTGGCTCGTCCTGGTTTTTGGGTTGGCTGAGGGTGAGTGGGGGCTTAAATTGGCTCAGGTCTCTGGTGGGCCAGAACCCGTTGAAGTTGGGGAGTGAGTCTCTGATATCCTGTCGGAGGCGATCCAGGAGTGGTCCGCTAAGGAGTTTTTGGGCCCAAAGGATTCCTGGGTACCAGGATTCCTGCCAGTCGGGGCATGGTAGTGTGTTGCAGAGGGAGGAGTAGGTTTTGGCTACCTCCTCTCTGTAGTGCTGTTGTAGGATCTGGTGGCTGGATTCTATCCAGTGTGAGGAGGCCAAGGAGAGTGCCGTGTCTGATGCCCCTGCCGGGGTGAAGGTTGCCGTGAGTATCCTGGCTTTGTGGATGTATCCGGGAGGTAGGTTGCTACCTGAGAGGTAGTAACTAATGGCTTCTAGGTGGTGTCTGGCTCTGATGAGCTTGGAGAGTGTCCGTGCAGTGGCGTTGATGCTGGTGGAGGGCTGTGGTGCCTCGATGGTGGGATGTGATGTAGATGGGTCAGTGGTTGGTGAGACCAGGTTGTCCCGAGGGCTCGAAGTGGTGGTGGTGGGGACCAGCTGCTCCGCTGGTTTGGTAGTACTGCTGGGGGTGGAGCGAGGTGTGGGGGTATCAGTCCCCTGGTGCTGGGTAGGTGGGAGTTTTGGGCTAAACTGGGTGTGCTGTGTAGCCGGGTTCGTATGTTGGGTCCGGACAGTAGGGGGTCTGGAGATTTGTTTGAGGCGGGTGTGGGTCCCCCAGGTGTGTGGCTTCAGTGTGTGATGTCCATCCCTCTGTACGTGGGTTTTAGGGGTATCCGGGGTGGAGAGGGGTCTGTGGTGGGTGTAGCTCCTAGGTGTCCCTCCGGTGTGTCCGGGCCTGTGGAAGGTGTTCCGGTGCTTGGTTCGACTAACCCTGTGTTCCAGGTGGTCTGTGTGCTTCCTAGGTTGCCTCAGGGGTGGGTTGTGATGGTTTTGTTCAGTGGGGAGGGGTGATCCGTGTTCAGGTCTCCTGGAGGTCCTGGAGTGGGATGGTGTGAGGTAGGTTGTAGACTGTTTAGGCCAGCTGGGGATGTCATCAGGAGCTGTATCCATGCGTCTCAGTTTAGGTGGGGTGGGAGTGTAGTATTCCGTTGGCTTCGTCTGGTCGCCCCTGTTGGAACCGTAAGGAGGTTCTGCCTGGTGGGAGAAAAGGAACCAGTTGGTGTGGGTTATTTCTACCGGTGTGTGGGAGCCTGAAAAAGAAACGTAGTGTTAGGCGAAGTCGACGTTCCTGCAATGAGACTAGGTTGCCAGTCGAAACTTTTTTCGGCTGGCCCCTCTGAGCGTCTCTTCTTAAAAGGTGTAGAGGGTCTAAGTGATTATCTATGCCCTGTCGAAATTTTTGGGCCCGGTTTGTAGGTGGAGTAGGGGGTCTGAGTTGCCATCAGAGTAGAGTGCCCGGGGTCCTTGTTGTCTCGTAGATCTTCCATTGTAGTGTGTCCCTGTGTAAAACTCAAAATAAGGGTAAGAGAAAAGTACAAATTAAAATAGGTAGCCAAAAGGATATACCCCCGAAGTCCGTGTGGAACCTGCCTTCCTTACAGCATCACAACGGATCTAGGGGCATCCCAGCCACGACGCATTTCTGCCTTACTCGGCTTCATTTTTTATTTTTTTATTTTTTATTTTACCTTTATTTAACCAGGCAAGTCAGTTAAGAACACATTCTTATTTTCAATGACGGCCTGGGAACAGTGGGTTAACTGCCTGTTCAGTGGCAGAACGACAGATTTGTACCTTGTCAGCTCGGGGGTTTGAACTCGCAACCTTCCGGTTACTAGTCCAACGCTCTAACCACTAGGCTACGCTGGTTAGAGCGTTGGACTAGGTGGCAGGGAGGAGAAAAGAAAGGTGCAATAATAGGTGCACTTGGTCGTAGTACGGTAAAAAAGGCCGTATTTTGGACCAGAGAAAATAGGGTGTGTGTGTAGGTATATGTGTAGTTGAGGCTCGATGGTCTGGAGGTCTATGAAGGTCTGTTGAAGAAAAAATGCCAAAAAGGGCGTTGATTCTCTGGAGGATGGGTTCCGTGATGTAGGGGTACCTAGATTTTAGGGGAGAAATCGCAAGGATTTAAAAACGGCTCGGAGTGGTCCAGATTCGGGGTGTAGCATGAAGCTATTTAGGGGCCTTTTGTTCAAAAGGAGTAGAGGGATATTCGTGGGGAGTGTGGAGTACCAGCTGGCGGCTTGGTCCAGGTGAGGTGTATCCATGGTGTAGCATGGAGCTGGGGTCTGGTTTTTCAGTTGGAGTAGTCATCTTGGGTGCAGTTCTTTAGTAGAGGTCCAGCTTGTGTTTCTTCAGGTGAAGTGTCTCCAAAAGGTGTTCAGGCAGAATGGTACTGAGGCTGAGGGATGCTCCTCTTTTATAGGAAAAGGGGGGGGGGTGGTTTGGCCAGGTGTCGAATCCTATTGGTGCATGAGGTGTGCACGAATCCTATTGGTGAATGAGGTGTGCATGCGGTGTTCATGTGAGAGAAACGACCGTGGTTTGTCCAATGAGATCGCTTGGCTTTTGGGGAGAGGCGTCTAGTAGTCTGTTATGTGATGGGAAGGCCTCCGTCGTTGATTCCTATGGGGAATTGTATAGGAGAAGTAGACACTGCTTTTGGGGTGCCAGGTGAATTTTAAGTAAGACTAGAAGTCCTAAGGGTCAAGAGGAGCCATACGTGGAGTTCCCGTGATTTGTAGAAGTATGATAGATCCTCCTGTGAAAAATGTGTGTTTGAACTTTGTGTCACCATTGACTTGTGTGTTAGCGTTGGGAGCGGTCTGCTCTGGTAGAGGGTTTGGGGTTGGAAATACCCGAATGTGAGGTTCTGTGGGTCCAGGAAAGGTAGAGGGTAGAGTGGACATCTGTGGGCTCCTGTAGAATCTATAGTTGGGGTTCTGGGTGACCCATAGGTCTGGTTATAGGTCTTTGAATGTGGTTGAGTTATTTTTTTCCTCCGATTTTTGTGGAGTCACGTTTACTAATATGTAGTAAGCTGCGATGTGCAGGAGAAGTAGTAGCCGTGTTTTTTTGGTCTTTTTGTGGTTTTAGAGGGCTTGAACCTTGTTTCTTTATTGAGGGATAGTTGCAGGTAGGGTTACTAGGGGGGTGTTCCTTTTGCCCGGATCGAAAATGGTGCTGTTTTTATCTTTTTAGTTGGCGCTTATAAACGGAGTCTTAGCTTTGATCGCGTTCCTGTCCACTTGGGTTCCCGGAAGATTTGGCCGTTTTGCCGTGTTCAAGTCCACTTGGAGTATGGGATGTACGGGTCCGAAAAAACTTTTATGCTGTTTCCAGTGATGTGTGTCCTCCGGAGTTGATGCAACCTGTCCTGTAGGGGATACTTACCTGGGGGGGGGGGGGGGGTCCAGTGTTGAATATTGATGTTTACCCGTGTGAGAGAGGTTTTTGATCCAGATGGATGGTTTTAGGTGGTTCCTTATTGGTTGTCCCATGTATGTACCTGTGATGTACAGTTGACAGGCATTCCTGGTTGAGGCTTGTAGTGTGGGTGGGTCTCGTATGGGTGGGGGTCTTACCTGGGTTTTGGTTTGTTTGTGTATGGTGCAGAGGTGTGAGTGGGGTGGACCTATTTTTATAATTTTGTTTCTTTTTGCTCCTAAGTTGGAAATACGGTCGTCAGGGTTTCTGTTGGGAGAGTAGGAGTCTGTTTCCACTGTGTCAGGGTGGTGATATCTTGTTCTTTGGTGAAAAAGAAGGGTGGGGGTTGACTCTTAGTTGAAAAAAGTAGAGGAGGTGATGTATATCAGAGGGTCAGGGGCTGGTTGTAGAGTTCTTGGTCTTTTGATGAAAAAATCTTGGTTTTGAGGGTGGAGAAGGCTTGGGGTAGGTGGTTCTTGAGTTCTTCATCGTTCTTGTTGTATCTCAGGAGAAAAAGTGTGTGTTGGTGGAGGTCTCAGGAGTGATGTCCTTCAGAGATTTGGTACAGTTATTTTAGGTTGTATTAAATCTAATGATTATTTTTAACCTGTTCTCTGGGAAATGGTTTGATGGTGGAGTATACTGGGCGTAAAATCAACACCCCTAGAAAAAGCCTGATTTGAGATGATCCCGGGTAATTTAAAGGGATAAGAATTTCCTTGGCTTGCTGCGTCCAGATCCCCCGGGCAGGCAATGCAACGGTGACTGGTTAAGGTTAGAGCTAGGGTGGGGATAGCTACAGGGTTAGGGTTAGGGTGTCTAGTTTTGAGTCGGTTGATCCACTTCCATCTCTGACACGTGGAAGCCGAAGGGGGGGAAGGGAGGGGTGTGCACTCCACATCATATACGCGTGGTCCAGAGGGGTCCGGGCGCGGCCGGCCAAAGTAGTAGGCCCCATGGTTGCCCACTTGTAGATTAACCCGTTGGTTGGGTTAACCTGTTAGTCCTATAGGGGCAGTATTTCATTTTTGGATAAAAAGACGTGCCCGTTTTAAGCGCAATATTTTGTCACGAAAAGATGCTCGAATATGCTTGGAATTGATAGCTTTGGAAAGAAGACAGTCTTACGTTTCCAGAAATGCAAAGATTTTCACTGTGAGTCCCTTAGAACAAATGTTTCGGGCAAAACCAAGATGTATGACCGACCAGGAAATGCACAGGATTTCTGAGGCTACGTTTTCCATGATCGCCTTATATGGCTGTGAATGCGACAGGAATGAACGGACTCTTTCTCTTGTTTCCCCAAGGTCTCTGCAGCATTGTGACGTATTTGTAGGCATATCATTGGAAGATTGACCATAAGAGACTACATTTACCAGGTGTCCCGCTAGGTGTCTGCGTGGCAATTGGTGCGCAAAAGTCAGGTCCCGGTATTTTTCCATTCAAATCTCAGAACAAACCAGGCTACAAGGACGGTGCTTTCAATGGAGAGAAATATGACAAACCACCTTCAGGATTGATTCAAACAACGTTTTCCATGTTTCAGTCGATATTATGGAGTTAATTCGGAAAAAGTTTGACATGTAGGTGACTGAATTTTCGGTTAGTTTCGGTAGCCATATGCATAGTAACAAAAGGGAACGATGTGTCCTACACAAGAATCTTTCAGGAAAAACTGGACATCTGCTATGTAACTGAGAGTCTCCTCATTGAAACATCTGAAGTTCTTCAAAGGTAAATTATTTTATTTGATTCCTTGGCTGGTTTTTGTGAATATGTTGCGTGCTAAATGCTAATGCTAACGCTAAGCTAGCTATCACCACTCTTACACAAATTAGTGATTTTCTCTGGTTCTAAAGCATATTTTGAAAATCTGAGACGACAGGATTGTTAAGAAAAGGATAAGCTTGAGAACAGGCGTATTTATTTCGTTTCATTTGCGATTTTTAAAAATCGCTAACGTTGCGTTATGCTAATGAGCTTGAGGCTGTAGTAACGATACCGCATGCGGGATGGGGCGGACTAAGAGGTTAAAAGACTGTCTGTCAGTAGGTTTTAGGGTTAGGTATAGGGTTAGGGTTAGGGTTAGGGTGTCTAGTTTTGAGTCGGTTGATCCACTTCCATCTCTGACACGTGGAAGCCGAAGGGGGGGAAGGGAGGGGTGTGCACTCCACATCATATACGCGCGGGCCGGAGGGGTCCGGGCGCGGCCGGCCAAAGTAGTAGGCCCCATGGTTGCCCACTTGTAGATTAACCCATTGGTTGGGTTAAAAGACTGTCTGTCAGTAGGTTTTAGGGTTAGGTATAGTTTTTAGAGTGGTTAAGGTTAGGTTTAAGGTTAGGGTAAGGAATAGTTTTTTTAGAGAGGTTAAGGTTAGGTTTAGGTAAGGTTTTTTTAGAGTGGTTAAGGTTAGGGTTAGGTTTAGGGTTAGGTATAGTTTTTTAGAGTGGTTAAGGTTAGAGTTAGGGTTAGGTATAGTTTTTTAGAATGGTTAAGGTTAGGTTTTAGGTAGGTCTGTCCACTCAATTTAGGATCAGGCAAAACCCTTGAGTTGCGTAGCTTATGCAGGTCCGGTCCTCGGTTGGTTGCCATGTGTCCATGTCGAGTGGTATGGTCATGATGTCTAGGTCCGCTATGTCAACGGAAGTGGAAAGCATAGTGCAACCTAGGAGTTTACTCTCTGTCGGATCCTTCTTTTTTAGCTCCACGTTGTCTATGTATTTACTTCAGTGTTCGTCAGTCTTTGGTCCTGGATGTTTTCAATCATGTGTGTAATTAGGAGTTATTCCCTTCCAGGATCCTAATTCCAAATTAACCCATGTCTAGTCGAATCCAGCTGGTCTGTATGGGTATACTCGGCATAGGATCAGGCAAAACCATCGATTTGCGTACCTTGTGCAGGTCCGGACCTCAGTTGGTTGCCATGTGTCCCTGTCAAGTGGTCAGTCTTTAAACTACTAGTGGTTTGAGCAGACAAAAACCCAGAAGGCGAGCCCTCTCTACGGTTGTCATGCATCCACCCTTGGAGTTCCGTCCTGTGTTTCAGTGGGTGTATGGAGGGTTTAGGAACAGACAAACCTTCTCTGGCTTACGTATAAAACGTCCGGCAGTAGTAGAAGTTCATTGTCATGTGTCCACCCCCACCATCTCAGTCGTAGGTAATTCACTGGTTTTGGGTAATAGTGACCAGTGGAGTTACTCCCTTCCAGGATCGTAACGTTTCAAGAGGTATATCATCCCTGGACAGTGAATTTGTTCGTAGTCCAGGTAAATAAAGTGGTTCGGTTGTCCAGGCTAAGTACGGCGGGGTAAGGGATCCCCCATGGGAAATTATTCCGTGGGATCCAATTCTCCGCCAGACATTATCTGGGCACCCCAGGGATTACACGGCCGACGCGAGTCCTCCAGCCGCAGCGCCTGACCCAAAAGCCCCTCTTTTCGAGGACTTAACTGCCCCAACCCGCTGGGACCACCCACGCTCTACTGAACATACTGCCAATCCAATTCTAAACTGGGGTAGATAGTCGTCCAGCGCGTTACGTGAGTCTCCCGTATGTAATGGGGCTGGGAGGGTTGAGCCGATTGGTCTGCCAACAGAACCCCGAGAGGTCCCGAAGGAGTCCGGTCTATCCATATCCTCCTGTCTTCTTGCTTGGTGTATGGAAGGGCCTAATTGCTAAGGGTGTAATCGCCGTGGGGGAGTCGCCAAGGTCGGGGTCCCCAGAGTAGTTGGAGAAAAAAGGTTCTCGTCCGTTGGGGGTGCTGGTGGGTATCTTCAGTGAGGTAGATTTGGAAGGATGGTGAGATGGTGAGGGTTTTGGTATATATAACATTTAGATATTTAGATTCTATTTTGTAGTTTCTTTTCATCAAAGGGTCCATGGTCATGGTAACCCTGAGT